>NC_073746.1:66003482-66351193 GCF_029784135.1 Toxorhynchites rutilus septentrionalis | reverse complement strand
TTTTTTATGAAAATCAAAATTTTTCTCAAAAATATGTTTTTTAAACTCTGAATAAAATATACATGAATAACCAACACAATTACTAATAGGACACTCATACATCGAAAGAAATGCACTGCTACAGAGAACAAGTTTTCCTAACAACAACTTTTTCATGTTTTCTTTGAAAAATTACTATTAATGTTTGATTCGTGGCATTCAAACGCAAGAATTTACAGATAAAAATGTTACGAGGAGTTTTTCATAATTCTCCATACAAAAATGTCATATATTCCAAAAACTATCAAAGATAGAAAATTGACGTCTTCGACAAACGTTCATATTTTAATATGATCTAAAGCTTTGTTGGATATTCTAAACCACTATCTTCATTTAACCCTTTGCAAGGCCGTGGCAACTATATTGCCACCCACGAATTTTTTTTTTATGGAATATTATTTCAATATTCTGGCAATACTCCAATTTTTTTGGGCTGCCTAAAATGAACGATATAATTTTGGGAGTCATTTTTATGCAACAAAATTACGACGTTTCGCGCAGAAAAATTCTGTTTATATTCGTTCAGAATGCAACAAGTTGATAAGTTTTTCAATGCAAAACTTTTATTTGGAACTAGCTGACCCGGCAAACTTCGTCCCGCCCAAAATTTCTATTTTTATTGGTATAGATAAAAGAAGATAAAGAAATTTCGTTAGCGCAAACATCAAATGAACTAACAACGCTTGTCACTATGTAATTGTAGAACATAAGGGAATTTAATTTTCGGAATTTTCCCTTTTTCCTTCAGACTTCCGAAAATTTTCAATTGTCATGTCTGATTGGAATATTTTTGGTTGAAATATGTGTAACATTTTTATGGGACCCCCTCTCCATTCCAGAGGAAGGAGGGGTGTCATACCATCATAGAAACATTTCTTATACCAAAAATCCCAAATTGTGCTTGATTAGCTCTCGAGTTATGCAGAAGTTTGTATTTCATTAGTATGGCAGCACCCCTTAGAGAGTGGGGAGAGTGTATTCATCATAGAAACGTTTCGTGCCCCCTAAAACTTTCACATGCCAAATTTGGCTCCATTTTCTTGATTATTTCTCGAGTTAAATTTTTGTTTCATTTCTATGGATTTCTATTTTTTATTATTAGTTCTTGAATTATGCAGAAATGTATTTTTCATTTGTATGGCGGTCCACCACCTCCCCTCAGAGAGGGGAGGATTGTAGATTCACCATAGAAACGTTTCGTGTCCCCTAAAATCTTCGCATGCCAAGTTTGGCTCCATTTACTTGATTAGTTTTCGAGTTATACAGAAATTAGTCTTTCATTTGTATGGCAGTTCTCCCTTAGAGAGAGGGGTAGAGTGTCTAACCACCATAGAAACATTCATTGCAGCCTAAAACTTCCATATGCCTAATTTGGTTTCATTTGTGATTAATTCTCGATTAATGCAGAAATTTGTGTTTCATTTGTACGGTAGCCACAACAGACCCCCCCCCCCCCTTACAGAGGGGAGGAGAAGTGTCTAACCACCATAGAAACATTTATTGCACCCCAAAAACCTCCACATGCCAAATTTCGTTTCATTTTCTTGATTAATTCTCGAGTAATGTAGAAATTTGTGTTTCATTTGTATGACAGACAGACAGAAATCCATTTTTCTATATATAGATATACTGTGTAAGATTATGCAGTTTTTTCAGTAAAATAAATGGTGTATTTGATGAAAAATTCAAATTTCGATTTTTTTATTTGTAAGTCTATATAAAAAAAACACATTTTTATGGGACCCCCTCTCCATTCCAGAGGAAGGAGGGGTGTCATACCATCATAGAAACATTTCTTATACCAAAAAATCCCAAAAAACAACAACTTGTTCTTGCTGTACTAGAAATATTATTTTGATTTTTGCATAACCTAAGGCGCGATGAAGTGATTTTATATGGCAGCGGTAAACAGTGTTTTTGGGGTTAATGAGCAGTGGCAACTATATTGCCACCAATTTTTTTTAACTGTTTCAATAGTTAAATTATTTCCAAAGGCAAATATATGTTCTTTCTCATATAAGGATTATGTTCTCTGAAGTTGAAATCCATCTCTTGCCTTGTTTCCATTGCCTCAATAAGGCCGTCTTATAAAGGGTTAAACAAAATTAAGGTTAATTGTAATTTTTCCAAAGAAAACACGAAAAAGTTATTGTTAGAGAAACTTGTTCCCTGTAAAAGTGCCTATCTTCCGATGTATGGATGACTTGCTGAAAATGGTAAGGGCTATCCACCTATATTTTTGAGATTTAATAGAAAACACGTTTTCAGAAAAAATAATTACAATTTTTAACATATTTTTAAGTGTAATTTTGAAATCAAAATGTTTGGTATTTTTTTATGAAAATTAATTTCCTACATTTAATTCTTTAACGACAATTTTGTAGTTATTATAGTTCTTGAGTTATAAATTTTTGTAAAAATATAAAAAAAAACTTTGACCCTTTCCAAAAAGTAGTCTAATCCTTTTTTGAATATTTCAGGAATGCAAAGTTGCTTAACCCATATTAGGCTAGGCGTTCCAAGAATTGAACAGTATTTTTGATATTTTCTCATGGCTTTGGAAAGCAACCATATGCTTAGTATATTAGCTACTACTTACCATCAATTTCATTCATTTTTGTTCAACTTTAATGGGGAATAAATTCGGTTCAAAGCAACTTCGTGCGGAAAGTACATAACCTCACATAACTTTAACAAAAAGCAAAACCTTATAAAATGCAAAAATATGTAAATTTTTCTACAGAATTACTTTGATAAAAGAACACACATCGCGATATAGGAGAAAAAACCATACGATTGAACTTCCTACAGGAACAAAAATGTAGATTCCGGCCAATGTTTTTGTTTCGCGATTTTTCAATTTTTTGTCATTTTCCGGAAAACGGAAAAATATAATTCTTGAAGATTGGGGTTTCTGTAACGTCAATAATCAAAATAACACCAACGACATTCGTTAAAACATGATTTTTACAGCTTGGTCGTTAATGGGTTAAGGAACCAATGATTTTACATCCATAACGTTTCACTGTAATCTGAGATATTTCTGCCAATGGCCAGTCGTGCTGGCATGAAATTCGTCGGATAGTCTATAGTCTGTGGATTTTTAGCATGAATATTAACACTTTGACGGCCATGAGTGCCGTACTGTACTTAAAAATTATTCCGCTGGGGCCATAAGTGCAGTACTACACACGAGTAGTTTTTACCCTTATATGGCGGATGGGAACGAATTTTTATGCTGGATGGGTTCCTGGTATAATCTAGTATAAGAATCAACCATTGGACCCTCCAGGTTTTTACGAAATTTTTGGCCAAAACACCATGACCATCAGAGTGTTAAAGGGTGAGTCGATAATTATTACGACAGTTTCAAACTTGTTCCTCCGTAATTTTCCTTAACTTTATAATTCCGTAATTCCGCCTTAACTTTTTTCATACTTGACCGAAGATAACCAAATTTTGCTCAGTTTCTCTTTAGAGTGTTTGTTTACATTCGCTCAGTATTGCAGTGAGCAGTGAAATTCCTGTTGAGATGGAAGCAAATCAGCAAACCAATCGAGAAAGGATTTTGATCACCCACGTGCAAAATCATGGGCAGGGCTTGACAATTTCGAAACTGAACCCAAACTGAGAAGGCACAGCAGGAGGGAGATAACTGCTTATGCTGGTTTTGTTTATCTTAGAATGTGTAGGTAAAGGAAGATAATAAGGTGTACGAAGGAAACATTTTGCGGAAAAGGCAATTCATAGTTTATATCTATCTATGATATGTTTATACTCTAATCTAATCTATCTATCTTTGACATGCGAAAGGACGATCGCTAGTTTAGTTCGATTTAATTTCTCCAAACTGAGTTGTCCCGGAACGTATTCCAAAAAAAAAAGTTAAATTAAAACAAACATATGAGGGCATAAATAGTCACACAACCAGCGCCGGCCATTAGTTACGCCTGCTGGCACACTGCATATTTTTTTACATCGTCATTTTCATTAGTTTCAGTGAATACGGATCGAGCTCCAACGAAATTTTTTTTTTTTTTTTTTTTTTATAAATTCGTTTATTTTTACAGGCTCAGTTACATAAGTTTAAAGGAGCCGAAATCTTAAATATATTTTTAAAACTATATATATGAACAATTTTCTTAAATCTATGGTTAGTAATGTGGGAAACCGATTACTCGTGGTGGACTCGAGATTAAAAGGGTGACATTTTCTCAGGAAAAGGATGGGGTATAAGGAAATTATTACAATGTTGATAATCACACACACTCAATTCTTAAATCTATTCGTACATCAGTTGTGAATTTACATTTCATTCTTCTGTTTATAGCAAGCGGACCAATTACTCACAAAGGAAGAAATGGAGGGTATAAGGATATAAGGATAATCACACACGAACATCGATAGATTTAAGGAAAACATATATTTGGGACATGTAATCAAGGTCTAACCGAGCCAACACATCTCTCACCGGTACATTGGGCTGCCTTCCTCTAGCCCGAAGGGAGTTCTCTAAATTCGATCTGGCAACAAGATACACCTCACACGACCAAACAACGTGTTCGATGTCGTGGTAACCTCGGCCACAAACGCAGATATTGCTGCCGGCCAGATTGAAACGAAAGAGTAGCGCGTCTAACGAACAGTGATTGGACATGAGTCGGGAGAAGGTGCGAATAAAGTCCCGACTCAAGTCCAGACTTTTGAACCATGGTTTGAGGCTAACCTTAGGGATAATCGAGTGAAGCCACCGGCCCAATTCATCTTCGTTCCATTTGCGTTGCCAGTTAGCGATGGTATTTTTACGGACTAAAGAGTAAAATTCATTGAAGGCGATTTGACGCTGATAAATATCGCCTTCAATCGCACCTATCTTTGCTAATGAGTCAGCCCTCTCATTACCCGGAATTGAGCAATGAGAAGGGACCCACACAAAGGTAATGACATAACAGCGTCTGGATAAAGCACTCAAAATTTTTCGTATTCTCTCAAGGAAGTACGGCGAGTGCTTTTCCGGCCTCACTGAACGGATAGCTTCGACAGAGCTAAGACTATCCGTTACAATGTAATAGTGTTCAACAGGTCGTGAGGCGACGCTGTCCAGCGCCCAATGAATTGCTGCCAATTCAGCAATATACACTGAGCAAGGATTCTGAAGACTGTGTGAGGTGCTAAAAAATTCGTTGAACACTCCAAATCCTGTGGACTCATTTATAGTGGACCCATCAGTAAAGTACATATTATCACAATTGATACCCCTATATTTTTCATCGAAGATCGTTGGAGCGATCCTCGATCGTTGGTAATCTGAATATCCATGGATATCTTGCTTCATGGACAGATCAAAATGCACAGAGGAATTGATGTAGTCAGGGAAACAAACACGGTTGGGAATATACGAAGAAGAATCAACCTGCATGGAGATGAATTCATGATATGAACTCATGAATCCGGAGTGAAAATTTAGCTCGATCAGCCGCTCAAAATTTCCGATCACCAATAGGTTCATGACCTTACACCGGATGAAGAACCGAAGAGATAATAAATTGAAGCGATCTTTTAGTGGGAGTAGGCCTGCCAAAACCTCGAGACTCATGGTATGCGTTGAGGGCATACATCCCAACGCAATACGGAGACAAAGATACTGAATTCGCTCGAGTTTAATTAAGTGTGTTTTGGCAGCTGATTGAAAACAGAAACTGCCATACTCCATCACTGAGAGAATAGTTGTTCTATACAACATTATAAGATCATCGGGATGGGCTCCCCACCAGGTGCCGGTAATTGTACGGAGAAAATTTATTCTTTGTTGGCATTTTTTACTCAGATACCTAATATGGGCCCCCCAAGTACATTTGGAGTCGAACCAGACCCCAAGATACTTGAATGACATAGCATGAGTGATCGGTTTACCCAAAAGTTGAAGCTTTGGTTTTGCTGGTCTATGCTTCCTAGAAAAAACCACCATCTCTGTTTTCTCCGTGGAGAATTCGATCCCTAGCCCAATGGCCCAGGTTGAAAAATTGTTCAAAGTATCTTGTAAGGGTTCTTGTAGGTCGGATTCTGTTGATCCTACGACAGAGACCACTCCATCATCTGCAAGTTGTCTTAGGCTGCAATTTTGTGTAAGGCAATTGTCGATGTCGCTTACATAGAAGTTGTACAAAAGGGGGCTTAAACATGAGCCCTGGGGGAGGCCCATGTAAGAGACCCGACTTACTGCCGAATCTCCGTGAGAAAAGTTCAAATGCTTCTCACAAAGCAAGTTATATAACATATTATTCAATAGAGGCGGCAGACCCCGAGAGTGTAATTTGTCTGTCAAAACCTCTATTGAAACAGAATCAAAGGCCCCCTTTATGTCCAAGAATACTGAAGCCATTTGTTTTTTTCCGGCGTAAGCCATTTGAATTTCTGAAGAAAGCAACGCAAGACAATCATTCGTCCCCTTGCCCCTGCGGAACCCATATTGTGTATCTGAGAGTAGGCCATTCGTTTCAACCCATCGATCAAGGCGAAACAAGATCATTTTCTCCAACAATTTCCGTATACAAGACAGCATTGCTATTGGGCGGTACGAATTGAAGTCGGACGCGGGTTTTCCGGGTTTTTGAATAGCTATAACTCGTACTTGTCTCCAATCATCTGGAACAATATTATTCTCCAGAAACCGATTGAATAAATTCAACAAGCGATGTTTCGCCACATCAGGGAGGTTTTTCAGCAAGTTGAACTTAATTCTATCCGATCCCGGAGCAGAATTGTTACATGAAAGCAGAGCAAGAGAGAATTCTACCATCGAAAACTCGGAATCAAGATCGCACCTATCTTGTGGTATATCTCGAACAATTTTTTGCACAGGAGCGGAATCAGGACAAATCTTCCGTGCAAAATTAAAAATCCATCGATGTGAATATTCCTCGCTTTCATTGGATGAAGAGCGATTTCTCATGTTTCGAGCCACTTTCCATAATTTTTTCATTGACGTTTCTCGTGACAAACCTCCCACGAAATTTCGCCAATAAGCACGTTTTTTCCCTTTGATCAAGTTTTTAAATTGATTTTCAAGGTCCAAATACGATTGAAAATTTTCAATGGTTCCACGTTTCCGAAAAGCTTTGAATGCGTTCGATTTATCCTGATAAAGCTTGGAACATTGGCTATCCCACCATGGATTGGGAGGCCTTCGACGAATAGTGGAGCCTGGGATGGGTTTCGTTTGAGCGCGAACCGCGCTGTCATAGATCAAACGAGAAAGGAAGTTATACTCCTCCAATGGAGGTAAACCATCTCTGGAATTGATGGCTAGAGCAATCGCGTCCGCATATTTTTTCCAGTCAATGTGTCTTGTGAGGTCATATGCCATGTTTATAGATTCAGAAAAATTCGACCCAATGGTGATGGAAATTTTGATTGGCAAGTGATCACTACCGTTGGGGTCCTGGATTACATTCCACTTGCAATCTAACGATAGTGAATTCAAGCAAAGCGAGAGGTCAAGAGCACTTGGGTTAGCAGGAGGTTTAGGTACACGTGTTGTTTCCCCAGTGTTCAAAAGTGTCATATTGAAGCTGTTACAAAGATCATATATCAACAGTGAACGATTGTCGTCGTACTGTTCCCCCCAGGCAGTTCCGTGAGAATTGAAGTCTCCCAAGATCAATCGTGGCTCAGGAAGGAGTGAGCACATGTCAACAAGTTGCTTGCGGCTAACCGCAGCTCTCGGAGGCCAATACAAGCTGACAATACAGAGGTCTTTTCCTCTGATGTTTGCATGACAAGCAACAGCTTCAATCCCTCCAATAGGTGGAAGGTCAATTCGAAAAAATGAGTGGCACTTATTGATCCCCAATAGCACCCCTCCGTATCTGTCATCACGGTCCAAGCGTATAATATTAAAATCGTGGAAAGAGAGATCATCTCGCGAAGAAAGCCAAGTTTCGGACAGAGCAAAAACATCACAATTGAAGTTATGAATTAAAAATTTGAATGTATCCAATTTAGGGATAAGACTACGACAATTCCACTGTAAAACAGTGATATCTCCGACCTCTCTATTTGAATTAGACATCAAGAGAGATAATCATTGCAAGGAGGGGCCATGTTTGCATCAATTGTTGTAAAATTGTCTTTAATACTGGAAGCATTGATATGACAATGGTTCTGATGGAGTCGGAAACATTAAAGCATGTGAAGATTTGAGCCACAAGGTCAGTCAACTTTATAAATCCCGATTGGGAAGTTGAACTGGACGGTAAAATAGGGACAGTTGGGGTTTTTGATGTCCCTTCGAGTGCTGGGTCGTTCGAAGGTGAATTATTCCCACGGAAGCCAGGAGGAACCTGATTTTGCTTGTCCGCTGCACTCGATTTTTTAGGCATGCTAACAGAGGGTATAACCGGAGGGGCTTGTCCTTGAACTTTGGGAGTGGTCACATTTTTGCGCCGGGGATTCCCTTGGAAGATGTACGGTGTGCCCTCGTTAGCTGTATCCGCTTCCATTTCGTCAACTGGCAGCGAAGCGAAGACATTGTTTGCGGTTAAAGGATGTTGCTGTTGGTCCAATGGAGAAGCGCCCTTCAAAATTTCCGCAAAAGTGCGCTTCGAGCGTTCCTTTAAAGAGCGCTTCTGCTTCTCCCAGCGACTCTTGTAAGTTTCACAAGCCGAGAGCACGTGCGGATTTCCTCCGCAATATGGACACTTTTGCTCAATCGCACTGCAGGATTTGTCCACATGTTGCTCTCCGCAAGTGGCACAGCGCTCCTTGTTGGCGCAGTAAGCTGCTGTGTGACCAACTGACTTGCATTTCAGGCAAGTCATGGGCTTTGGCACGAAGAGTCGCAGCGGTAGCCTCAATTTGTCCACCATAACGTAGTCAGGGAGGGCGGAGCCAGCAAAAGTGACTCTAAACGAGTCGGACGGCGTAAATTTCGATTCTTTCCCTTCCTGGGAGACTTTGCCGAGTTGTCGGCATTCTAAGATTTTAACCTTAATCAAAGGCAGCTTTTTAAATCTGCCATCTCCTTCCATAATTGATTTGCACGTCAGACCCGTTTCGGTTATCACCCCCGAGATTTCTACGTCATGGGAAGGCACGTAGACACGATATTCCAGGGTAAACCTCTGGTCGACGACAATACCGTTTGCGTCTTTCCGATCAGCCACGACAACACGCAGTTTGGTCGGTCTAACCTTCGTAATTTCTGTCACGGAGGAGTATCTTGCCAGATCTTTCATGATCTGAATAACATTAAGTGCTTTTCCGTTTGGCTTAGGCCTGAAGAAAACAACCCACGGACCAGTTCCAGGTGCATCTTCAGGATAGACCTTGACACGTGGAGAGAAGACAACAGGAGGAGAAGGAGATGACGAGGATTGAAGGGGATCGGGGACAACAGGATGGGGAGGCGAAATCTGAGCTGGGGTAGGAGCGAGGGGGGTTGGAGAGGAGATATTTGCAGGTTTTTTAGAGGGGGGCTTGCTAGAGTTAGCAGACTCGTCCCCGGACGAAACATCCTCTGATGTAGGAACGCGTTTAAGTGTCTTCGCTGTTCCTTTATTTGTTTTTTCAACCAGAGGGGAGTCATCATCAGAGATCTCCATATCTGGAGATCCTCCCCCTCCTTCTGCCATTCTGTAATTGGTACTTATAATCTAATATTTTGTTTTAATAATAATAATAATTAAAAAAAAAAAATAATAAAAAAAAAATCTTATATCTTATTTATTTCTATTCACCACAATGCACCCAGTGCTGATGAACTGGCAACCGCTGCTTGCTTCTCAATCAGAGCGCTTGAGCGCTCGGCGCTATCACACACCACTAAGAAGTGATGCTCTCCTTCACACTGCTGTAAGTGAACAGCGAATCGCGCTGGTATTGTGTGCGTGCAACTGAGCACCGATGTCCGACTTCGATTGCGATGGCGACAAATCGGCGAAAACTGAAAGCCGGCTGGCCTTGCCAGGCTTTGATGATTCTGCTTTTCTCACTAATTCCGAGTTCACACTGCGTTTTACGATATCTCGAACAGTTCGAAAACGCGCGAAAAAAGCACACCCGGGC
Source organism: Toxorhynchites rutilus septentrionalis (assembly GCF_029784135.1). Classification (NCBI taxonomy): domain Eukaryota; kingdom Metazoa; phylum Arthropoda; class Insecta; order Diptera; family Culicidae; genus Toxorhynchites; species Toxorhynchites rutilus. The sequence continues at coordinate 66,341,089 of NC_073746.1, read as the reverse complement.
GATAAAAAAAAATAACAGCCAACGGTAACCGAAAACAATGCTTTAACGGAGACGCTCACAGCACATGACCGGTTACTCGAAGCTTATGCCGAAGAGGGACGAAATTTTTCATTCGAATATAAAACACTTTCATTCGATATAAGAAGTGTGTGAAGAATGGAAGAAATGAACGTGAAACGAAACTAGACTGTACGAAGGTGATATTCTATTTATTGAGCGTGAATTTTGCATGAAATTGTAAGGCCCTGATCCTGGGAGATAGCGGTAACTGTTCACTTCCAGCGGAATCCAAACATTCCGAAGCGTGACTTGGCCGAAAAACTTGATGTCTAGAAAAGTCCTCTTGAACTACTTTCTTGTCTTGTAATGGTGAGTCATATATTTGCATGGACGACGCAAATTCGGAGATTCTACACAAACTTTAAAATAAGGCATAACACGTTCGTCGCCTTGTGCGACTCGATCGAGTTTCTTGCTGGTCAAAATTCGACTCTCGGTGTGCTAGAAGGCAGAACGACGCCATTCGTGTGAGCACGTGCCTCTTATCTTAACTTATTTAGAAGCATATATAAGCACATATAAGCATATATGATTTTCCCAGCAACAGGCAACAGCAAATATAAATTGGACGGCGTCAAAAAACAATTAAACTTGAATAAATTAGTAGTGACGAAGTGGTGAGTCGGAGGTATCGAGGTATCGCCTGACCTATGGATAGAACGTATGGATAGATAAAAAATTACGGAGGAATTGCAGAAGTATGGGAAGCAAACTTGGTTGGATATGTTTAGTGAAGAGTGGACTTCATGGAATGCACTGATGTTCACTCTTAGCTGACTCAAATAAAATGTTGCCTAAACCGAAGTATTGAGGAATTGCATGCTTTGTATATAATCTATGACAATTATCACAACACTGTCATCGGAATGCTCGATCATTTCTCTCGTGCCATATGCTGAGTCTAGAATAAAGCCTTCCGTTATCAATTAAGACCTTCAAATCATCATATTGCTTTCAAAACAGTATATTCTCTAGGATGGCTCAACACGTGAGAGACGTCATATCAATGTGCATCATCTGTAGTCGCAAAACAAAAGTCAGTTATAATTACACTGCTTGGGCTGTGGTCTTGACATGAGAAGAAATTTCCTTTCGCAAGATTTGTTTAATTTCTCAACGTATTTGGTCCTGAACCCGTTGGATCGAGATATCTGATTATTTTATCCCTGGTTCATGATCCCAGAAGTAACGACAGTTTTGTTTTTCAGTCCACAATTTCAGCCACAAGGAACTTCCTGAGGAATTTGGATTTCTTGATCTTACCTTTCTCCGGGCACTCTTTCAGTCAACTGAGGTATAAAATTCCTGGCCGGGAATTCGATCGAAAACTGCCAGCCAGTGCGTTGTGTCGTCCATAACTACGCATAATTAAACACAATGTTTCACAATATTTTTAGCAAATTTTCGTAGAGTCAAGAGGAGCTTTGCTTCCAAATCCTGCATTGCGTTCCGGCACAATCTGGGCCTTAAAACTTCTTAATTCAATTCTCTTCTTCCCTCTTGGCCGTTTTGCTTAACGACTTCCGGTTCCGCATGAAAAGAAGCCACTACCTTCGCTGGTTTTTTTACGATCCACTGACTTCGCTGATGCAGGTGCAATGAACTTCGTTCATTTGCTATTGTACTTCCGAGTCGCCGGACTCTTCCGAAGGGAAAAATCTCTTTTATATCGACATGACTCTCAGAATAACTCAGAATGACAGCAGAAAAAAAAACCAAATTGAGGAATCGATGTTTCAATGTGTGAGGAGAATACTCACAACCAGGGTTGCCAATAATTTTTTTGTAAAAACTTCTCTGGCTTCTCTCAAAAAAACTGGAAGAAAACTGGATCCTGCAAATTTTTTTTATTTTAAGAAGACCGGCTATGATTTATCTAAATCAATTTTTTAACCCATTTCAATGATTGATAAATAATTTTTTTTCTATGCTTCGTGTAGTATTTATAAGTAGTTCATTAAACTGTAACTGTAATTACTGTGAAACAATATTTGAGGAATAATTTTATTTGGGCATAACTTGAAGAGTTTCGTATTTATAGCTTGATAAAATCCATAAAATCGCTGATAGAAGAGCGTAGCAAAACTGTGTATAGTTCGAGACCCCAAAAGGCACGGATCAGTATGAGATACGAGGTAAAATACAAAAAAAAAATACCATAAACAACTTCTCATAATGTTATTTCAATACTCACAAACAACGTTGCTCAAGTATTACTTTGGTATTAAAATTATCAAATTTCGGTATTGAGAAGCTATTTCTCTCATTCTTTTTGTATTATTCATTGCTAATTTACATCTTATATTAGGCTTGCACAAACCAAATTTCGGTATCAAGATCAAGATGAGGGACCCTTAAATATTTCCTCTAGCTCGAGAAAGTACTTTTGAAAAAATATGCATAGTATGCTTTCTTGCAAAATATACACTATGGTTCACATGCATTTTATGCAAAATATGCATTAGCTATTTAGGGGAGTTTGTTTGCATTAATTAAATTTATTATATTTTGATCTAAAATTCCTGTGAGTGACTATGAGAAACTGATATCCATTTGTTGTAAACGGAAGCAAGGTTACTTGGGTTTTATACTCATATCAATTAAAGTCAATGGAAACCATTTACTCTATGACCTTCTGAACTTCGAAATGTTTAGGAGGATCTATAACATCTGATGTTTATATACACTCAGAGCCAGCATAGCACGCGGACTCTATGAACTATTTTGGGTAAGTTTTCTTTCTATGAACATTGTACCAGTCGCGAATGGAATAGTAGATCAATTGGTCTGAACTTCAGAATGATTTGGAACATCCACAGATACTTGGGTAGGCTGTTAAATAAAATTAACAATTGAGTGACACCCTGTTTTTAAAGTAGTTTGATAAGTTTCCACCATTCGGGGAAGCTATTCGTTTTGGAATTTTCGACAAAACACCGACGGATTGAATAAAATTGAAAGAACCGAATTACAACCTCGCCTGTCGCAGAAAAGAGAGATCGATCCAAGGTAATAGGAAGAGGGAGGGACAGATAATATTTATCATTGTAAATTTATATTACATAAAATGGATAAAACTAGGGCGCACATATGAAAAACTGGAAGATTTTAGGGTTCAACTGGATGACACGTCAACACGTCAACACGACAGAGACAGAGACAAACTGCTGGATGAAGCAAAAACTTATCTCCAATTGAACGCTAAGGCCGATGGCTTCATAGTCCCCTGACTTTCCTCAGTTGAATATGACATTGCCGAGCCCTGCTTAAATCGAAAATGATTCTGGCTGAAATGAAAGAAAGAAGTAAAAAATATTTTAGTTTCGAAATTGTCAGGCCCTGATCGCGACAACCAATGCCTACTGTGATTCTATACACACTAAGCTTGATTCAGGTAGTATAAAAAAGAACTATTTTTCTCAATTTGTTCGGATTTTTTCGTGGTCAACCTTTATCGTGATCCGCTTATCGGTGTTGTTACGTGAAATTATAGTTCGTCAAACGTTTTTTTCAATAAATTAATGGCGGCACGCGTGGAGTGGAATATAGCACCTTCATGTTGAAAACACAGCTATTCTACATTAAGGGCACTCAATTTGTGTACGAAAAAGTCGCTAATCAAGCCTTATTACGTTCTGGCCGGTATTTTTTCTGAAGTAGAGCGGATCAAGAATTTGGCAAATGAAGCGTTCCAGTGGCTCCAAACAGTAACCAGGATTCTATTCACTCCAATTGGAAAGTTTTGCTAATTGATGCATCTATTTAATCACAAATGCTTCATCGCTGAACAATTTTTTTTGGTGAAATTTCTGATGAATTTCTCGAACTAAACCATGATTTTCCTAAAAACAAACAGGTGTCAATCTATTCATGATGAAATGGCAAATCAAATTGAACCCAAAACATGTGACAGCTTTAAAAAATAGCGTACGTATCAAAAAGTGTTGTCAAAATTAAGTTCTGACAACACTATGAGACACTCATTACCACCATCGATTTTCAATGTGAAATTTCAATAAAATTTGGTGACCTGCAGTCGATAAATAAATGTATATTAGAAATCCTTCACACACTTCACACATTCCACTAGCATGTATTTTCAATCAGCCAGTTATCCGCAAGCGAAATTATGTGGATAGCTATCGTATTCCGATATAGCAATATTCGTATTTATGTTTATAAAGCACCATCGCTTGTGTTCTCGTGGGAACTATACGCTCATACTTCAAGTTCTTATGGAATCCAGCCTTTCTGGAAACAAATGTTACAAAATACTCCCAACTGAAGGCAATTCATGCACCACGTCAAATGTGGCTGCCACCCAAGCCAACAAACCCAACAAAGTTCTGGATGTTGTGCGCTTCGTCAGATCTCAAGGTTTCAATTTGTTTCCAGCAAGTGAATACATAGTATACACGATACACAAAGACTGGTGTTATATCAGTGTCACGCTCGATGGTACCGAATGACTCATGGATGCGGGTTGATACGCTGAAAAAAAAATATACTTGTGGCTTGCTGATTGATGCATTATCGCGCCACCAAGTGGTATGGTGGAACCAAAATGGTGTTCGTTGTAAAACTCGATAAGTCGTAAGGGGAAAATTTCCATGAAAAGTCAATGAATTACGAACCACTTAGCAATCAAAAATTGAACACAGTGATATCTAGCACATCATAGTGCAGCGGAAAAGGGCAAGAGTGATCCTGCTGGCATCCACCCTCTCCCAGTATTCTTTCATCCGACGCAAATGCACCCAAAAATTCCGGCATGGCGAGTGGTTATTTCCGAAGCGCGGTCCCTTCGGTATGTTATAAACATCATTTTGCCGGGGCACATAGCGTGTTATATAGAATCTGTCGGCGTGTTTGTATGTACTTGTGTGCTGCTGAAGCGAATACCATCCACACAAAGGTTCTCTATTTCCTGTCATCTTTCGCGCTTCGTCGGTTGTCGTCGTCTACACCACAGCAGGGCAATCCTGCAGCGCTGTGTGGGCGGACAGCACTTCCGTAGGAGAGAGAAAAACAGAAGATAATCCTGTACTCCAGGGTTGAAGTTGGAATTTGGTGCTATCTTTTGAGAGCCCTAATGCTTATTGCCCAACGAATTCAGCACTGTCGTCAAACATCGGTATCCTTGAAGGATAGGAACAAAAATCGAATAATAATCTTTTGTTAGGGAACGATTCCCAAGCCGACCTGTCGACAGCATGACAGTAAACCCCGTACAATAGCTATCGCATCCTCTTCTGCGTGTAAACTCTTCCCAACACTGTTGGCTGATGATCTGTTTATCTAAACATTCAAAAACCACTCGGTGGACGATCGTTAGCACCACCAACACCATCACCACTACCCTCTCGCATGTTAACATACAGTGGAACATGAGTAAGAGGATTCTCCCCGAGCCGAATCCTTCGTGATGTCGATGTAGCAAAAGGGGGGACGAAACACACGTGAAATTCGGTGGGCACTTATAATTGGCTTTCGGCACGCCGTATCAACATTCGAGAGAAGCCGGCGGAGGCTGTCCGCAGTATAAGTTTTATGTGAGAATCAACAAAGGGGGAACAGCGCGTGAAACATGAAACAACAGAAAATGGAAAATTTAATGGAACTTAAGGTATTTGCTGGGTAATGTTTGCGCGCTCACGATTCTCCACCATGATGGGGTGGGAAATGTTATTTCCTGACGCCCCGTGGCAGTGGTGGAGTTTCCGCGGAAATAATGCTGGAGACTTTCGGAGTATTTTGGAGTTTCTAGCGATGTCTATAGAATCGCTTTTAATAAGGCTGATAAAGAAATAAGAGATTAGATAACGGACAAGCGGAGAAAAAACTCATCCGATAGCCTGAGCACAAACGGGAAGCTACCTCCACTCCAGGAGCTAACGTTTATGCAAATATATCATCTGCGAGTGGGTGGTTTTATTATTAATATCCTTTACTAGTTAGCCGCTTTCCAACAAAAACCAGCGGAAGACCAACCACACCGCAACTCGAGCGGGACCCAATGATAAAAAGCTGAAACGTGACCTGCCGTTGGTCGGAAGCTCACAGGAGGCGAATTGAATTGAGCAGTGGTTATGGAGGTGGTGAACGTTGAATGAAGACAACTTCCACAATATGAAAGTTCTGTACACTGTGGAGAATGTTTAATGTTTTTTGCACAAATATACACTTCCCGGACATGTTAGCAGAGAAAGATTTATAGCAGAATGCCTCGAGCCGGGAAGTAGGACTAATCCACACACTTATAACCATGCGAACAGAGTCCGGCTTTGGAAAATCTTCACACACACAACCCTCATAAATCACACGATTTGTCCACGTGCTCTTTTGGTAGGCGGAAGATTAATCGCCTTTGTTTACAACGTTCAACGTTATCGTTAAGTAATCAATACGAAGTCGTGAAGTTTACGCTGGAATTATGCTTAGATCGGCCAACATCATAGGTTGTCGTTTCGTTTTCCGATTCGTCTGCCACACCGAGATGCCAGATTTTGGAAAATATCTATAATTGTGAGTACAGGGCAACTTCGATATAACGTACATTTCACTTTCAAAATTGTACGTTGTATCGAATTGTATGTTATATCGAATCATAATGAAGAATTCAGAAACAGAGCTCATATTACTTTATTATGATGCTGTTAGGGTAGAGTTAGTAAATAATGATGACAAAATCCAGCCTCCAGATCCAAACTCATTGAACAAAATTATTTTGAAAATTATAATTCGTTTTTCCCAAAAACATATTTTTAAAAAATTCTGAACGAGACTTATATGAATATTTCATACAACTACCAACAAGTCTCCCATAAATTGGAAGAAGGGCACTGTTACATTTGGTAATTTTTATGGGAGTATAAAAAAATCGTTTTTGAGAAAAAATATTTTCAATCTTTAAAATATTTTTTTTCAGTGTAGTTTTATTTATGTACATTTTAAATGAAAATTTAGACGATTTCCTAAATTTCATTCTTAGGCCAACATTTTGTAGGTATTATAGTTTTTGAGTTGAAATTTTTTGTAACGAATTAAGAAAAAACATTGGCCCTTTGCAAAAAGTAGTCTAATTCTTTTCTGGGGATTTCAGGTATGTAACTAGGGTGCCAATGAAAATGGTCATCTCGAATTTCAAAAAGTTATCCCATAAAAATATTCACGACCTCGAGAAAACATCCTTCACAAAATATCAGCTTAATCGGACATAAGGGAGAGTGGCGCAAAGCGGTCAAAGTTTGAGTTTTTTGAAAATCGAAAAATCACCCAATTGGGTAGTAAAGGAAATCGGGGTTTTTGAAAAAAAAATTTATGCCAAAAGTCTTAAAATTGCATGGAACGTCGAGATCTAGTGTCATCTCGAAAAAAATTTTTTTTGTCAAAAATTAGCACTCTGGAAAATATTAGGGATTAACGATGATCGAAGATGATCTGAAATGTCTCGAGTTTCTTCCTTCATAGAAAGATCGAAATCAAAATCAAGATCTGCAGAAGTTCGGAAAGCTAACATTATTGAAGATACCTGCTGAAGGTTTTATTTCTTGAGAAATGTAATGAGAGTACAGATCCATGGATCTCGACCGTTGGTTCAATTCGAGAAGCTTCTTACAATTGTCAATTACTAATGGGTTCATGATTTCGCTTCGGATTAAGAAGCGATAGGACAGATCCCAAAAACGAACCTGCAATAGTAAAACACCTGCCAGGACTTCAAGGCTCAGGATATCCTGTGTGCTGATTGCATGCACCCTAAGGCTAAACGCAAGCAACGATACTGTATCCTCTCCAATTTAATGATGTGGGTTTTAGCAGCAGAACGGAAACAAAACGAACCATACTTCATGACTGACAGTATTGTAGTTTTGTACAGCCGTATTAGGTCTTCTGGATGAGCACCCCACCATGTTCCAGTAACTGTCCGGAGAAAATTTGTTCTCTGTTGACATTTTTTATTCAGATACGCAATATGTTTTCCCCATGTTTATTTAGAATCAAACCAAACTCCAAGATATTTGAAACTTGTGGATTGAACGATTGTTTTGTTGAACAATTGAAGCTGAAGTTCGGGAGGTTGATGCTTCCTAGAAAATACAACCATTTCTGTTTTCTCAGTTGAGAATTCAATACCTAGCTTCACAGCCCATATAGATAAATTATTTAAAAAAATTTACAGCGGTCTTTGCAAATCAATAGTTTAAGTACCTGATATGGATACAACACTATCATCTGCCAGTTGCCTTAAAGTACATCCATCTGCAAGATGATCATCTATACCATTAATACAGAAATTATACAGAAGAGGACTTGAGCAAGAACCATGTAGCTATTCCTAGAAACGGCACAATTTCCATGAGAAAAGTGCATGTGCTTTTCGTAATTATTTATTGTAATTGTTTTTCATAGCTCACATGGTTTAGAGCTAGAGTGCGCTATATATTCTTCATATTTTTCCTTGAAAGCTTAGGTCTTTTTGCTTAACATAACCAGAAGTTGGAAAGACGTTTGTTTTCGTTTTTGAGTTATGATTTTTCAAAGTTAACATGTTTTCAGTGTTTGTTTGTAATTTTGCAGGGTGTATATTCAACACCCAATTTTCAGGCCTGGTCAACCAAAAGAAAAAGAAATCTCAAATGGGGGTTGATGCAATCATCTACGAACTGCCTGCCACGTACTTCGTCACGTCACCCACAGCGTTGCCAATGTTCCAGTTTAAACTGGATTCTTCCAGTTTTTTTTTTCGTTGATCCAGTCAAATAGTTGAACCTTAAAATCTTCCAGTTTTTTTAAATACTGTCCAGTTTTATCCAGTTTTTTTTGTATATATGAGTGCTTCAGTTTTACCAATTTTATGTAGAATAAATTCACAATGCATGAATATTGTACCTCCCTCACTCTTCCTGTTCCTTGACCAATTTTGTTTTTTGACATTTTTCGTTCGATCGATCCAAGGATTATTTACTTTGGATCGATCTTTCTTTTCTTACACACTCTCAATGTTATGTTTCTGCTGCTTACACTTCCGAGTTCAATACGGTTAGCGCGAGTTGAAGCTCTTTTCTGTTCCGACCGGGGATTTGATTTTTAAATAATAAAACTAACTACTCTCATCGACACCTCAATTCAGACTAACTTTATTCATTGTATCAAATATTACAGTTCCCGATTATTTCTGCATACGCAGTAGCTCGTGGCGACGCTCACCTGGTTCATCGATCGCAATCGATATCGTTGAAAATAGGATATATAAAAAATATGATGACCGTTCTCGATGCGGCTGTTGCCGTATTGATGAATTCTGCTGACGCTGTTGACACCGTCGTTGGACTTCGACCAAGTCCGGCTAGCAACATCGTTAACTCGCGCAATGCGTGTGGTGCCTACCCAAGCAGTAACGTGCTACATTGTCATTGAGTTTATATAAATATTAAATGTTCTAAGTCCTTCAAAACATTTTGAAGTTCAGACCAATTTATCTACCATTTCAACCACAACTGGTGCAATGTTCATAACAAGAAATCTCACCCAAAATGGTTCATAGCGTCCCGGAGGTGATCTGGCGTAGCGGTAACATCCATACCTCTCACGCAGAGATCACGAGTTCAATTCTCACTCCCGACATTCTTCCAAAAATGGAAGTAAAAGTGACGAAACAGCCGAAATGTGTTGAAAGTCACTATAATAGAGAAAAAAATTCATAGCGCCCGCGTGCTATGCTGGCCTTGAATTTATATAAACACCAGATGTTATAGGTCCTCTAAATCATTCTAAAATTCAGAAGATCATAGGGTCAATGTGACAAGCTGAGTGTCTTGCGGCTGTTGACAGAAGTATGCGTGCTAATGATCTCGTCGTCAGCGGAGTCCCTTTCAGCTCAGGAGAAAATCTGATGAACTACTTCGTCGCTTGGAGTCGTTCTCTGGGATATTCTGATAATAACATACCACTTGTTGATGTCAGAAGACTTGCCAAAGGGACTCCTGTCAATGGCACCGCATATCTGATTTTACTTCAGTTTGCTTTGAATGTGCAGCGAAATGAATTTTATTCTCGCTATTTACGCTCTCGCAAGCTTTCGCTCACGGACATTGGGTTTACAACGAGTAAGCGCATTTTTGTAAACGAAAACCTAGGAGTGGCAGAGAGGGAATTGCGGTCAAAAGCTCTGCAGATGAAAAAGCGAGGCCAACTGATCGGTGTCTACACGAAATTTGGGATTGTTTACGTGAGGAAGAATGCTGATAGTCAAGAGATACCCATTTTTTCGGACAACGATCTACAAAAATTGCTATAACCTTTCCTATTTTCGTTTTTGTTTATTCCTCATATCCATATCCTCTACTCCCATGACTCCCCTCCTAAAAGTAAAACTACGTTTCTGCTGCTGTTGATGCTGTTCCCGTTGTTGCTGTTGTTGCTGATGCTGCTGTTGGAGATCGATGCTGGAAATCACAGCAATATTTGCTGCTCATATCTGATGTGATTTGTTATTTGAATTCGAGTTCGCGTCGCGAAGGTTGTTGTAATGAATGAACTGAATATGAATGAAATGTCGATAGTGATCATGTTGAAATCTCTAATTAACATACTAGTGCTCTTTATTTATTTCTTCTTATTTGCCATTGCTTTATCCAATCCTAATGGCTAGTCGGTCCAATGCCAATGCCTCCACGAACCTGTGTTTGCCGGGGACTGTTATGAAGTGTGCTCTTCATCGTGGAAAGTTATCTGTGTGTAGTGTCAATAGTCAGAGTCTTTGTGCTCGCAAGCTTTGTAAGTTAGATGAACTGAGACAAATACTTCACCTTGCTTCAGTCGATATCGTCTGTGTTAATGAGACCTGGCTCAATGAACGCATTGATGATTCTGTTTTAGGAATTGAGGGTTATAATATGATCAGGCATGACAGGAAAGGACGTCTAGGTGGCGGAATCATGATGTATATGAAAGCTGGACTGAGGTATAAAGTTATAGATGTTTCTATTTATCAACCTGGTATTCTGTGCTCTGAGTATGTAGCAGTCGAGATAACGTTGGGCAACGAGAAAATTTTTCTCTCTGCATTCTATAATCCACCAGAAGTAGATTGTGCTGACACAATTGATAAGTTGTTGTGTAACTATGGAACAAAATTCGAAAACGTACTCTTAGTAGGTGATTTCAACACGAATCTTCTTGACCACAATTCAACCAAGACATCTAGATTCAAATCTATCCTGTCTATCCACAAGATGTTGAGTTTAGGTTGCGAACCAACATTTTTCCATAAAAATGGCGCCTCCCAATTGGATCTTATGTTGGCTAACTGTTATTCCCGTTTGCTTCGCTTCAATCAAATCGACGTGCCTGTTTTCTCAAATCACGACTTAATTTTCGCATCACTTGATTTTGAAATATTACCAACTCCAAGACAAGTTGAATATCGAGACTATTATTCAATGGATGTAGATGGTATTTTTCAAGTCTTTCAATCTTTTGATTGGTTAAGTTTTTATAGATCAAATGATCCTTATGTATTGCTTAAGTTTTTCAACTCAAATATAAAATACTTGCACGATAATTTTGTACCTATTCGAACACTCATACCGGATCAAGCTAAAAACCCTTGGTTTAATGATCGCATCTGTAGATCCATCATTGATCGTGATCTGGCTTACAAAAAATGGAAAAATAGCAAAAATCCTAATGATCATAAAGTATTCAAAACTCTTCGGAACAAAGTGACTCTGCTTATTCGTCAGGCGAAGGAAACGTTTTATGGTAGCCGGATTGACACCAATGTTCCTTCTAAACAATTATGGAAGAGATTGAAAATCTTAGGGCTAGGTGAATCTAAGAAATCACCTCCTGTGTCATTTGATTCAAATGAAATAAATGAAGTTTTCGTTAGCAATTTTTCTGAAAGATCAAGTTTTGTTCAAAATGACAACAATCAAGCTTTTATTGCACGAAATTCATTTTATTTCAATTTAATAAGCGAAATTGATGTCGTAATTGAACTATTCCACATGAAATCTAATGCAACAGGTCTTGATTCTCTTCCAATCAAATTTCTGAAGGCAATCAATCCACTTGTGATTAAACCCATAACCCACTTATTCAACTGCATCATAACAACAAGCATTTTTCCCGAGGGTTGGAAGAAGTCGAAAATAATTCCGATCAAAAAGAAAGCTAATTTGGACAGTATTCAGAACCTACGTTCAATAAGTATACTTTGTGCGTTATCTAAGGTATTCGAACGGATTGTCAAAAACCAAATCTGCACTTATATAAATCAAAATAATCTGTTAAGTTCAATTCAATCCGGATATCGTCCTAAACACAGTACAAAAACTGCTATGCTGAAGGTATTTGATGACATTGGGATGGTCTTGGATAAGGGACGACCAGTTGTTCTATTACTTCTGGATTTTTCTAAAGCCTTCGATACAATTTCCCACGAAATGCTTTGCAAAAAATTGGCTCAAAACTTCAATTTTTCTAACCATTCAACCACACTTATTCAATCATATTTAACAGATCGAACCCAGACAGTTTTATGTAATGGAGATTTTTCTAGATTCCTTCCTATATGCTCTGGAGTACCTCAGGGCTCAATTCTAGGACCAATATTGTTCTCCTTATATATTAACGATCTTCCTCAAGTGTTGAAATTTTGCAAAATTCACATCTTTGCGGACGATGTGCAAATTTACTATGATTGTCAGGATAATTCGGCAACAATGGTTTCAAAGAAAATCAACGATGATTTAGCCAGAATATATGCATGGTCGAACATGAATAAGCTTGTGTTGAATTTTAATAAAACCAATGCTTTATTCATAAACAACTCTCAAAACAACATCATACTAAAACCGACGTTGCAGTTTAACAACTCAACAATAGAATTTGTTGAAGATGGTGTCAGCCTTGGCATCACTATTCAATCCAACTTTAGTTTTGATAAATATATATTCAAACAATGTGGGAAAGTGTATGCTGGTCTTCGTACATTGTATGCTACTACATCTTTCCTCAGTGCGGATATGAAACTCAAGCTTTTCAAAAGTCTTGTATTACCTCATTTCATCGCTTGTGATTTCCTGCTTTCCGAATCATCAATGTACGCTCAATCGAGATTACAAATAGCATTGAATGCATGTGTACGATATGTATTCAACTTGAATAGATTTTCCAGGGTTTCTCATTTACAGTATCGTCTGCTTAATTGCCCATTTATAAAGTTTGCGCCTATGAGATGTTGCTTATTCTTATTTGATCTTGCGAGAACAAGCCATCCTGGCTATTTACACGAAAAATTAAATATTTTGAGAACCGCGCGCGCAAGGAAATATGTTATCCCTCGACACTCCACTTCCAAATACGGCAATTCATTCTTCGTGAGAGGTGTTTCACATTGGAACTCATTACCCAATAATCTTACTCTAATGAATTCGAAATTTGCATTTAAGAAGAAATGTTTAGAGCACTTTAACCGTTAAATTAGTAGAATTAGTCAAATTGAAATCATAAAAGTTATATTAGTGACGCACTGTTCTGTATACAAATCATTGTAGCATTTAAATGAGACCGAAGTCTCAAGTTACATAATACAAATTAAATAAATAAATAAAATAATGTGCTCCATTGAATTAAATTGATGAGTATGAAACCCAAGTTACCTTGCTTCCGTTTACATCCGTTCATATTATTCACCCTTCGACGAAATGAAAATCCGAAAATCTAATGTGTCACAATATGCGGTAAAGATGATCTTTAGGTAAACTGAAAAGGAAAACCTGTTTAATTAATTGTACCGGCTATGCATTCTATTATTTATCGCATCTTTTTTAATCGAAATCCAATCGTGGAAAGTTAACCTGACAATGTATCCGAGAGAACTCCTCTAGAATCAATCGTCCCGGTGATATATATGTTATCTTTGGGAAACCTGAAAAGATAACCGGAAGAAACCTGAAAACCTGGAAACCTGAAAAGCCGAGGAAACAATCGTTCCGGAGATATGCTCCATTATGCATCGCGCGTACGCTTTATAGAAATTTAATCGCGACGGAGGAGAGTTATCGTTTGGTAACCGGAGAAGGTAACCGAGAGAACTCCCCTGACACCAATATTCCCGACGATATGTTCGGACGTACTCTGTCGATCGCGACGACGAAGAGTTATCTTTCGTTACGTAATAGCCATGGACAACAGATACTACAACCGTCCTTCTTAGGGACCCTCTGCTCTGATTCTCAATATTTTCATGTTTTTTTTCGGACATGCTACTATAGAGATTCTTCATTCGCAGACGGAGTTTTTTTTATTGCACATTCTTCGAAAGTACGAAAAGATAACAACGAAGATGATCAAAAGAAACACTACCAAAATGTCAAAATTCGAAAGGAAATGAACAGAGGATTGAGATTGGGTTTGATGCAGTGATCTATAACCAGAAAACGTGTGGGTTCGTCGAAAAGTGAACCGCTCGATCCGGAAGACCGCAGCTGACCTAGATGTGTCGATCGAACTGTCCATAACGAAGGCTACAACGAAGAAAAGGCTGGACAGAGCCAAACTGATACTTTCGTGGTATGCAGGTCAGGAGTTCGTGTTTTCTGATGAAAAACTCTTCGTCTTGCAACAGCCGCACAATGTCCAAAATGATCGGCTGTGGTCGCCGACGTTATCCGCGGATCCAGAGCGCCGTGTTGGTAATGGTTTGGTGGGCCGTATCCAGGCGTGGGAAGCTTCCACTGGTGTTTATCGAGAAAAACGTGAAAATAATCGCCACGTACTATAAGACCGAGGTTCTGGAGAAGGTTATGGCCCGGAACTTCTGGACCTCTACGGGAAGGATCATTACGTCTTTTAACAGGAACCCAAATCCAATTCAATTTCAACGTCCAAGTGTGGTGTTCGAAGTATTTGACTGGTTTTCTCGATAAGACTTTGTGCGCCCCGGACCTTAATCCCCTGGACTTAAATATATGGTCGTACATGCTGGCCAAGCAGAACGAACATAAAGTGAGCACTATGGACCAATTTAAGAAGCTCATTTCCAATATCTGGGCCAGGTGCGTGCCGCGTACGATTCTTTTGAGAAACGTCGTCATACAGCACAAATGAGGGGTTGCTCCCCCTATTGCTTCAATAAAAATTGACGCAGAAAAGAATATCTTGTATTTTCATTTTTTCAACACATTTTTAAAGAGTATTCGAATTTCTTGAACATCCTATAGGAAGAATGAAATAATGGTTTTTATGCGTTTCCAACTGTAGATTGAAGTGATTAAGAATTGCGCAACAATCATGTTGGGGGAACGAATATTTGACCGCCTGCGATCGCATGTGACATCGACTGTCGCGATGAATACTACATTGCTGCATTACTATAAGGAAACAAATCACTTGCGTATTCCTCTCCCGAGGGTTAAAACGAATCATCAATCGAACATCTTCAACCGTTTCTACAAAAAAAAAAACTTTTTGCCAGGAAAGATCTTGTGTGAATTCAGAAGTGTGTTCGGACTTTTTGTGACTTATTCTAATTGATCAATTGATTTTCGTGAATTCTAATATTGTTTCCGGGTTAAAAGTGACGTCAAAATGTAGCGTTTTTCAAGCTTCATATCGAATTTAGTCGAAGGGTACTCAGGTGGGTGCTCAGTACTATCGGTGGTGCTTTTCGCTCCAGACGAATTTTGCACTAAACTATGCATTGTTTCCGCGTTCAAAGTGGCTTCAAAGTGCAGTGTATTTCAATCCGTATGTAAAGAAGTTATTATCCAGTGATGAAAGCTGTGGTCTTCGGTGAAAACCAAAGACGAAATTTGGTTTCTTCACATCCGGCTTGCAACGGGTTGTATTTTGACGTCACTTTTAACCCATACACAATGCACGATTTCGAAAAAAATTAAGGATCGATCGGAAGTCACAAACCAATAAGCCCAAACACTCTCCTAAATTCACACAAGCTTCCCCCGGCAAGCAAAATATAAAAAATCGATTTGGTTTTATTGAGGATATTATAAGAATACATCGAGCTGTTACATTGCATTGCTTTGAAATAATTTTGAACGCTTCGACTCATTCTTGTTCTTGCGAGAACAAGCTGGCCACATGTCGACATTTGTGTCCTTATTGTCAATGCACGTGATGCATCTCCTCTTCTAGACACACTAAATGCAGCTACAGGCTATTTTACATCGTTACCACCACCATTACTGTAATTGCGTTGAACCGATAAACACGAGTTATTTTCATTTTTTTTTTTGGTGAAGTTCATTTCCAGTTTGGGCAATTCAATAAAATTTCATTTTTTTAACCATCTTCAGCAAAAACATATCCAACTTGAGCTTATCGCTTCTCATAATAATTTTCGAGAAAAAAGTTCTGTATACCAGTACTTTTTCTATTGTGAGAGCGACTATTGTGTTCAAACTATTCAACACATATGAATTAAGGGGGTATTCTAGTATAGCGACACAAATTTCGGACGTTTTTCGAGCTCCGTGAAAATAAAACAAAGAGTAGTTTCACAATCCATTATATCATTATTTGTTCATCTATGTTTTGAAAGTAAAATAAAAACTGAACGGAGAAAAAATATTCATAACTGGAATAGTTACAAGCTAATGAAGTGAAGCTAAATTCTAAATCAGTAAAAATGCCGTTATCGCATGAACTTCGTACAAGTCAAAAACATATTTTTTACAAAATGACGTCCGTTAGAAAAACAAAATGCGGTTCAAAGCGTTTTTTCTTACGTGTCCCGATTTTTCAAAAATAGTAAAATTTTAAAAAATATATTTTTTTAGAGGTTTATGCGATAGAGAGATGCATACAGATTGTATTCATATAAATTCGTCATGAATCGGTTCGGTAGAACTTGAGATATCGTGTACTCCAGTTTGAAAAAAACTAGTTTCGAGAAAAACGCGTTTGAAGTTCATTGTTATGGCCATACCAGGTCAGATATCGCATCACTAAAATGGCTCTAACTCGGTAAATAATGGGATTTTCGATAAGTCCTTTCTAGAGTATATTCTTAAATGCCTAAATTTGATTTTTTTTTCGAATTTGTAGACTAGAATACTGCCTTAAGTCGGTTTGATTATTAATTTTTTTTATTCCAGATATCACAGAAAATAAATACACCTAAATACAAAAAATTCTACGAGTTTACACGATGAAAAAAATCTGGCATCTCTGGCGATCGAATGTCGGCATCTCATATGGTGTTCAAGAGTGGCTCTTCTTCCTGGTATCAGTCGCTTCAGACAAATTTCACAGAAGAAAACGAACACCGAAAACAGGCTTAATACGGCAAACGATAGTACCGCCACTGTTAGCAGAAATGCAACAATGTACAACAACTGTGTACTCAAGTCAGGACAATCAGACTGTTCATTGTTTACCCATTTTGAATATGTCAATGAATTTGGGGATTCTTGTGAGTTTGCTTTGTATACATTCCTATCGATACTGAGGGACTTGTAGTAAATAGTAGGAATGAAATATCTTTGATAACCAGGTATGGCACCACTCATGAGTTCCAGAGCATTCGTTATCATGTTCTCGGGAAATCATTATCAGAACTAGGAGGATTGTTACTATTTTTACGTTACTATTACATTTTAGTGATTTTTTTCGGTAGGTCGTTTTTTCGTGAAACACAAATGTAATTGATTGATTTTTTTCTCATCGTACAGCCTTTTACACTACAAAGTTCATTCGCGTCTAACAAATGTAATAACTGTGACACAGAGTTCAAACCCCTCTAAGCGATGAGATCATTCTCACACTTTTCAAAACATCTTTAAACGGTAAATACTTCATGTTCAAATCTCCTTTTCAGCGATTTTATTTGAGAAACCTCATTTGATAGTACGGCGTTCAGGTTCGTTTGTTTTTATTTGCCAGTAACCGTTCCGCAGCTAGCGAAGTATTCAAACGCTCAGCTGCTCCTGACCACACTTATCAGCATTGGAACTAATTATTGTAACACTCCAAAATGTTTTCGCTCTACCTTTGAAGTGGACAAACACGTATCTGAGATAGTCAAATCAAACTTGTCTGAAAAATTGAAGTGTAAGCATGTTTGAGTCGATTGAGCAGACAATCCAATTCATCCTGATAGGCAGTTTATGCGAAGTGTACCAACTTATTTTCAATAATGACATCATCGCATTACAACGCATGATTTTTCGCACCAACAAATAGAAAAAGCATCAAATGTAGTGCTTTCTGCTGACACCAGCAGTAATCAGCTAATCATCATGCGATCCATGGTCAATCGTAGTGCTAATGATGCTCAATATTATGCCGGAATCCACCCTCCGCAGCTGTTTGACCCAGCTCTCGAAATGGGGCGTGCCGCGATAAGAACTGCATCGGGGTACTCCGCAATAGTTCAACAATTTCGCAGCTCCGCTGAGCGCACGTTTGATAACGATGCTCCGCCGGAATTATCATTATTGATGTTGAATTTCATGTGCGGCTCACATGTAAATTCCTAAGGCGGACCCGCGTGTAGGTCATTCGCACATGGACGAATAAACTTTGGCATTCCTGCCGAGCACTGAATTTGTTGAAGAAGCTGGAATTATCAGTCGGTTCGTCGCCTTTTGTTTTTGCGGGCACACACACCAGTGGTGGAATTTTCCTTAATTGGAATTAAATGAAGTGTGGTTATTGCGAAGTTATAATTTGAAAATTACACATTTATGTCAGTCCAAGTTGCGATAGTATTAACATGGTTAAGATTACTTCTACGAAGCTGCCACATTTTAGATGAATAATGAAGTGCGTATGCTACACCCCATCGGAATCATTGCGAATGTCCGTTATTCGTACTGTTACAGATGTGAGCTTATCAACTCAATGTCAAGAAAAGAGGACCATCGGATTCCCGCACTATTGCACAAATCAAAACAATTTCGTACACTCATGGACAATTAATGTCGTACGATGTTGTTATTTACAATTATTCGAATTACATTGTACACATCATCAAAACCTTTGAGCAAGTGTCCTTTAGTGGACAACCACGAAGGTTGGGTACTATCACTTCAGGTTGAACAACTTAGTCTTAGTTTTGAAACATAGTTTGCACGACACGGTTCAGCCATCTGCTCCACGTGCAGATGTCGCAACTCCTCACTCACACTAGCTAAAAATGCTTCCTGATAGTAGCTCCCCGATTACGGTCCGTTCCAGTTCGAGCCGAATCGAGCAGATGGAACGCCTAGGGTTTCTTAGATTGAAGGTTAGAAGGTTATGAGCCTTGCAGTGTAACAAATAAGTACGTCCAGTTTCAATCGGCTTGCTCGGGGACACTGTGATTGTGCGTTCTTGCGTTCATGAGTCCATAGGATGACTAATTGAACAACCGTGTCTAAGTAAGATTTGACTACAGGATGAACTAAACGATTGAGACAGGTACAAATTAACAATTTTCAAATAGCTCTTCGAAAGAGAGATTTTATTTAGATTTATCGCATTTGATGAGGAAACTTTGGGATGACTATCATACACCGGAGATGTTCCGTTTTCACAGGGGGTACTTAAAAAGTTGCACGACATTGCAATTCACGCGCATCGCAAACTTTGAATTTCACGAGTATTTCTAGTTTGTTTTTCTACATTCCTCCCCCTCTCTGAGGTCTGAATTATGTTACTGAATTTGAAAGCAGAATGAATATTTATATTGGGATGGCAGCAGAAGTAGCTATCAGAACAATGCATAGCGAGGACAGATAATCTTTAAGGATAGTTGTAGCAGTTTTTTCGTGGAGCTGATGAAGCAAATGAGTAAAATATTTGATTTGAATGATCCGACACTCAAGGCTGCTGTAATGTTGACTCCCAGAAACTTTTCGAATTTAACAAGCATCAGCGTTGTACAGGAAGCGTTTTCAGGGTGCTACGATGGGGTTTTCGAAATCTGGAGTGCGAATACCGTGTCCTAAAAGTGAAATTCCTGAAAGAATCTGAAAGGTTAGCTCGCATTTCCGGCTTTCCGATGCCTTGTTTCTGAGATAACCCCTCATTCCACATACGCGGAGCGGATTTTTCCAGAATATGATGAATAAGCTTCGAAATCGAAAGACCAATAAATTTTATTGAATATCGTAGTGGCAGATCGAAAATTTAATTGAATTGAATTTACTGAAATTTAGAAAGACTATGAGCTTGATCACGAACATCACTGCCACGTACGCTTTCACGTCACTTACACTTCACTTAATCTTTTTGTGTCTATCATCATTGTCACGGACAGTTGCGTGTAAAAATGAACTCCGTGAAGTGAAAGTGTTCATTCCCGTTTATAAGAGACATGTTGGTTGCATAATGTCGGGTGTTTGAACGTTGTGTCGGTTGCATAATTTCGGACGTTTGAACGTTATGTAGGTAAAATTAATACAGCGTATGAGATAATATTTCATTTAATTTATCGTATGTTTTAGAATGACAAGTTTGCGATTATACCTCGATGATTAGTTTGCAGAATCAAATGCTGTCTCAAAGATTAGGAGGAATACTGGGTTGCTCGGGAATAATGTAGTTGTTGAACATATAGTAATGTAATTTTACGCAAGAGATAAAACGTGACTATTATGTTTAATAATCGAAATCTCACATACGCTTGTACTTAGCTCTGTCTTACTCGTTTGAATAGTGAGAAATATTTAGAATCATTTTTATGAGCCGTTTCTACAATTTTGATGAATAATAATATCTTCTATATCTCAGAACAAACTCGAATTTATCCACCTTACGATCAATATAATCTGAGCTACACCCATATGGGATTCTGAAGTTTAATCCTCTTATCCTTCCCATTCTCGTGTAATTTGATACACGGGACATGAGGTTTGATTTAATTATTTAAACAGAAACTGGTCAGCACTTTTTTAATATTCTTTCATTCAAAGAATGTCTTCAAAACAATACCGTTGAAAATCTCTATAACGTAAAAAGTTATAACTATCGTCCTGATTCTGGTCTGGTCCGTCAATTGTGAATGTTTGAATTACAAAAACTTACAGAGCTTACATGCTGGAAAAACTTTACAGTTATTATTTTATATTCAAAATACTAACAAATCAATATTATACATAATCAATCATAATGATCGTGTTTGGGCCATTTTGCCATTTTATGGTATTGCAACTCTCTCTTAGTCTAATCCTAAAAAGAGAAACAACAAATTTTTGTTCATTCAGGACAATCGGAAGTAGACCTTCGCCATGTTTCAATGGACCTACGGGAGCTACATTTTTAATCCTTAATTGTCATAGCCATAGCGCATTTACCGAATCCAAATAAACAAATTTACTTCCGCTGGATACGTCAGAATTTCGTTCTAAAAAGGCCACCAGGCGGGTAAATTGCTGTTTGTTTATCTTTTGTTTCTTAAACAAGACAAGACAATATTCAAAATGTTAGCAAAAAAGCTAAAAAAGCTGAAAATCCGAGTTATTTCTTCTCTAATTTCCTCCAAATTTTGTGGCTTATTAACATAGCAACGGTCCTTCACGTACCCCCAGAGGAACTAATCGACGACGAGAAATGTTGAAACTCTTATCTTAGGAGGACAAAGTTTCATTGAGGCTTCGGTTGCTCGAGTAATACGATTTCACTAAAAATACACGTTCTTGTAAATTGTAATCTTGACCCTAAAAACCATCCGATCAGACTGAACGAGTGGCCGAATCTTATCGTCCCGAAGTGGAAAATGTAGTGTTACGATCGACGGAGCGAAAAAAAATCGATTTTTTTGCGTGAGTGTTCTGAAAGATCCTGTATCTGGCCTGGAGCCTGGTAGAAAGGGGTAAAATGTTTGTAGAATCATATACAATCTATTTAAACAACAAAATAACTCATTCCGTTGAAAATATCGAGGGTCTACATCAATGCTGAAAAACATGTGTGAATTTCCATAATTTGTTAAGGAAGCTTAAACCATGATTAGTTGAGGTGGCATCTAGTGTGTATATTCACCCCTATTCTGTATTTCGATCGATTTATTTGGATACAAACGACTTGATAAAATTCCATTCTTTCTTCCGTTAGAGTTCTTTTCGCGTTTCGTTCGATCTGTTTCTGATCGAACATTAAATGGGTAAACCGATCGAAATAGGGAATTCGAAATCATAACTGGAACGAAATAACGATTTCGAACGAAATGGGAATCCTTCGGAATAAAGAGTGTATCGAAAAGTAGTCTTAAGCATTCAACACGCTTTGTTTACAGGTCAGAAATCGAAATACAAATCATTTAGTAGCGGTCATAAAGTTGTTTTCGAAATGTCGCGGATTCATTTGGAAACTAGAAAGAAAATTCTTCACAATTGGTGCACCGAAAAGGGTGTTACATACCACAAAATAGCAAAAAAAATCAAAGTTTGTCCAGAAAGTGTTGAACGAATCGTCGCAAAGTTCGGTAATGAATGTTCTTTCGAGGGTCTCAGCAGAAGTGGACGAAAACCAGGACCAAGTAATTCCGAATTGTTGTAAAGTTATATTCAGAAGAACAAATCTGCATCTATTCGTGATTTAGACAAGAAATTCATAACCAGTGTTGGGATGATTCAGCGGATTAAACAGAGACACGGTTTAAAGACCTATAAAAAGCAAAAAATGGTCATACAAATATCGGAGCAGCAAGATCGCGCTAAAACACGAGCTCGAAAGCTATATGAGCGTATTTTGAACAATCCCAACCAGTGCATTCTCATAGATGACGAAACATACGCCAAAGAAGATTCCAGAACGCTGACCTCGATGTTATACCAAATTGATTGGAGAGAGTGTACCATTAGCGGATACGACTGTTGCGATGGAAGAATTCGACCAAAAAGTGCTCGTTTGGCAAGCACGTGTGACATGCGATCGTCAACTTTTTTCACAAAAGGGATTATAAATGCTTAAATTTATGTGGAAGAATGCTTGAAGAAGAGATTGCTTCCACTTTATAGAAAGCACGAAAGCTTCCTCTATTCTGGCCGGATTTGGCATCGGCGAATTATGCCAAATCCACTCTACAAAGGTTTTCGGGAAACAACATCATGTTCGTCGAAAAAGACCTCAACCCGCCCAACTGTCCCCAGCTGCGGCCAATTGTACGTTACTGGGAAATTGCCAAGACCAAGTTCAAGAAGGAAGGTACAGTGTTTTAAAAATATTTCAGAGTTCAAGAAGAATTGGTCTGCAGCGTCCAGAAAGTGCACAAAAACTACTGTGCAGAATTTGATGAGTGAAGTTAAATCTAAGGTTCGATCATTTTTAGACAATCAACAATAAGCTTGATTTTTTCATTTCATTGCTATGTAAACTTAATATTCTTTAATAAAATTCACTTTTGTAAACAATTTCTGAACGTTTTCAGTTTTGTTTTGATGTTTGAACGTTTAAGACTACTTTTCGATAGAATAGAGCTGAATAGGCGGGCTGTGCTCCCGTGGCCGAGTGGTTAGCGTCCCACATTATCATGCCGGGGGTTCGGGTTCGATTCCTGTTCTGGCCGGGAGATCTTTCGTCAAAGAAATTTCTTCCGACTTGCACTGTGGTCACGCGTATTCTAGAACTTGCCACTCCATAATACATTCAAGGCGTGTTATTCGGCATAGAAAATCTCAACTAAGTAGTACTAATTAAAATGATGCAAGTAATACTTACGTTGAGAAGACAAAAGTTCCACTGGGAACGTTATTGCCATCCAAGAAGAAGGGGGGCTGATTATCCGCGAACTGATCCGCGATACGGCTAAGTTAAATCTCATTGAAGACGATTAGGTTGAACATTTTGCCACCACCGTTCACGAATTAAAGTCCGGGTTATCCGCAATTTGCTTTTGTAATCCCGGTTCGAATCACAAGTCTCCATCTTTCACGCAATTACCTTCTAAATCCAACACAAAACATCATTTCACGGAAGCGCACCGAATGAATTAGTTTTTGCACGTTTGTAAACAATTGAACCACCTGGTAATGGGCACGTTGGGATACCCTTCTGACGGTTCTACCGTCCGAATGGTTTGAAAGTAGCACCAATGTGAACTACTCACATTGTAATACTTTGGCAATATCATTACTTGATAGGAGAGTTTTGACGAAGTTTTTCTATATGTAGGTTTCCATTGACGCCATTTTTGACATTATTTAGGACCCGTGTTGACAACAATGCACCGTCAAACTAGTTCTTGACGACAAAACAACAGCGGATTTTGACAAATATGTAAACAAACTGAACAAGCGGTGTAGTGTACCTGAGCTATACACAACATGTTGATCGATTGTTTGACCCAATTCACCTATAGCAGTCATAGACGATCACAGATCCTGAATTGTTGATAACAACAGATCTCATATACAATGTTTCGATTGCAACAATTGCCAAACACCACACACAGTCCCAATTCACAACCGAAAGTGTTCCAAAGCAAGCCCCAACAAGGGATAAACTCACTACACGTGCTACCTGCCAGTCAACATAGTGGCGCATTGAACTTCGTCCGATGTTTGCTTGTGAGTGATTATTATTATGTTGTGTTGCTCCTTATCCCGGCCGGAATACTATCTGCGTGAGCGGAATTTTCCACTTTGCACTTGTGGGTGCAGCCGCAGCGTGAAGAATAAATCAGGCAGCACAACACACAGTACTCTTGTTGTCTGCCTCCTTTGGCCCTACTTCGAAATGAGCGACCCTTTCTGGGGTAGAGGGATTATTGTTAGTGGAAAATTTTGCCAACTTTTGTTCTCTGCTATTGGTTGTGGGTGACGTCATTTGTGTCATTATCCTGGGATGACCAAAACAATGCAGATTTTAAAGGTTTGTTTTTTTGTTACAGATGAATTATAAACAGAAACCAAATTCCTTCACAATCGAATGCTTTCACTTTGTGAAAAAAACGAAAACAAAATTCCATCACTTTAATCTTATGTTGCGTTTTTTTTTTGTTTCGCTGTTCTACCATATGATCCAGACTCAAAACGTTAAGTGCAAATTATACAATACCGGTCAAAAATTTTCTTGTGATTAAACAATCGCTATTAGTATATTTCGTACTAAGAACACAAACACACACATACACACACGACTCTGGATTGACCGGAATCTTCTGCGGCTTAACGCGTGCACTGTTATCACGCTATGCCTACCGATGATCCTGCCCTCGCATTGTTCGTTCGTTGTCTACCCGTCCGTTGGTGTTTCTGTTGGTTAGCCACCTCTCCCGAATTTGGGGACCTCGCTGCTAACTTATGTTTCTGGATCGAACCCAGAGGATCAGTCTTAACTGAACGATCGCGCAGAGCACATCATCGAAAAAAACTCGATTCCTGTCGGCTTCCTAATATTTCAATTACGCGTGTTATTATTTCGGATTTTGTTTTGACAAAACTTTACTTGCAATCGATCGCGCAGAAGTGGGTCATTATTACGTACGATCGTCATGGTTCTGGCCACCGTGCTATTGTTGAAGGATGGATGGGTAAAAATTATCTTTTTTTCGTGAGATTTTCAAGGTTCTTTTTCGCCTGCTCTTGTTTTGATTGATTACGTATCAGGCATTTTTTCATTGTTCGTTATGATGACTAATTGCGGAAAAATGCTCCTCGGAAGATTCGCATTTGTTTTGTATTTTTTTTAACAGTAACGCATCAATGCCCTCTAACGATACGTAGAATTAAACCAACTAATCACTAGAGTGGAATTAACTACTAACAGATTGCATTAAAAATGAAATTGCCCGATTCCTAACACTGATTTCCCTCTCCCCAGAATTCCCGAAGAATGCGAAACGAGCGAGAGCCCTTGCTTGGGTCGGAAAACTCGCTGGACATAGTCCATAGTGAACACCAGCACCTGCTAGCGCGGCCAGATCTGCGCAGTTCACCGGAAAATGTGATCGTGGACGTGGCGAACGATACCGACAGTCTCGGATCGCACAAGGAGGATCAAACTTATGGGTCGTCCAGTGGAGCGTACGATCCGTCGATGCATCGAACGTTAGAGCACCCGACGACCAATTTCGATACGATGGTTCACCTGCTAAAGGGAAACATCGGTACCGGCATTCTGGCGATGCCGGATGCTTTCAAGAACGCCGGACTATACGTGGGCCTAATCGGAACGCTACTGATGGGAGCCATTTGCACGCACTGTATGCACATACTGGTTAAGTGTTCTCACGAGCTTTGCCGGCGGTTACAGGTGCCGTCACTGAACTTCTCCGAGGTGTGTCACCGATCTTTTGAATCTGGCCCGATGGGCTTGCGGAGGTATTCCACGGTCGCGAAGAATTTGATCAATCTCTTCCTAGTCGTAACGCAGTTGGGCTTCTGCTGTGTGTATTTCGTGTTTGTCGCTGCCAATATTCGTGAGGTGGTGGCACACTACTTCTTCGATCTTGACACGCGGGTGTACCTATTGCTGATGCTGATACCGATGGTTTTGTTGAATCTGGTCAAGAATCTCAAGTATCTGACGCCCATCTCGCTGGTTGCTGCTTTCCTGACAGTGGCAGGTAAGATTTTTTTTTTTTTGAAAAAAAAAAGTGTTTTCTTCAGCTTTCCGGTTTAAAAGGTATTGTGGTATGCTTTATTCCGCTGATACTGATTCGAGCATATGAACAAAGAGAGAAAAGGCAATATGTACATTGGAGTGCCAATGAAAATAGGCATCTCGATTTTTCATACGGAATTTCCTGCGAAATGTTGAATTGAACGATAAAATATTCTATGCAACAGATTAGCTCAATCGGGCTTCATTTACTAGTGTCGAAGATGTTGAAATGTGAGTTTTTGAAAACTTAAAACTGCCCAAGGATACATGAAATCGAGATTTTCAAAAACAAATTTTTGGATGTCAAATATCTTTCTCGTAAATTTCAGTAAATCTCGACGTTTCATGCAATTTTAAAACATTTGGTATCCATTTTTTCTTTTCAATTTCCGATTTCATGAGCCACCCATATATCCATTGGCACTCTAACGTACAATGTATGTCTAATGTAGCGAAGTACTGAAACCATCATCACAACAAAAGATTTAAAAGGGAATTTAAGTTGAATATATATTTTTTATGTATTAAAGACACTTTAACATTACTATCGTATTCGTGTCGCTTCGAAAAATAATTACGTTACTTAACAATGTTTTCGGTTAGATTTCGTTATACAAGTTGCTGGGCCTGATTCTGACTTCTTCGTATTAAACTGGTGTTCAATGTGAATGGTGAAAACTTTGTTTTCTTCATGTGGTATAATAATCTCATACAAAAATTTTATCTGAAGATAATTTGATATTATAATGATAAGTTTAGTGGGAAACTAATCTCGTATCCAGGTGTCGACACCGTACCGTTGTCATCGCGGATACGTTTCATTCCGTTTCCACCGTGAAGTGTATTCGAGAATCAGGCCCGCTGTCTTTGAGGAATTTAATAACTAGTGGTTTGTAAACTAGGATATCAGCTAATGTTTCGTTGATCCCGCAAGCGCAGCGTGTTTTGGCGAATGCTCTGCAGTCGACTAGTATATGTTGCACTGATAGTGATATTCCACAACATCTACAAATCGGTGAAGTGCTATGGTTTAGCAGATGGGGATAAGTAGGGGAGGACAGAGTAAGACGCCCATCTTAAGCAAAAGAGTGTGAGTGTGTATTTTTACTACATATTTCAACGCTTTCAACTTACCCACGTCTGTTATCTTTGTAATGAAATTAACTAAAACGATTACAAATGGTAAAACCAATGAAAATAACAAGAATTCTACACGCATTCATATTACACCATTCGTAAATTTGCGAGGTAAGATGCCCATATGCGTGCCCAAAATGTGCCACAACCAGAGATGCCAACCTTTCTGATTTTCCAGGATTTCCCAGACTTTTTGACACGTTCCCTGATATTCTGACAAAAATTCAATTTTGCCTGAATTTTTCTGAAATGACACTGATTTTCCCTGATTTTGTATGTTTTACTTTATCATAATGAAAATAATCCGTAATACGAAGTTTTCCTGGTTGGAAATAAGCATTGTCATAATAGCCTACATAAAAAGGGTCTCCAGTACGCACTTGTATAATTTTTATTCTTTTTTTGTGTATTATCTATATGTTCCGAAGCGATTCGCTTTATCGAAGATACCCTGTCGACATTGCTTAAAGTTGAAGTTGGCTTGAAAAAAAGAAAAAAATATTAAATTAGCACACCCAAAGGCAATTTCAAATCGTTATATTTTGAATGAAAATAGTTACTTGTTGTTTTTTGAATACTTGAAAGACGTAGTTCTCATTCTTACTATAAAGACTCATCATCATTAGCATAAGCTCTCGAAGTTGATCTCGAAACTGAACTTATTCATTATTCTCGAAGATCCATTATGAGCTTCTACTAACCAAACAATCGATAAATTCTTACAACTACTGCTCGCAACAAACTAGAGGAACTTTAAAAATTAGCCAATACGATAGCCGTCGTGTTCCATCAGAGCAACGGCAAACTTCATGTCTCTATGACAACACGACAATTTATTTTGAAGTCTGGCTGGAATGTGCAATCCACCATCTAAACTAATCGGGTATTGTACCTTCAGATTATCACAGGTTAAGGTCCCTGCGAAATTCTCTCAAACAAACAAACTTGGACACTATGGACAGAATAGAAAATATCTTGTTTTTATATATAAAACAGTTTTCGGCGAGAAAGCAAATATATTCTGGGAGGCGAATGCTTCCGCGGGAAAAAACGCTGCAGATACTTGGTAAACAGTACCTCTTTGAGGATGGTCCAACGGGTAAGAGATTCAGAATGCTCAAGTGACCATGCAGTCACTCTAGTCTTTTGCCACCAAACTAATCAGGCATAGGATATCCTAGGCCGCGCAATGGCCGTGTAGACCCGCATAACCATTCTAGGTTTAAGGCCCCATGTCCTGCCAAGATCATGTCCATAGGGCAATGTTGGCTTTACTGAGAATCCAAATGTGCATTTCAGTTTAATTTAGCGTCTAGGATTAGACCTAGATATTTCACTGAAGCGCCGCATTTTATTTCCAAAATGCAAAAAAAGGCAGATGCTTTCTTTTTGTGAAAGGAATTTCACGGGGCCTAGAATAAAAATTGTCTTTGAGGGATTTATGGGATCTCACCGCGTTTTATACACTGGCCCTCGTGAAAACCAATCCAGCAATAATTTTCGTTTAGATTGTCTTAGTTCCCTGCCATCTTTGTTCAGGCCTCTCTTATATTGAGATCAGTCCGATGTAGTTTTTCCTCTTTGAACAGTTTCTGCACTGTTTTGCGAAGCCGTTCGAGCCATTTGTTTCGCCAAGGAATTTTCCTTGTTGAAGAAACTCTTCTTAATGAACAAAAACTGTTAGAGACAGAGGCTATCGTTTCGTTGAACTCTTTTGAAGCTGATTCAAGTTGCTGTATCGACCTTATTCTTGTGTTGAAAGTTTCCGACTCGAGTTCAAGGGAATACCAATCCCAGTTGTTTTTTTCTTGGAATCTAGATATTCTTTCCCAAGACGCCTCTTCCGAAACGTTCCAATTATGAATTTTCTCGGAGAAAACCGTATTGCACAGTGTCAGGTCTAAGACTTCTTGTCTGATAGCGTTTATGAACGTTAGTTTGAAACATCTTTCTTAGCGATCTCTCTGTTCTTCGACGGGAGAAATTCTAAAAGACTCATCTCGGTTGTTAATATCAGCATTTCCTCACATGGTGTGGTGAGCGTTGGCATCACAGCCGATGATGAAGTTTTTGTTGATTTTCCTGTAGTAGTTTACAAATGCCGCAATCTCTCGAGAAGGAACCTCATGAACGTCGTCAGGAAAGTAATCAGACGCAATTATCATGTCGGATTTTCCCTTGGCGGTTGGAACTTTCACTCTGACCGTGACGATGTCCCGTTGAATGAGCTCTGTAATTTTTTTTTTTATCTTCGCTTATTTTTCGTCGGCCTATTTCCGCCACTTTAGTGCCAATCACCGACATCAGGGAGGCGACTCCACCTGTTCCTACCTATCAGACTCAACAACTCATGAGCCGGGCCAACTTCTTTTACTTCCGCTCCGAAGGAAGACGTAACCAGAGATTTTTCGCCTCAGAAAATCCCAACGACGCCAGCTGGGATTGAACCCAGGCCGATCGGATTGTGAGGCTGTTACGCTAACCATACAACCACTGGCGCCGTCGAGCTCTGTAATAGGAAAACATTTAATATTTGCATCTACATTGCATTGTAAATGAGTAGAAAACAAAAACATATGAAATAAAAAAAGCAGCTCTTGGAGAGTCATGCTTATCATCATAGAACAACTTTCATGACCTCTTGGGCCAGGAACTGCCAGATTGTCAAGCTCCACGATTTTCGGAGGATATACACGAGGAATCTTCGCTTCACCAGAACCCCTGCTGATGCCTCTTCGAGCTTTTTGCGACACCGCATGTTTGGAGTCACTAAAGGGTGTGTCACATCAAATTGCATCACGGAAAAAACGCTGTAGAAATTTAATTTTTAGGAATTATATCTTCAGCTTTCGCTTATAATCAGATAAGAGTGTATAGATCACGTTGGCCATGCTTCACTGTCAATTTTTCGTAAATTTGGAAAAATGTCGTCGAACGAAAAAGAGCGTCGTGAATTAATCCTGCGCACTCATTTCGAGAATCCGGAGTTGTCACATCTGGACATCAGTAAGATGCTGGGAATCGTCCAATCCACGGTCAGCAGAGTACTAAAACGATACTTCGAGATCCTAACCATCGACCGGAAGGTGAAGAACGGCAAAAATGGATGCTCCGTCAGTGAAAAAGATCACAAGCGCGTAGTTAAGCAGTTTAGACGTGATCCGAGAAGTTCGGTCCGGGATGTCGCCAATAAGCTGAATTTGTCAAGTTCATTCGTCCAGCGGACCAAGCAGCGGGAGGGCCTGCGTACATACAAGGTTCAAAAGGCTCCTAACCGCGACGAAAGGCAAAACATGGTGGGGAAGACGCGAGCCCGGAAGCTGTACACCGAAATGCTGACGAAGCCGCATTGCATGGTAATGGACGACGCCGGGCCTGTTGTTCTTCTCCGCAGAGGACAAATTCAGCGTTGCGGAGGAGATTCGCAAGCAGAAACTATCCAAGTTTGCCAAAAAGTACATGGTGTGGCAAGCGATCTGCTCTTGCGGAAAGCGGAGCGCCCCCTTCGTGATGACCGGCACGGTAAACGGGCAGGTTTACCTTAAGGAGTGCCTACAGAAGCGCTTACTACCACTATTGAAGCAGCACGAGGGCCCGACCATCTTCTGGCCGGATCTCGCTTCGTGCCACTATTCAAAGGACGTGTTGGAGTGGTACGAAGCCAACGGGGTCACCTTCGTGCCAAAGGAAATGAACCCGCCCAACGCGCCGGAGCTTAGAGAAATATTGGGCGATTATGAAGCAGGCCCTCCGGAAGAACCCAAAAGTTGTCAAATCGGAGGCGGACTTCAAGAGAAAATGGATTTCTGTACAAAAAAAAACTACAACCTGGCGTCGTACAGAACCTTATAGACGGGTTAAAGAGGAAGGTGCGAGCATACGGACTTGGGCTCGAAGTATGAATAAAAAGAAAATGCCAAAAGTTGTTTAATAGTTTTTATATTACTGTCTAAAATTTTCAAAAGGATCGGTCTACTGGGCGAATTTCTACAGCGTTTTTTCCGTGATGCAATTTGTGACACACCCTTTAGTCTCTGGAGACTTCAGATTACCAGGGATTTTGAAGTTTTGAGGTTACACGTTTCTGGGTCTCAGATCTTCCTTGAATACCCTGGGGTTTTTCTGAGTTGTAATTTGATGTTGCTTTGGATTAGTTTTCTTCAGCCTGGTTTCGACAAATCTTAATTTCATGGTGAAGTTTCTACTTGCGTGTTGACGCATGGAAGCTCTTTATTAGTGGAGATATTTTCGTTTTGGCTCTCTAGGAGTTTCTTGGGTCTCTCGTCGTTGTATGTTGCGCTTTGTGGGATAAAGAATTTCGGGACGCGGTATGTTTTTTGCGTTTAGAGTAACCAGTTTCGTGTCATAACCCAGAGTTATACTGGGAACCAATTTCTTCAACCATTCCGAGGTTTGTTGAGCTTTCCAAGAAAGGACTAGGAAACCTAACTTGCATGAGTAGTTGAAAAATTTTAGTTTCACCAGTTAAGTTTGCTCTTTTTTGCTGAATCTAACTGAGCCGTTGATAGGTCAGTTGGTCGAGTCCTCCGAGAGTATTCCAACTCTGATCTACTCCAAGGCCTCCCTAAAGAAAATTTCAGTTTTTTTTCGCTCATTTAACCGCTCTTGTTTCCGAGGGCAGAGATTCTGATTCGGTTTTTTTGAGGAATGGTTTTTCGTCACTACTAGGTAGTCCCGATCCACGGGGTCCAAAAACTTTAGATCCAGTTTTTGTGGTGACCTTACTCTCGTCACTTGGCGACTCACAACGAGTCGGAGTGTTAAGGATGGAAGAGGAGCAGGACGTCAATCAGTAAAACATCCTCTTCTACACTCATAGAGCCAATCTCTATAAAGGTTTTCTGGCAGAGAGGTTGCCGGAACCCGATTTTTTATTATTTGGATTATCCATAGAAGTCTCACGAGTTGCACGGCAAAAAATACTGTGGAGGGCGCCCTGTTACTTCACAGGCTCTGTTATTTAATTCTCTGCATAATAAACATGGATAACAGCTATTACAAACATCCTCCTTAAAGGCTTTGCACCTACTGCTCTGGTTCTTAATAGTTTTAGGTTCTTTTTCGGGCGTGCTTCTATTAAGAATCGTCATTTGCAGGCAGAGTTCCGAGAGAGAAGTATCCAAACCATCCCAAGCAAGGAGTTCAAAGCGAATAGAAGTTGCATAGGAGGAACAAATCAATTTTCGATTTTTCAGAGAATGTTGTTGTGTAAAATTTGTACCATTAATTTTTTGAGGAAAAAACCGGAGGACAAGAGCCCATATTCAGAAAAAAACAATGATCTTATTCCTAATATAAACTCACTTTCCAGGTCTTGCTTGCACCTTCAACTACGTCCTGCAGGACCTCCCGAACACGCACACCGTCAAACCATTTGCGTCGTGGGCTCAGTTGCCGCTCTACTTCGGCACAGCTGTATACGCCTTCGAGGGAATCGGCATCGTGCTGCCGCTGGAGAATAACATGAAAACACCGGACGACTTTGGCGGCTGGACTGGTGTCCTCAACACGGGAATGGTTATCGTCGCGTGCTTGTACACGGCGGTTGGCTTTTTCGGCTATTTGAAATACGGAGAGTCCGTACAGGGAAGCATCACGCTCAATCTGCCCGGGGATCAATTGTAAGTAGTCCGCTGTGACGCAAATCCAACGAGTAATAAACGGTTACTCTCCTCTTTCAGTGTTGCCCAACTGGTGCGCATCATGATGGCACTGGCGATCTTCTTCTCGTACGGACTCCAATTCTACGTGCCAATGACTATTGTGACACCGGTGATCAAGCGCCAGCTGCACTCCGAGCAGGCGCAACTGATCGGTGAGTATCTAACCCGCGTTGGTTTGGTTGTGTTTACGTTCCTGCTCGCGGCAATGATACCCAATCTGGGAGCGGTCATTTCGCTCGTTGGTGCCGTCAGTAGCTCCACGCTGGCACTGATCTTTCCGCCGCTGATCGAAATCATTACCTTCTGGCCCGACGGTTTGGGCAAGCGGTACTGGATTCTGTGGAAGGACATTGCCATCATGACATTCGGCATCTGTGGGTTCGTATTCGGTACGTACAGCAGTATAGCACAGATCCTGTACCCGAACGTACACTAGGCGGGTTTGGTTGGACCCTGTGCAGGAGGCTACGCACTGTATAGACGCGTAGCGTGTGAACAAAAACAACCGAACATTGGTGATTTCTTATATTATTAGAAAACGAGCGTTGTAAATTATAATAACGGTATTGTAGAAAAAAACTTATTTATACAAAGCAAGCAAACACACAGAACAGGAAGATGAAGACTATACACGTTAAAGTTGAGCTAATTGGTTGGTCAGCTTAGGAGATTGATTTCTCCTCAACACAGTCCAATCATCGACAGATCCATACAAGTGAGTGAATCCTCATTTAAAGAAACTGAGTCGAGTACAGATACGGATGTGAGTACTCAAATAGGTGCTTGAAAAGTGAGTTGGAGTATTCAGTTTCTGGGAAAAAAATCTCACCGATCTCCCCGCGCGATGATTGGATTGTGCTTGATAAAAACCACCCATTAACGTGTTTCCCATATGATTGAAGTGAGAGTGTTGTGCAAAATCTTAAATTCTAGGTGTGATCGTTAGTTTTTAATTTTAGTGTTCGTAATATTTTCGAATGCCAAGCATCAGAGGAAAAAAAAAAGAATGAATGGTATTACTAGTACTGTGTCGAGTGATAATATGTATTGCGAGGAAATCATGTTTTGGCAATTTTCGTTAGAATTGCATGTTCAGTACCGCCTGTTGATAGCGGTTTAGTAGGTATTAGTGCAAAGTTTGGGTTTACTTCGTTGTACTAAAGAAACAAGCTAAACCAAAAGTTTTTAGTTGAATTTAGGGTGATTATACATAGAGATTGTACAGTAAAATAAAGGTATATTTTGTTACTCTCCGTTGTTTGACATTTTATGTTGATTCAATTAAAGTTAACGGAACGTGGCCAAACATCTGTTGGCACACTTTCAGTTGTTTAAATGATCGGAAATAACCTGATTAACGCATGACATCAGTTAACTTGAAAAGCTACTCATTCTCAACTTGCCACAATCATTCCGCGTCTTTTTGTGCCAATCCCAGATGGAGAACGCAAACAAAATTACCAATTCCAGTTTTTGGCACAAACTTATCACGGTTCAAAACATTTGATCCGTACTTATCAGCAACTCTGTTTCACGCGCGGTGTTTTTCTCCGCAAATTCTCACGATTAGTGTTGTTCATTATTCAATTGGTATGTACGAGGAAAAACGATAAGAAAACACGTATGACTTGTATTCCACTTTGGTGATGATATTGTTTGACTTGAATTTGGAACCGAAGGCTAGAAAGCGGTTCAAGAAATAGTATGTTGGTATTTCACATATGTAGCCAGGGACTTTCATTCGGTAGACCCAGCGATGACCTTCCAGCTGGCACTATTGAAAGTATTCTTGACGTCGGCCGTTACCACAGTGCTGTATCGACCGCCGCTCCGCTTCTCCCCGACCGATTTATCGGTTTCTACGTCCACCATACGCATAGCATCGAAGGTCGCGAAATCCGAACTACCTGCGTGGTAAATTGTAATCAGATTTTGTACATCTAGATTATCTATTGAGGATGATCCTATCCAGTAGTTTCCTGAGTGTTTCCAGCAGACATCTACTGATGGGCGCAAAAAATTCAATCAAAGTGTTTCAATATTAAAAGTATTTTCAAATTTTTCGGTATCCCATACTATACAACTTAAAAGTAGGTAATTAGTAGACCATTTTGTCATTTCAATATCGTTGAAAAAAATTAGAAAAACAAAAATGATTTTGGTTCCTAAATGGGTACTTTTAGGGTATCACATCAAAACAAATCCATTTCACGGTTTATTAAAAAACCAAATAATTAATAATCAATATTACCCCTTTGGCCTCGATAACCAACCGACAACGCTTTGGCATATTCTCCACGATGTTCCGCAGGTTTTGGGAGTCCAGCTCGCCCAAAACTTTCTTCAACGCAGCAAAATAGTTCTTGTTCGTAACGTCAGTTACTCCCATTGAATCCCATTGAGAATTTATGGGCGATTTTGGACAGCAAGGTGGACAACCTTGCTGTCCAAAATCGCCCATAAATTCTCAATGGGATTCAATTCGGGGCTTTGGGGTGACAACACCATTGTTTTGATCCGGGCCGATCAGAAAAATGCTGCTGTTTTCTGCGCAGTATGCTTCGGGTTCTTATCTTGCTGGAAGGTGTAGCCCTATTTTCAGCATAGATTCTTCCAGGTTCTCACACAAAATGTCGATGTAATCATCGGCAGTCATAATACCGTTGACCTGCGCTATGTTTCCCACCCCAGCCCACGAAGAACAGTCCTACACCATCATGCTTCTACCATCGTACTTCCTAGGCGGTTGTAGATACCGGTCCTGGAAACCTTCGTCGCTCTTCCGTCACACTTGAAGTCGTCTTTTCTTGTTAAAGAATTCGAACTCGGTCGCTTTTTGGCGAAGTAGCTCTTCAGGTCCCGTTCCGTCAAGCGTCGTCGAATGGTGCGATTGGAACGGTCCAGATTCCACCTATCTTTAATCACCCTAATGGTCGTTCGTAGGTTTTTACTCACTTCCCGGATAATTGGCGTGTTCGTTCTTGCATCAGTTTAAAGTTTCAGGAAATCGCGCACAATCAAATTTCGGACCTGTGTTGAGATTCTTTCAACCCATTTTGCGGAAGCTTCCTCAGTGTCAAAAACACGTCACTACGCACGAAAAGTCGACTGCTATGAAAATAATGTTTGTGTCAGATGTAAACAACCAGCTGTCAAAACCGAAGGGTGTTTCGGTTTTTGGTTTGTCACTTGCTATGTTTGGGAGGCCACAGAGACCGATCGCTTTCTTCATTTTCAGCATTTTCGCCACAGCCACGAGTTTATCGTTGGAGACTTGTGCACGTTCGGCTACTTTCTCGTCATATGATATAGCTGGTTACATCGTTGGTTCGCGTTTCGGGAAGAGCCCCTCCACGATAATATTTAGTTTATTCGGACACGATTTCACGAGTGTCATTGGACCTTCGGATTTTCGTCATCATAATCCGGTCTCGACACATCTCTCAATAGCCATCCGATTTGCTGCATTTGTATAAGACGCTTCTCTCTGACTTCTTCTGTTTTCATTCTCTGGACACACCTCCTGGCGAAGATACAGTTAGCGCGGAGCTTGCTAAGTTTCTCATCCCACCGGTAAGCTGCATGTCGGTCGTTCTTTGGGCTTCTTTGGAATGGCAGCGTTGCGCTAGATCTAGCTAAAAATTTCTTTACTTTATCTGTTCGTTTTGTGGAAGCGGTTATGTTTCTTTTTCGCTCGTAACTTCATGTCGATTCTAGATCCACAGAATTCCGATGACCGACTCTATACTGAGTTGCCTGAAGGTATATCCCCTACAACTCTCCAATTCATGTTTTGCGAAGCTCTTTATTAGTGGAGATATTTTCGTTTTGGCTCTCTAGGAGTTTCTTGGGTCTCTCGTCGTTGAATGTTGCGCTTTGTGGGATAAAGAATTTCGGGACGCGGTATGTTTTTTGCGTTTAGAGTAACCAGTTTCGTGTCATATCCCAGAGTTATACTGGGAACCAATTTCTTCAACCATTCCGAGGTTTGTTGAGCTTTCCAAGAAAGGACTAGGAAACCTAACTTGCATGAGTAGTTGAAAAATTTTAGTTTCACCAGTTAAGTTTGCTCTTTTTTGCTGAATCTAACTGAGCCGTTGATAGGTCAGTTGGTCGAGTCCTCCGAGAGTATTCCAACTCTGATCTACTCCAAGGCCTCCCTAAAGAAAATTTCAGTTTTTTTCGCTCATTTAACCGCTCTTGTTTCCGAGGGCAGAGATTCTGATTCGGTTTTTTTGAGGAATGGTTTTTCGTCACTACTAGGTAGTCCCGATCCACGGGGTCCAAAAACTTTAGATCCAGTTTTTGTGGTGACCTTACTCTCGTCACTTGGCGACTCACAACGAGTCGGAGTGTTAAGGATGGAAGAGGAGCAGGACGTCAATCAGTAAAACATCCTCTTCTACACTCATAGAGCCAATCTCTATAAAGGTTTTCTGGCAGAGAGGTTGCCGGAACCCGATTTTTTATTATTTGGATTATCCATAGAAGTCTCACGAGTTGCACGGCAAAAAATACTGACAGAGACCGATCGCTTTCTTCATTTTCAGCATTTTCGCCACAGCCACGAGTTTTTCGTTGGAGACTTGTGCACGTTCGGCTACTTTCTCGTCATATGATATAGCTGGTTACATCGTTGGTTCGCGTTTCGGGAAGAGCCCCTCCACGATAATATTTAGTTTATTCGGACACGATTTCACGAGTGTCATTGGACCTTCGGATTTTCGTCATCATAATCCGGTCTCGACACATCTCTCAATAGCCATCCGATTTGCTGCATTTGTATAAGACGCTTCTCTCTGACTTCTTCTGTTTTCATTCTCTGGACACACCTCCTGGCGAAGATACAGTTAGCGCGGAGCTTGCTAAGTTTCTCATCCCACCGGTAAGCTGCATGTCGGTCGTTCTTTGGGCTTCTTTGGAATGGCAGCGTTGCGCTAGATCTAGCTAAAAATTTCTTTACTTTATCTGTTCGTTTTGTGGAAGCGGTTATGTTTCTTTTTCGCTCGTAACTTCATGTCGATTCTAGATCCACAGAATTCCGATGACCGACTCTATACTGAGTTGCCTGAAGGTATATCCCCTACAACTCTCCAATTCATGTTTTGCGTCAGCGACAGATTACGAAAGGTGACGTCGATTATGGGTTCACGACTGTTCTTTCCTTCAACCCTCGTCCGATGGTACGACATCCAGCTTAGCCAAAGCTGCAAGGAGGTTCTGCCCTCTTACATTTGTATTTTGCCTTCCCACCTCACATCCCTGGCATTGAAGTCTACTCTGATGCCGATAGGCTTCCGACCAACGAGCTTTCCCGTAGCTGCATCCATTATCTGATAGAACTGTTTTATTGACTATCTTAGGTGTCGTATTAGAGCTTGGCATTTGCGCACATGAATGTTATTGCGAGATGAAATCATTTTTTTAACTTGCTCCTTCCACTCCAGCCAGAGACTTTTTCGATCGATTCATTTCAGCCTAACAGGATGAAGTGAAATCGGTATATCCATTACGCCTATGAAACATTGATTACTCTACTGTCGTTTCCTTTCAATTTCGAAGACAAAAGCTCTCATCAACAATTGAAACTCTTTTTCTAATGGGCTATATTCATTTTCATCGTCAAAGGGTTTCATTTTGTATGCGAAGGAGCGCTATTAAAAGAGGTATAGTTGGGTATAGTTTTACCACCAAGTTACCGCCGTCGACAACTGATACGTTTTAAAATGTGGTAGGCTCGTAATGAAATTATGTGAATGAGAGTGAATTGATGCGTATACACTGCTCATGAAGATTCCATTGATTATTGCCTATCCAGTTAGCATCATCTGGAAGAATACTATAGGGCTCTGCAATGATTGCAACATCGCATTTTGTTACCGTCGTTGATTGCTACAGCGGTTACTGCATCGCAATGATTTAGGTTGATCTGGGTTATTTCCATCTCCGCTGGTTGACCATCGCCCGTTTAAATCCTGTTTACAAAGTATGTACCTCGGATGATCCATTCAGCCGCTTGCATCATGATCCTTTTCACCACATTTTCTGCACAACTCAGATCCGTTGAGGACACTGCATTTTTTTGCCTAATTCCCAAAGCCCAGACACTTGAAACATCTTTCCACCTGTTTGGTGGTTCGAGGGGTAACTCTCAACGGCCACACTGACCACCCTGCTTTGATTCTTTTCGTCTGTACCAATTTGTTCGCTGCAGTAGTGCAGTATCTATGCATTTCTCAGCCCAGTCTTCATGGTGAATTCGTCCAGGTTCTTGTACTCAATCACAACATATGCTAACATCTGCGTACTCTCAGACAGTCAAGCAGCACTTGAAGTGCTTAATGCTTTTAAGTGCTCCTAAAAATTGTCTGGGAATGCATTTGCCTTTTACGGTAACTAAGTCAGATAAGTTCGATACAACTGTACTAGATTTCTGACCATTGCGGTATACTGAACAAGCAGATGAACTTGCCAGCAGTGGCTCAAACTCACCCTTCATTGGTCCAGAACCAATTACTTGTTCGATACTGGTACAAGTAACTTGAACAGAGTGTCTGTTCTCTGTTCACTGGATACTTCAACTAGAGCGCTGACTGGCATCGCCTAAATCAGTCTTAGGCTGATGTCACATTAGGCGGATTCGCCGCCGCGGATTCCGCGAGTAAAACCGCAGCGGATGATCTACAGTGTATTGTGAATAAGCCATGACACACAGAGCGGGGCGGTTTTGAAAGCGAATTTATATCGAGAAAAAAACTGTCGCGGAATCCGCGGCGGCGAATCCGCCTAATGTGACATCAGTCTTAATACCGAAAGCGAAAAACGTAAGCTTCATCATCTTGATCAAGGCGCCTAGAAGTATATCCTAAGGTGCGCCAACTTGCTAAAACCACTCTTCAGCCATCTTGGAAGTCTACTTAGTGATCCCCGATAATCGTTCGATTTATCGATTAATCGAATACTTCATACAGAAATCGATTATTAATCAAACGAATACTGCGCAACCAATAATCGAAGCGAACGAATAATTTACGTCGATTAATCGATCCAAGCTCATGGAAAAAAACGTACGGTTGCTGCAGTTTTATCCTGAAAATCAGTCGTTATCCTTGACGCTCCCCTAAACTCGTCAATGAAGCTCAATGCCCTGACGAGTTTAGGGGAGCGTAAAGGATAATAATTGATTTTCAGGCGTAATGAAAACTTTTTTGATTCCAGATGTCTTTCTAGCAAATTAGAAATATTAGTCTAACTAATTATTTCTCTCAGTGTGACGATTAATCGATTAATCGATTATTTGAGGCGATTAATCGTATCGAATAACAAACTGCTGAAAAGTATTCGATTAGCTGAAGAACGATTAATTTCAAAAATCGGGGATCACTAAGTCTACTGTGTTTTGTTTGTAAACAAAACACAATAGGCTTGTCCCCAAGCTCGCTTGCGATCAGTCTGTCTCTTTCACGCTTCAAGCAAATAATTCCCCTTCTGTTTTCTTCCGTGCTGTTTTCATGTACCAGTTCCCTAAGCAACTTAGTGTCGAAACGGCCTCACTTTAGGATATACTTCTTGGCGCCTTGATCCTGATAAGGCTATTATGGAGCCCAAGGAGGTGTGGTTTGTGTCGCCGATCAGGATTATAAATTCCATCAAACTGGTGAGTCTTGATTGCCACCTATCTCGCTATAGCTTTCAGTCTACTCCTTGATCAATAAACAGTAGATAAACGTTATGGAAAAAATAGGACATACCAATTTGACTTTTGTTTTGTTTCAAAATAGTGAAATAAAAAAAAATTATTCATGCGATATACAGACGTATAAAAATTTATTCACGTCAAATTTTGATTGAATCGATTTAGTAGAACTTGAGATAAAGTGCCACTTGATGTTTAGAATTTTGTTTACGAAGGCGATCTCGAATGGAAAACTCACACTCTATTTGTTTTGAAATTTTAGAAGCAGATAAGATTCGATTTTGATTAACTTTCGATAATTTTTTTTTCAATTTTCGGAAACTTACGGATATTTTGGAGTTTTTGGCCATTATGAATCGAAATAACACCAATTTAAAACATGAAATTTTCCAAAGAAAAACAAGAAAATAACAACTGTAGGCAATGTTTACATTTGACAAAGTGACAAGAACGGGGTAGTACATTGCAAAATGATATTAAGCATATTTGGATGGTATGTTTTGCTTTCATTTTTAGTTTCTTGCGACATAGCTTCTTAAGATAAGGATAATTTCAAGCGCGTCTGATAAGAAAATGATAAGTACTGAAAAAAACGAAAAAAAATTATCCGACTAATTATCCCAGTTTTCAAACGAAAAATGGAACAACCGACGCCAAAATCTCCGAATCGCTGAGGAATGTCAAACAACACGGGAATAACACATTAAGTAATATGATTCTCGGTTTTAAGGCTGTAGTTTCCAAGGGCCAACAACTAAGTGAAAACACAGTACTTTATTGAATTATACTTATATTCGAAATAACCGCTCGTAACGATATCCTCAATGATAAACTTTTAGCATGACAATAATCTTTATATCAGCATTAGATATGTTGAATAAGTGTGCGTTCAAATATAACTATTGATTTATCGACAAGTATGAAAAAAGGGGCTGTTACATTAACATTATCAGTGACCAAAAATTACAATAAAACATTGAACATCACGGTTACAATCTGTCCGTTAAGTTTTCTATCGTCTCGTGTTATTCGTTCAATGTATCTAACTTTAATGTGTAATTAGTTATGGAATGACGCAAACGAAACTGTCAAAGTATACTATTGAAACTAGCGAATCTATTATCTTTAATTCATCTATTTTTCAGGAGTGAAGACAATAATAGCAATCTATTCCCATCTGTATTCGTTAAAGCTGTCGATAGGTTGTTAAATTATTCCGGTCGTGTGATATAGTCTTACGGTCTGCGCCATAAAAGCGCCAAGACAATTAGTAGCTGCCCATTAGCCGGTACGTTTTATTCAGCGAGTATCATTCCACTTCCATTTTAAGTATATTAACCAGAGCTCAAAATATGTAAACCACATTGTATGTTCGAAGTGGTAGCACTACCAACAGACATCCTTATCCGATATTAGCATATTCAGTGTTTTTTGTGTTACTAACCTGTGGATGAAAAACGAACGTTAAACTGAGGATACTGACTTTAAAAAAAAAAAAACAATTATTGAATTCTGAACTCCGTAGAGATTAGCAATTCTCACATATTCAAACTAAAGTAACTAAAGGATAATAATTATACAAGCAAATCAAAACTTTTTAGGAACTGAAGTAACGAAAAACAAACATATTTTAATAGAAAACAAAACGAAGAATTCAATTCATAGTCTAAAACATTTCGAAATCCAAAACATACCTCATGATGTGGGTCGGGATTGCTGATGTGTAGAGCACGCATAGAACATTTGGTCCTTCGAGCAGAGCGTGGCACTTGTGATAATCAGAACACCAGTACTGTTCCAAGTTCATGACTTTATCTCCCTCTCGGAACAGATCCTCCATAGCATCCACTGACTGGTGGAAGAAGGTACGCAGTATGTCCAACCTATGGTTCCCCGACAGGGTTCTTTTTCCTGTACTAGTCAGATGAACATTTCTCGATATCACATACTTCGATTGCTGCTTGTTGAGAAGCAAAAACCCCAAGATGCTAGCGTCCAGCTCCATGCTGGCGGGGTAATTCTTCGGATAATTCTGTTCGGCTGTAATCAGCAAATCGATTTCGTTCATCCAAAATTGCTGACTCAGCGCTTGGAGTTTGTCGTACGCAGGTTCTGCCCCGCAGAGGGCGCAAATACTCACTCCTTGCGTGATTGGAATACTGATGAAACGGTATGCAATCCCCGGACTCTTTTTGGGCAGGAACACTGGAACGTCTTGCTGGATGGTGCTGGATGCGTTCAACAGAACCATCAGCAACTTCCGGTCCACTATGTCCAAATCCCACCAGCCCTCCGTCCCGCAGGCAACCTTCTGGCGAATCAAAACCGAACAGAACGGGGATCCGATTTGAATGCTAAACTCATTCAGTTTCACCAACATGGCCATACTTTCCGAGCACAGCACAGCTTCGTTGTAGCGGAAGAAATCATTCTCGACCACCTCTAGCAGTTGGTCTATGAGGGCGTAGCAATTTTTCAGCTCCCGCTTGAACCGATCGATATTTTTTATTTTCTTAATAGCTGAAATTCCGACGCAAAACACCATGGCGTAATAGGAAAAATCCATCAAGCTGCGAAGAATCTTCTCTCCGATTCCTTTCGCAATGCCAATCATCATCAGGGTGCTGTCGTACTCTTTCCAGATTATCATGCCATCTTCCAAATGGGTCAGGGAGAGATCCACGTTCTGTGATTTGCAGAACATGTGCACCCCATTCAGGGAAGCGATTGTGGAAAATGGGAGCTGCAATCAGAGTATCAGAATGAGTTAGATCTTGGATGAAAATATAAAATCGGAAGCGCACAAACCCATTACTCCGCTAATAACCTTTCCGCCAAATATATAGCATTGGATTGAAGTCCCCTTCCTGTAGGTAGTGAATGATTAGAAAGTGTAGCTACATTCCCCAATACCTTGGACCATTTGAACTATTCAAGCGTTATCAGTGCAATACTATGTTAGAATAATAAATGTTAGTTTTCAGGGGGCATATTTCGTGCCAACAACTCACGCTTTCACAATCGCCTCGTTTTTTAGAGTATATGGGGACTCCTCCATCCGACGTGACACACATCAAATGTATGGACATCTCGAACAGTGCTCTGTGTGAAATGCGATTCCTATTTTGTTCGCAATCGACAACTTGTTGATTAAATTGTATGTTTGTTTACAATGCTTATTCTTGTTTGACATATGAATTCCGAGCCCAACAAACAAACAGAGGGGCTGCAAGATGTACGGTGATGTTACATCGGAAGCAGACAATTGAAAAGGGCTAAGATTTGCATTTTTGTGATAGGAAATCATAACCGCTGCTATTCGGACTATTTTCGAAGAGATTCATGCAACAGTGAAATAGCTTATGTTGTGGAAGTAGTAACGCTCTTATTTATTGAGTAATTTATGGAAATTTGTATCATATTTTCTTTAAAGTTAAATGTAAATTATACCTTACCGAAAATAGGAAGCATCTTATAAAAGTTGGCTTCTGAAGGATAAATTTAGGAT
Source organism: Toxorhynchites rutilus septentrionalis (assembly GCF_029784135.1). Taxonomy (NCBI): domain Eukaryota; kingdom Metazoa; phylum Arthropoda; class Insecta; order Diptera; family Culicidae; genus Toxorhynchites; species Toxorhynchites rutilus. The sequence goes on along the minus strand of NC_073746.1, from coordinate 66,296,442 downwards.
GCAAGATTACAATAAAGATTACCAAACAAATATCTTTGGTACTATTGTTTTATTATTTTTAGTGCTACCAAAATGCGTATTTGGGATTTGCGGTATTTACATATGAACGCCACTGGAACGTAATTTTCATTATGAATTTTTTTTTCGTAATGTTATTTATTCTAGGGTCAATGTAATTGTGACGAAGTCTCCATCTAAGTCGACCGCCAACCCGCCGTCGGAAGCGGCGGTCTCTCGCAAGCAAACCTGTGTTATACCGATTGCCTGGTTAGTTTGTTACATAGGAGACGATCCTTTAGTTTGGACGGCATACGTTTAACTGGTACATTACGTTTGCCCGGTTAATTTTCGCTTTAAAATATAAGTGACGTTTCGGTGGCGTTCCTACGTAAATACCGCAAATCTCAAATACCCATTTTCGTAGCACTAAAAATTAACGAAACAGTGCAAACAACGAGACAAAAACAATGCAAAAGATAACTGAGTGCCCTACGAAAAATAAAATTGCTATCTATTGAATTTCGGTTCCGGTGACGCTAAAACGCAAGTATCATAGCTTTTTTCTATGTTTCAGATATAGGATCTTATTCCCCTATAAACTTCACGGTGATAACGAAATGAACGGCACCTCATTGAACTTCGTTTTGTGAATTAGTGAAGTGTCATAGATAGTAATGGGTTTTCAGGTAGAATGAACAATTTACAAATAGAAATTATAGAGGTTGTGTGGTTAGCGTAACAGCCTCACAATCTGATCGGCCTGCGCTCAATCCCAGCTGGCGTCGTTGAGGTTTTCTGAGGAGAAAAATCCCTTGTTACGTCTTTGGAAGGAAAGTAAAAAAAGTTACCCGGCTTAGTTGTTGAGTTTGATAGATGATAGGCAGGAACAGGTGGAGTCTCCTTCCTGATGTCGGTGATTGACACTGACGTGGTGTAAATAGAACAATGGAAAAAATGGAAAAGATTTAAAAAAATTTAAATTACGAATGTAAATTAGCTTCTCCGTACCAAATTAGTGTTCATTGTTCATTATTGTGAATGTGATAAAGTGATCTCTTACAAAAATTGTATCTAAATATGATTCTATATCATAATGATAAGTTTGAATGAAAATATCGGAAAGCATAGAAAATTGGTCAAGTTAGAGTAAGAAAAAGTTCATCAAGTAAATAAAGAACACCAAGTAAAAGTTTTCATTAGAATTTTAGCAATTTAACTGTCTTCGTGCCGGTAAATTCGCCAGCGATATTTATAAAATTTCGACAACGATATTTATTGAATGAGTCGAAATAAATATCAAAAATAGTTGTGATGATGTAAACACGATTTCTTCACTCCAACTCCAACTTCACGCCAACATAATTATCGACATCTATAGTTCATGTTGATTCATGTTGGCTGCATAATACGATGGGTAACCAATGATTATTATTATTATACCAGAGTCGATAACAGAAAAAGGCACGACTGCAAAACTCATGTAATAACAAACTATAGCCACACGCTATTCGTCGTGCCGAATAATGGTTATTAGCACATAAATTGGCGATGGATGAGCTGGACTAATTGATAATTTCTTTTTTTTGTCATGCGTTCACAGTTTCAGCGGTGCATAACATCTGGAGTTAGAAGTGCTTGGTGATACACATTGCTTAGAATGAATTGATACTTTTTGCTGAACTACATTTTTCATTTGTATAAGAACTTCGTTGTGTGACGTGCTTAGCAGTATCGAACTTAAATACATCATTTTCGAGAACTACACAGGGCTCAGCATCGTGCAGCAGAGGCGTTATGCTCTCAATTACGGAGAGAATGGAAAACTTCTGGTGTACTATGCTTAGATGATTGTAATACATTGTCTCACTTGTATCCAAGCACTCTCAATAAATTGTTCCATAAAGATACTTAACACGCTCGCTTATCTCCAGAATAACTTGACACAGTTCCACACGCTTCATCAATATTATTTCACCTCTTGCAATTGGAGTTTTCCTCATCAGTTAGTTAGAGTGGTTCTATTCATTTGTTTATTTCGGATGATGCAGTCAGAATCAGTCAGTTATCCCACTATATCGTTAAACCCAATGGAAGATCCTATGGGGTTTTTGAAACCAAACAATTGCGCGTCCGTTCGCTAAACAAATCGTAATTTCAATCATTGAACTCTTCATTAACCATCTTCTTATTGGCCTTTTTCAAGGAAAGAGGCGAATGAACATTATTGTTTAAAGTCTCTGTGATGGGAAACTAACCGAGATCTGAAACCGAGACCGACATCATACTACGATTGCAGTACGTACTTAGTACGATATTATGAGTATGAGAATTTGGCAGTTGTTCTGAGCTTATTGATGGTTGGGGACTTTCCCGATTATTCAATTTTAATTTTAATTTACATTTAGCTCGACATTTAGCTAATTGGACGGACCTATAATACGACATATTTAGTTGGACATTTTTGTAAACATAGAGTTCGGGGTCCAAATTATGACCCCACATTGAAAGTCGACACTGTACCACTGTCATTGCAAATGTTCAATTACATGTTAAAATCGCCTCCAATGCGACACTGAGTGGGGCTTCGGCACGTCGCATTAAATGTAATTTACTGTACAACATGTCACAAGCTGGATGGGAAGAAATTTTCCAACTGTGAAAGCTGTGGCGAGCGGCAAACGCAATCGCCAAACAGGAAGGTTTAACCGAACAAGATGGAAATATCGACTGATAACAAAAACACAACACCAAAGGTTCTTTTCAGAACCACCAACATGTTCATAAAGAGTAAACAATAAACTAATCCATTTTTCAGGTAGATCGGTAGGTATTCACGTAGGAGAAGAAAATAAAACAATATAATTAAAATATATATTTAACAAAAGCTGTCCCCTTTGTATAGTCCTACGTCACTCTGGTTATGTCCCCGACATTACCCACACGTCTTTTATACAACGCGCTACGAATTAGCCTGGTTTGTAGGTTAAATCCGAGTTTCTTATAGCGCGGTTTCCATATAACGCGGTATGCACTCACCGCGTTATAGGAGGGTTGACTGTACAGAGTATCTAGTTCGATTGAATTGGAAACTGTGATTCAATGAATGTGCGATGAATTGAAAACAAAAATCAGGCGCAGGCGGCACTGTGTCGTATTTTTTCAAATTGAATGTTAAAAACATAAATATGATATAGTAACGTATAAAGTATTTGCTTTGAATCCATTTTATGATAATTCACATGGTGTAAATCTAAATCTTATAATTTATATACGCTATTTCAAAGCGAAGCCAAACTAAAAATCCAAATTCCAAGACGCCCGGTAATTCCACATTGTTACACCCCTCTCGTGCAACACGATGCTCAATCGCTCGCTTGAAAACAAAAGCTCTCACAAAGCTGGAATGCACACATCAAACCGTATGCTTGGAAGCTCGCACGCACACAACCTCTGCCACACGTTCATTCATTCCATTTCATTCTTGAATAATTACCAATGGTATCGCAGCGCATTGTGGTGAGTTAAGCATTCCCATCCGAGCACGATGCCATTCGTAGTTGAGACTTGATCGCGTACGGGTGTTGCGCTTTTTGCCTGTTGCGTGAGTTTTATCCCTTCGCCGCCGCTCTCATATATACCTTCCTGTTTTTTTTGTGTTGTTGGTTGTGCTCAGAAACCGAACGGTATCGGCATTTTTTTTATTGCTCTCTCTCCAGTGTGTGTCAGTGTATTACTCTCGAGATATAGTGCGGATTCTGTCGTTTTTTACGTGTGCAAGCAGCAGCAACAAAATGAAGCAGCATCAGAAGAAGTAGAGGAAGAGAAAGATTAGTGCATGCGATCGCAGAGGGAAACAAAAAGATCGCTGCGCGCTGCTTCGTGGTGATGTTTTGTTATTATTGTGCGTCTTGTGCCTCGATATCAATTTGTGTTCTGATGAAATTGGAATAGTAATTGTTGATTGCGTGCGTTTCGAGTCCCGGAAAACCAACCGCCGGCGCAACGCAGCTAGAATAGAGAGTGGTTCTGAGTTGTGAGTTGCTGGAAGAAAAGAAAAATGAATAGAAACCCGAGGAGCGTAATTGGATTGTTCGAAGGGAAATGAGACCGATTAATTGGGGTATCTGATCCCACGATCACGTATCAGAGAATCTATGCTGAATGGAAAGAATGAAGATTGAGTGCATTTCATGAATATTGATTGTACTGTTCAACAGTAGTTTTCTTCGAGAGTGGAGTGAAGTTATTTTTTGAAACGTTATTCGCACTATGTTTGGGTGCGGAGAGCACGGGGTGAAGAATTGATTGTGTGCCAAAGCAAGGGCCTGACCCATACCAGCGCAAATGTTAACGACGAATAGCGACACACAGCGGAACGAGCGAAAATACACAACGCGTCACATTTGAGTTTCTTGTCGAAGCGAGCAAAACAAAGGTTGAAGAAGAGAAGGAAACTTGTTGCGTTCTTCTGTCTCTTTTTGTCCCAACATGAGTGACATGTTTATGTGTGTGGTTTGATTTGGACAACTATTGATGTGTGAAAACAAAAAAAAAAGTTTTATTCTGGTGAATTTTAGATTTGTCCCTAGCTGAAGCATCTGATGTTATCGTGTGTGAGCGAAGATGATAGAATAATCGATGTGAAGTAAATAACACGAATTCAGCCGAGTTATACCTGCTCAAATTGGATTACCTAATGGTATTTGGGTCGGTTCGGTTGCCGTTGCCCTCGATCGGTTTATTTTGAAGCAGTAGTTTGTGGAACCGGCTACGCATAGCTAAGGGAAACACAACAACAACAACAACAAAGTGGTCACCCGCGTATTATCCGACTCAATTGAGCTGTTCAGGGTTCAGGTGAATTTGTTGGACCGGTGAAGGCTTCCGAGGAAAACGATAATTCCACAAGACACACACAGTAGCTTCGTGTATGCCGGGAGGGATAAACAAAATACTTCCTACTACGGACATTTGATCCACGGCGGCATTCTCCATCGAGTTGTGTGAAAGGACACGATCAATCTGGCGCTCTTTTGCGTTCCGGTGAAACAGCGCTTACCTTCTGATTCGTCTGATGTGAATGTAAGTAGATTGGCATTTTTGTTTTGACTGGATTTTCAGGTCGATTGTATTATTTATTCCATGTTTTACTTTTCTCTGAAAATATTGAGTTTATCAGTGAACAGTGCTTCCGGATCAGTATTAGGCTTCAACACATTGTTTGTTGTCAACGAGTTTTCTCGTCCTTTTCTACTCAAGCGTTGTTCACGATGTAATGAACAGTATACTGATCGTGGTATTTTGGTTTTAATCAAAACTTTAATAAATAGAAACAGGATCAAAGAGTTGAATGCTGATACTTTAGGGGCTGTCCCAATTAGGGTTGTATGTATAAATGATGTTAACTATTTGTTATGGTTTATCATGTGTAATTGAGATCCGGATAACTACCGGATATCCGTTTCATCTCTAGTTTTTATATTAAAAAATTAAAGAATTAATTGAGTTCTCCTTGTATCTACTCGTACTCGTTCACTGAAAATATGATTAATTAGAGGAAAAGCGGTTGATCGTCACTCTCGATTTTCGATTTGTCTTCGTCAACTGCGTTCTTTTCGATATTTTGGAAAGGTTTCACCAGTGCATTGAAAAAAAAAACCAAATCCCTGTTCGAGATAACGATTCATTATGCTTTGTTTTCAGGACTTTTCAGGCTAGTCCAGTTTTAATCTGATTATAATTTTAATCAAATGGTTTGTGAAAAAGGCATTAAACATTTAGTGTAATCAACCTGAATGCAAAAAGGCTCTATTAAAAATCTCTGTTTGTTTTTTTTTATTTCAGACAAGAAACACTCCAATTGCTCCAAACTCAACAAAATTCCATGCCAACCAAATGTTATGGAACATTTCATTCTACAGTCAACTTTCCCTTACTCGATGTTCTGTAACTCGATGGGCCTGATTCTCGAATACACTTCACGGTAGAAACGAAATGAACGGCACGCCAATGAACTACGTTTCACGAGTTAGTGAAGTGTCGAAGATAATGATGAGTTTTCAGGCAGAATAAACACTTTTCAAATAAAAAATCATTAATGAAAATTATCTTCTTCGTATCAAACTGGTATTCTATGTGAGTGGAAAACTTTGTTTTCTTCATGTGGTATAATAATCCCATACAAAAAATTCATCTGAAGATAATTTGATATTATAATGATAAATTTAGTGGGAAACTAATCTCGCATCCAGATGTCGACACCGTACCGTTGTCATCGCGAATGCGTTTCATACCATTTCCACCGTGAAGTGTATTCGTAGTGTATTCGAGAATCCGGCCCGAAATAAACGACACGCCATTGAACTACGTTTTACGAGTTAGTGAAGTGTCGAAGATAATAATGAGTTTTCTGGCAGAATGAGCACTTTTCAGATAAAAAATCATTAATGAAAATTAACTTCTTCGTATCAAACTGGTATTCAATGTGAGTGGAAAACTTTGTTTTCTTCATGTGATATAATAATCTCATACAAAAATTTTAAAAGTTGTGTCCTGTTTCGTATCCCTCCTATCCGATCTATAAACTTTTACTTAGTCGCGGCAATACATACACACACTCTTTACAGATACACGGGCTAAAGGTTGTGCAGTCCACTGATGATTCAACAAAAGCCAAAGGTTGTACCGCTCATGACAACTCTACACGAGCTGATGATTGCGCCGGCTAGTGACCATTCTACCCTGGATTCCTCGAGAAGACGCACCACGCTAGATATGGGGTACAGACTAGGGGGGCGTTGCTGATTTATGGTCAGCTGCATCCCAATAGGAAGTACACCCAGGTTTTTTTTACGCGGTTTTTTTACGAGGTTTTTTACGCGGATTTTCGAATTAACGCGGTTTTTTTACGCGAATTTTCCAATTAACGCGGTTTTTTTAACGCGGTCACCGCGTAAAAAAAACTGAGCAATATCACATCTCTCTCTCAGGCGCACCTTTTTGAGCATTGAAACCATAAAATTTACCTTAGGCTAGACAACTACTTTATCACACTCCACCTCGCTTCGTCATACCCCCTAAAATCGCTCATCTAATGAGTTACAATAAATGTTTACTCGAATTCGGATTTTCCAATTAACGCGGTTTTTTTTCTCGGATTTTCCGATTTTTGCGCGTAAACCTGAGCAACATCACTTCTCTCTCTCAGTTCATATCACTCCCTTCAAGCTCCCTCAGAGCGTATGCCGCACCCCATCACGATTCTCAAGAGGATTTTTATGTGACCTTTTTTTCTTTACGGGGAGTTTCCAATTAACGCGGATTTTCCAATTAACACGGCTTTTTTTACGCGGATTTTCGAATTAACGCGGTTTTTTTTACGAGGTACGTATCCCCCGCGTAAAAAAAACCTGGGTGTATCCCGTGTCGGGCACAGGTACAGATCATTGAAGACAGCAACATCACAATTACGAAAACACTTGTAATACTAACCTCGAGCCAACCGCGAGTAATCGGTTACATATTACTAACATAGTTATAAGGCAAACATTGTCGAAATATTGAACTCCCGGCCCCGTCAGGTTGACGCCATATGAGTCTTAATAAAAATATATATTTTGGATAATAAAAAAAAAAATTATCTGAAGATAATTTGATAATATAATGATAAGTTTAGTGGGAAACTAATCTCGTATCCAGATGTCGACACCGTACCGTTGACATCGCGGATACGTTTCATTCCGTTTCTTTTTTTTTTTTTTTTTTTTTTTATCTGTATTATAGTGACTTTCAACTCATTTGGCTGGTTCGTCAGTTCTATTTCCATTTTTGGAAGAATGTCGGGAGTGAAAATTGAACTCGTGACCTTGAGCGTGAGAGGCATGGATGTTACCACTACGCCAGATCGCCTCCTCATTCCGTTTCTACCGTGAAATGTATTCGAAGTGTATTCGAGAATCAGGCCCGATATTTCTTCTAACTCGATGAATTTCATGGCACCTTTGATTTTACAAGCATCCTTCTTTCTATAACTCGATGTTTTTGTGCGTTATTAACTGCAATTTCAATGGCTCTTGAAAGTGAAGACGAAGTATTCGTGTCATCAAGGATTTTTTTTTCAAGTATGGAAAACCACGAAAAACCTTTCAAGCGAACGATTAAAATGCTGACCATTGCGCAACGCTTGAGCATCATCGAGCAGGTCGAAAAGTATGGACGGAAGGGGTCTGAAGCTACAAAAGATTTCAGTATTGCACAAAGTACGGTATCAACACTACTCAAGCTAAAGCCTGTCCACGTTAAATTTCGGACACCAAGATGATGCCAGTAAAACAAAAAATCACGTAATACAACAAAACCGATTGTTTATTTCAGTAAAGTAGACTTATACCTAAAACAAGGAAAGCTTACTTCGATGTTAAGTACATTGTCTGTCAAATTCACGAACTTTCTTGAGAATATCTGCCATTAGGTTCCGTACAGTATCCTCAGATATGCTAGCGGCGGCGCTTTTCCATCTTCTCTTGAAATTTCGCTTTCTTCTTAGTTTCGAATAGTTTACGCTCAATCAGAGCCCAGTACTTTTCCACTGGATGAAGTTCTGGACAGTTTGGTGGATTTGCTGTTTTTGGCACATATTTAACCTCATGTGCATTATACCATTCCAGGATGGATTTTGCATAGTGACAAGAGGCCAAATCTGGCCAAAACAACGCTGGAGAGTCGTGGCTTCTTATGAATGGTAGCAAACGGTCCTGGAGACATTCCTTCTCGTAGACATCTTTGTTGATAATGCCGGTAGAGACGAAAGATTTGGATTTTCGGCCACAACTGCATATGGTCTGCCAAACCAAGTACTTTTTGGGGAATTTAGACTGCTTCTTGGTCCGGAAACACTCGGCTACGGCATTCCTTCGCATTGCAGTATAAAAAGGGAGACCCGTAAGCTGTTCGAAGTCTTCGAGAACAGAGGTTTCATCATACATTATGGACATGAACATTTTTGCGGAAACTGGGTGTAGAGCACCTTAGCACGGCAACCTTTCCGCTTCCAACCTTCCGACCCACAGTTAAGCGCTGGTCAAACGATTTGCACACACTGAACACGGTACTCTTCGGCAGTTTTAGCTTTTGGCGAGATCGCGTACCGACAGTGTTGGATTTTGCTGTCGTTCGCGCAAAATGCGTTTGCCACTTGATTCGACGCGATTTTACCAAACTGAAGAAGAATGTAAACATGTTGGACATCGAAATAAAGAGCAGGGTTTCAGTTGTCATGTAAGTGAAATATTTCATTGATTAGTGAAATATTTCATTGATTAGTGAAATATTGCATAAACTACATTGAAAGAAAAGTGTTCGAAATTTAACGTGGACAGGCTTTTAAAAAAAATTGTATCGGAGGGGAAAATTCAATCTAAACAAAAAGCATACAATGTTGGTCGGAATCGAAAAGCTGGAGCGATCAATGGATATTTGTCTTATCAAGCCAGAGAGAATAATTTACCTCTATCAGGTTCTATTCTTCGGTAGAAGGCTTACGAATTCGTCTAGAAACTGGGAATTCTCAACTTTAAAGTCGTGGTCGTGTTCGTTGTAAATGTATAGCGCACCCAAAATCTCTCCTACCAAAGCTCAAATCGATAAGTTTACAATTTTTCCACAAATCTTTACTTCCGTAGCTCAGCAGCTGGACTTCGACATAATAAGGAACCTGAATCAGTACTATCGCCACTTCCGATTAATTATTTCGATTAGTTAAACGAAGATTGCAAGAAATGGAGGATTCGACGGTATTTTTGTCCAATGCACTTCCCCCTTCAGATATGCCGGTATTGGATGCAATTGGAATACTTTCACCTTCTAAGATCAATAAGGTTAAATCTGAGACTATTCAAAATTGCTTCAGGAAAGTCGAATTTTCCTTCAATTAGGAAAAAAATGTTCTGTATCTCGATACCTCCCTGACTCGATAGTCCCCTAGGATATCGAGTTAGGGAGACTAGCTGACCCGGCAAACTTATTTTGTGTTATCAATACCTTCAAACATTCAGGTTTTCTTACTAAGCGCACGTTCATGGGTCCAATCGCTGCTCATTGATTGAACTTCTAATCGACCTTTACTTTAAAATTCCTAGTACTTCTACCAAAACGCGTCATTATTCAATTTGCTTAACTAGTTCGTTAATTTTGAAGAGTTCAATTATTTTCTTGCTCCTACAAATCGAACAGAAACGCTTTTTTGGAACTTCCCATCGCAGGCCCTTCCTTGAAAGAAGCCGTTGCCAGTGAAACTCTGCCGAGACCATTTGTAAAAATATTCGGCTATCAATATCTCCGAATGTTTGTATATATACATTAGGGTGCCAATGAAAATGGTCATCTCGAATTTCAAAAAGTTACCCCATAAAAAATGTTCACCACCTCGAAAAAACACCCTATGCCGAATTTCAGCTCAATCGGACTTAACATATTACGGACCGCTCACGAATTTTTTCGTGGTTCGCGTTCCGTCTGTTACGGATGGATCACGAAATTACTCGTGTTTTCTACACTTGATGATTAAATCCTTCGTTAGCCAAGAATCTAACAAGGCCTACCGATGGCTCGCCTTCGTGCCATCCACACCGAAGGAAACGATCTCACTCGTGAAATCCGAACAAATGAAGCGTTTATTAAAGGAACATGTTTATTAAAGGAACTATGCAAATAAATGGGCTCAAATCCAAGGTCCATTTTCTCTACTCTACCGCGCACTGCAATTTATCTGCGTTTTAGAATTGAAGGACAATGTTGGAACGGTTGAAAAACAATTTTTTTTCTTCATATTTCAGATGTTTAGGCATTCAAGAATATACGCTAGAAAGGACTTTTCGGAAATCTCATTATTTACCGAGTTAGAGCCATTTTAGTGATGCGGTATCTAACCTGGTACGGCATTCAAATATTATTTGTATTGTTGTTGCCTTGTTGTATGCAGTGTTTTGTCATTTTTAGTGCTACGAAAATGCATATTTGGGATTTGGGGTATTTAAGTACACACGCCACCGGAGCGCAATTTTCATTATGAATTGGTTTTTCTTAATTAAATTTATTCTGAGGTCAACGTAATGGGGACGTAATCCTCATCAATCGAAGATAAGAAACAGAGGCGGCCCTAAGCCGCCGAGGTGACGCAATCTGAGTCGACCGCCGACCCGCCGTCGGAAGCGGCGGCCTTTCGTAAACAAACCTTCTTCTTCTTCTTCAATGGCACTAACGTTCCTAGAGGAACTTCACCGTCTCAACGTAGTATTACTTGCGTCATTTTTATTAGTACTTAGTTGAGATTTCTATGCCAAATAACACGCCTTGAATGCATTCTGAGTGGCAAGCTCTAGAATACGCGTGATCACACTGCAAGTCGGAGGAAATTTCTTTGACGAAAAATTCCCCCGACCAGAACGGGAATCGAACCCGAACACCCGGCATGTTAGTTATGACGCTAACCACTCGGCCACGCAAACAAACCTGTGTTCCATCGATTGCCCGGTTAGTTTGAAACGTAGGAGACGATCCTTCAGTTAGATCTGACCGAGCGTCGGACGGCATACGTTTGCCCGGTTAAGTTTTGCTTTGAAATATATCATTTATAAAGCGACATAACTAAAGGCTCGTCTCCTATGTTTCAAATTAACCGGGCAATCGATAGAACACAGGTTTTTAAAACATTGGGAAACATGAGAAAAAACGTTTTGATCGCTTTTTTCTTCAAACGGCGGCCATTTTGTCAAAAAAGATCTTTTTGACTTGTCCGAGGTTTATGCTATAGCGGCATCTTCAGCGATTCAGAATCTGCTCGATTTTTCTTGTTTCAGATAACCAGAAGGGCTGGAATCGTGTACCCCATGGCACAACTTTTTTGAATCCCTTCACTTTATCAGTTTGTAACTACCCTAATTATGAATATTTGTTCCGTTCAATTTTTGTGTTACTAATCAAAGATAGATAAACAAATATTCTTTGTTTTATTTTTGCGGAGCTCGAAAAAACGTTCGACATTCGTGACTCTACACTAGAATACCCCCTCAATCGTTTTTGGAGCATGTCACAACTGTCAAATTTACAGAGTATTATGCTGTAATCAACTATCAACCCAGAAGATTTGCGATTATATTTTCGCCTGTTATCAGAAATTCAAGTGGAAAATTTTACCCGGTAGGTGCGTATACAAAATAACATTTTATTAATCGCTATAGATGCGTAGAAATATTCCCTATCAATTGATGCAAACGTCCTTCCGATCCAGTAGAAAATGTTCGAGTTATAAGCATTCGAAATCTTGCATTTTTTCCTGCATGTTCAATGTTTATGTTTTCATTTTACCCCCCATATATTCCGGTTAGACGTAGTCCCACGTCAAAAAAGACAAATCGATGCATTTCTTCAAGAAAATATTGGTATCAGAGAAGTTTTCGTCGGATTGGACGATCCCCTCAAGTAGTGCTCAATTATTTGACGAATCCTCAAAAATACGGTAAGAAGGAGTAAGCTCTACGTAAATCGAAGCTTTTTGACACCGGGATAAGCGAGAAATAGCTAGAACAGCTTTGAATACCTCAAAATCGCTTATGCAAATAAAGTAATATTTCAATTTAAATGTTACTCGGGTGACAATTCGTCAAATTTTGGTAAAAAATCCTTACATAAAAAGGACTTAAAAGGTTAAAGCTCCTCATCTTTCACCATCTCACATCGGAAGATGTCTGAGTTTCGCCAAAGCTCACATGAACCGATAGTGGGACATGATATTTTATGACAAAGAATGTTTCCAAAAGAATACATTTTGCTATATACCATAACGAAAAGTTCTTCACTGTATAAGTTATCTTCACTGATGAAAAAAAGTTCAATTAGGATGGCCTTGATGGTTTCAACCGGTACTGGGGTGATTTACGGAAGATGGAACAGTATTTTTCAATCAGGAATTTTGTTGGAGGCTCGTGCATGGTTTGGGCGGGATTCTGTGCAACCGGAAAGCTCAAGACAGCTTTCATATCATTCAAGGATTACATACATGTTCTGGAATTCTCTCTCCTACCGTTTTTGCGTGGATATCGTCAAAAAAAAATCGCATTAAAGCAAAACAATGCTACTATTCATATCAGCAAGGTAACTAAGCAATAAAATGGCGATCGGAACTACTTTTCATTTTTACCGGATTATCCAAATGACATATCGGTGAACTATCTTTCACAACAGGAAATATGCCATGCACTAAAAAAATTAGACGGAACAAAAGGACCAGGACCTGACGGAATAGCACCTATATTCCTAAAGAACCTGGCTGAGGAACTCACCCTTCCCTTACATTGCATTTTCAATATGTCATTACAAACTGGAATATTCCCAGAAAAATGGAAACAATCTTTTTTGGTACCTATCTTTAAATCAGGCGCTAAATCTGACGTACGTAATTATCGTGGAATTGCCATTATCTCTTGCATTCCTAAACTATTCGAAGCAATAGTCAACGAAAAAGTCTTCCAACAAGTAAAGAATAGAATTACGTGTATGCAACATGGCTTCTTCAAAGGCCGTTCAACTGCAACTAATCTGTTGGCTTTTGTGACTTTTATTTTGAATGCAATGGAAAATGGCAAACACGTAGAAACTCTTTACACTGACTTCAGTAAAGGATTTGACCGCATCGACATTCCATTACTACTCTTCAAATTGCAGAAAATAGGAATGGAACAAAGACTCCTAAACTGGCTCAATTCTTATCTAACAAACCGTGAACAAATTGTTCATTTTCAAAATTCTCTTTCAAATCCAGTAAAAGTCACATCGGGAGTCCCACAAGGCTCTCATCTTGGTCCTCTTCTTTTCATTCTGTACGTTAATGACATCTCCTTCGTTCTCAAGCGTATCAATGTACTTGTGTATGCCGACGACATGAAGCTTTTCGCGGAAATTGGAAATGAAAACGACATCGAAGCATTTCGAAACGAAATACATGTATTCCATACTTGGTGTGATAAAAATCTACTAACACTGAATGTGAAAAAGTGCAACTCTATAACATTTAGCAGAAAAAAACATGTACCAAATATTGTAATATGTCTTGGAAATCAAAATGTAGAAAAATGTGAAATAGTTAGAGATCTAGGCGTCGTCCTGGACTGTAAACTCACATTCATAGAACACTACAACTCTGTAATAAATAAGGCGAATAGTGTGTTAAGTTTTGTCAAACGCTTCTCACATAACTTCCAGGACCCATACACAATAAAGCTTTTATATATTACATATGTAAGGCCTATTCTGGAATACTGTAACATCGTTTGGAACCCGTATATGGTCGTACATGAAGAACGCATTGAGTCAGTCCAGAAACAGTTTCTTCTATTTGCTTTTGCTTTCTTTTGTTAATGACCTAATTTCGCAACGAGTACAGTCAGCTGAATTACTAGAAAAACTAAATTTCTATGTACCTGGGCGTCAACTAAGAACGCGAAATTTGTTTCTAACCAAAACATCCAGAACAAATTATGCAAATAACGCCCCTATCAATCGCATGATGCGTATATACAATCAGCACTGCGAAATAATTGACACAACAATGAATAAAAAACAGCTAAAAAGAAACATGTACCGCAAAAATAATATTTAACCTAAGAAAACATTGTAACATTAGTGTATAAGTGTGTAGTCTACATTTGTTTGACGAAATGAATAAATAAATAAATTAAGGACCAAAAACTTAATTTTTTGGACTGGTCGGCTCACTCTCCAGATTTGAATCCTGTTGAAAATCTTAGGGGAATCCTTGAACGCAGAATCTACACTGAGGGAAAACGGTACACCACGTTTGAAGAGCGCAAGGTCGCAATTTCGAAAACATGGAAAAATATTGAGAAATCCGTTCAGCAGCATTTGGTAAATTGTATTCCACCACGAATTTCCCAGGTTATTAGCCAAAATGGTAAGGTTGCCAATTTTGAAATGGTCTTATAGAAACTGGACAGCTACTTCTTCTTGAATGACGTTAAAGTTCCCTGTATTTTATTGTTCCCCGTCATTTTATTAATATACTTAGTTGAGATTTCTTAAGCCGAATAACACGCCTTAAATGTATTCTGAGGAGCAAGCTCTAGAATACGCGTGACCACAGTGCAAGTTGGAGGAAATTTCTTTGACGAAAAATTCTCCGGCCAGAACGGGAATCGAACCCGAACACCCGGCATGATAATGTGAGACACTAACCACTCGGCCACGGGTGCACCAATCTGGACAGCTGAAATTATCATATTTAATAGATGAACAAACAACTCTTTTGAACGAAGTTGACGTCATATATACTTTATTTTAAGCATTCAACAATGTATGAATGTATCTTGTTGAATACTAACTGTTTGTGTTGCAACGAAATAGAATCAGGGTGGTCTTATAGAAGTTGGACAGAGTGTATACCTATCTCCTCTATAGTTCTATACAAATTAGCGTTGGCATAAAAAAAGGCTTTTTCGTGTGCTGAAGGGTGTAATGAACAAATACAAGCATCTTTTTTGGAGGCGATCTGGCGTAGTGGTAACATCCATGCCTCTCACGCTGAAGGTCACGAGTTCAATTCTCACTCCCGACATTCTTCCAAAAATGGAAGTAAAAAGTGACGAACCAGCCAAATGAGTTGAAAATCACTATAATACAGATAAAAAAAAGCATCTTTTTTCTAGAGTTTGAAAATGTTTGTATGTTTGGGAGCAGATTCCTCTTTCTCTCAGACTTAACGTTAGCATGGAAAAAAAGTCCCAACGATGCTAAGCAGAGATCGAACCAAAGCCAGATGGAAGCCAGATCGAACCAAAGCCAGAAGCTGTTGTACGCGACCACGCTATCCACATAGCCACTGGTGCTGTTGCACAAATACGTAAGAATATTACAACACATTAAAAAATGAAGTTGGATCTTAACCCTCTACCGCCCAAGTTTTTTATTTATTTAAAAAAACCTATTCCTCTTTTGTCTCGAATTTCCGACTTTCAATATAAAATACTCCTAGCAGAAAGCTGCCAGCATAAAAACAATGTGTATGTGTGATAGATGAAAATATTCCAAAGACGTTCTAGTGGGGGTGAAAATTGAAAATAATGTTATATTATTATTCATATGCTATATCAGTATGGGAGGGTAGCACATTTTGACATAGAACTACGTGTTTCAGGAAGGGTGCCAAATCAGAAAACAGGAAACGTTTTTATGAAATAAAGTTAACGTTAATAACTATTTTCACTGTGAACGAATTCTCATGATTTGCATACCAATCGAATCGGAAATTCTCTAAGATTTGTTTGATATGCTATACATTACAATTATCTCTGCTTATCTCTAAACGGTTTAAATTCATGAAAACTGGAAGAATTTCCTTTTTCCCATACACTTGTTCTGCCGATTTGTGTGCTAACCCTACCCGTATTTCGAATGCTTATAACTCGAACATTTCTCAATAGATCGGAAAGATGTTTGCATCAATTGATAGGAAATATTTCTACGCGTCTATCACAATTAATAAAATGTTATTTTTCCTGAGATGAACAATTGAATAACTGTAAAATGCCAAGCGTTATCTAAACGCCCTAACTGCCAAGTTTTGATTGGCCCGATTTACAGTTTCCCCAACACTGACTTCTAAATCGATGTACCTGTGGAAATCCGCTTTGCAATTATACATGCCAGTCGGGGGTATTTTTCAATGTTGAGTACTTTTGTACTCGCTTGTCGTTGTGCGGACCGAATATCGAACGTGAAAGGACGTTCTTCAAATTTACACGTAACGAAGAACGTAATTTATTACAATGCATGAATTGATCTTACATGGCTACTGTTTTCAAATATCCGTGCGGGTGCGGGTTGGCAGCGCTGCTCAATCGTAAATGTAATATATTAATATATTATATACCTAATATGTAAATCTACAGTCTGGTAGCGATATCCATATTATTCTCTATCAGTTTACCAGGCCAGACCTACCAGTTTGAAATTGTTCGAATTTCAAATTCAAATTTTTACTACTGTGTTGTATCCGAGACACGACCACTTAGGACGTAGGACTACGCAATCTTTTTTTTAAAATTTGTTGGTTCATCATTTCGGATATTATTTGCGAATACGTCGAAAGTTCATAAATAACACTTTAGTAAAAAGTTTCGGGGACCCTGAAAAGGTTTAATGGCTTGCGTGGTTGTGTAGAATCATTTCGAGAAGCAACTATTCTTTCTTGCCTTTACGAGAACAATACCCCAATTGGTCATATGTCGCAATTTGTTTCTTTATATCAATGCACGCATTGCACTGAATATTTAACGAGAGGCATCTTCCGGGCATCGCCATTCAACAAGCATCAAACACGCGTCTAACAGATGCACATAGTTGCAGCGATGAACTTCAAGTGAAATATTCGCTAGCGTTCACAGTTCGAGGGAAACATAAAACACAAAACGAGCAGAATAAGTAACCTTTGTTGTTTCGGGCACAGAAAAATTCTAATAATTTTCCTCAGAGGAGATGCAATACTTATACGCAATCGACAGCTTACTTACATCGCAAATATTCTCTTTCGCAATCCCCCTTCGTTGTTTCTATTCTTCTTCTTCTTTTTCTTTATTTACGGAGACTTTGAATCCAACGATTCATTCGTCTCCGACTGTTTCTATTCTAGCGACTGCATCAGTTGCTCGTTATTAACAGCTCTGTTCGGGAAAGCACACAAATAGACAGAATAAATGTATGGGGAAATGGGAATGCTTCCAATTTTCATCAATTTAGACCAGGGTTTCTCAAAGTGGTCGATATCGACCCCCTGGGGTCGATTTCGGTTTCCCAGGGGTCGACAGAAACGAAAATTGATTTTGGGGATCGACGGAGTTTGAATATCGACCCCTATAAAATAACACAAGTTCTTATTTGAAATATTTAAGATGCTTCATAAGTTGTGTTACGTGAACCACCCTGTTATAAGAATGACCACGGTTCTATGGTTTGCTTAAATTGGGTCAATACAACAAAATAAATCATAAAAAAAGTTTTCTCATAATAAATAGAATGATGTTTATACATGGTTTTGTTAAACTTTGCTTTTCTTAAATTTTCCGTCAATGTTATCCTTGACGCTCCTCCTTGAGTCGATACATAATTCCTTGCTTTCAAAATAGGGTCCATCATTGTGGAAGCCAACTGATTTCAGAACTTTGTTTTGTTGGCATTGTGAATCGAGAAAATTCACTCGCTGATGCGCTGATGAATGTGCAATTATCAAAAAGTGTCTCAAAACATCCTTAGTAAGAATGGAGCAGTGAGGTGACATTTCATATGGTTCAACATACATATCTTCATGACTCAACTAAAAAAAAAAGTTTATTCGTAAGATGGTAGACAGAGAAAATGAACTGTAATTATTTTAACATTTACATTTGAATTTGAAAAAATATCTTGAAATTCTGTATCTTTGCAGAAAATCTGTAATTATGTATATACAGACTCTGTATCTGAAATCTGGCGAAAAATCTGCAAAATACAGAATATTCTGTATATGTGGCAATCCTGAGAATGACTAATATCTTGGTAGAAAATATGATTGCTGTATATTTTAGCAAATCGACAAGACGATGAGTGTGCACAAAATGAAAATAAAAATACAAAAAACTACAAGATGATATATTCGGCAAGTAAAAAAAACGTGAACATGTTCGTGCAAAATGATGTGTTTGAACGTACGAGTCCTTCAGGCGTGTTTAACATTTCTCTGTATTTTAAACATATACGGGATTTAACACGAAGGAAGTCATCATCAAATTCATGTCCAAACATACTCCTGATATTTTACTGTATAACAAGCTTGCCCTTAGGTTGCAAGTTCATATGCATTCTAAAATACGTTGGAGCTTAAATTATAATGTACTCAACTTCTTATTTAATTCAAGAGGTTACAAGGTATTTACATAGCTAAATAAAGTGAGCTAGAATAAAGTGATTGAAACAGAATTTACAAAATGCTTGGTCATCTATGTGCATGGCGTAACATTGTTTTTGTTATTTCAGGAAACTTGAGATGGGTCGCGAAGAGGGAAAAGTCACTTAGGATTTTGTACTTCTGGTACAATTTGCGATTAAGTACTCCTCTCATTTACTTCAAACTTTGAAAAATCGGCTAGAAAAAATGGCTGAACGTATCAATATGAAACGTTCACAGGTGTTTAGGGAATACACTAAGCTAAAAATTTACCTGCAAACATTAGAACTACGGTGAATTTTGTAAAGCACTCTCAAAATCCTGTTTTTGACACTTTTTTGATTTGGTTGCAAAAAATTTGAAGAAAGTTTTTTTTCGTCAAATTAACAAGTTACTCTTGTGCAGAATTTAATGGAGTTTTCAAAACTGCCTTTGGATTTGCGGTGCGATGTATTGAATAATTCATCATCAAAGACGAAGGGGTAATTTTCCATTCAAACCGAAATATCGTTGTATGGAAAGGTCCTACAGGAACGTTCTAGGAACCGTATAAAAGCTGGTTAATAAAGTTAATTGGTTAGCAAAAAATTTTGTTGGCCCCTAAAATATTTTAAAAAACAGAGGAAAATAAATTTTTCATTTCTTTCCGATATTATTGCTCACTACGCCTACACACACCAAGATAAAAGAATGTACGTAAAATATTCTAATACCTGAAAGTAGTAGCTTCAAAATTATGTACATCTCATCGATATGCGTTGATTTTTTACGAAGTTACAGCATGTCAAAAATCACTTAAAAATTCCGACTTCGCACTCTGCTCCTCTATTTTTTTCTTGTCGAGTGTAGACCAACAGATTTTCTCTCCAGCTGGACGAGTCTACATTACCCAGTAATGAAGCTCTGTTGTTAGGATATGTTCGATATATTAATGATGAAAATATGTGCCAAGAAATGATTTTTGCTACATATAGAAAGCCTGATACCAAAGTAGAACCGACCGGTTTTTTTTTTTACCGAAAAAGCTATTTCATGGAAGAACATTGATACTATTGATGTACCACTCACTCAAAGTTACAACAACGTAAGGTACTGGCCATTCATTGCGTGATTCACAGACATCATTTAGTAGCAAAAAAAACTGAGCCCTAGAATCAGGCTTCCACTGCACGTACCGTTGGCTAAGTGACGCACGAGCAACAATCTACGAGTACACATGAGATGCATTTCTCTCTGTATCACGATCTTCCTACATGTCACATCTCACCTACTCATAAAATCTATGCGACATGCGACTATATGGCACAATACAATTTTCAACGAAAAGAGTTTCATGCTATTGGATCGCATGCGACATCTCATGAGACGAAGTACATGAGACTATCTCACGAGATCATCTCATGTACATATTCGTGCATCTGAGCTTGACAGACTTGGTTAATTCAAATCACTATTCTTGTCCGCGGTTTTATGTTTATTAAGTATCGTATACCATATCTTGCTACAAAAACTGCTATTAAACAAAAAATGTGGCATTTCTCAACCTGATACTGCTAGGGATACTGCTCAAAGTCTAAAACATTTAGTGCCAACAAAAGTATAACATTCATGTGTTTGCTGTGATTTCCTATGTTAATGAGACTGACATACGTTTATGTGCAGTATACCTCGTAAAAGATCTTATGATTTTCTAATGTCAGCAAAAAAAAACTCCTCAACTTATACAATCTGTAGATATCCACATTCTGTACTAGAAAATGTGTCGGTGTCATTGTTGGAACTTAATCTGGTTCGAACGTAGTAGGCCACACAGGTTATGTTGTGAAATTACAATTGTACCCCCCCCCCATAGTTAAGAAAAACAATGCACATTTTATGTTTTAAAACCTTGACCCTGGAAATCGAGAGTAAGAAGTATACTAATATGTACTAGCTAATACTGACAAAATCAAGTTAGCTTCGTTTGATAAATTTTTCAATGTACCGTAAGGTCGCCAACCACCGCTCACGTATTCCCATTCACCGCTCACTCCTCTAAATATTTTTATAAAATTTCTATTAACTTTCTTCTCAAAAGCAAATGTTGCTTGAAGATACTGCCGATACTTGTTGTAATATTGCTTTTGAGGTTTCTTATCAGAGTACGTAAACCATCGTATAATCTACCTTCTTCAACAGGTCGGAGTTTAGACGAATGAACAGAATATTGTTCAGTGTCTCTTCCTTCAGTTGTACTCTGTACTTTGTGAGAATGATAGGCAAAGAACTGAAAGTACGTTCCACGCTGACTTGATTGCACGGCATTGCCAGGATAGTCGAAACTAAGGCAAACAAATTTGGCTTAGAGGCTTTAGTTTTGAACCACCATTCCAAAATTGTCTCTTCATTTCCATCCTTAGTTTGCAGCTTTAGCCTTGGTAGTCGAGACAAGCTATTGAGCTCGTCAATAATTTCAGATTCCTCTGTATTATTGGTAGCATCGTCTAAGGATTGCAAATATGCCTCAAAAGCATCATTTACAACACCACCACGGTGTTGGGATGTTGATGCTACCGGAGTGATTCCGGATAGTTCTCGCAATTTGGACCAAGTTTGTTTCAAGAAATCCTGTTGGAATACATTAAAAGATTAGGAGTCATGTAAGGTGAGCAGAGGTCGAACAGAGTAAAGTGACAGCCGATTTGTCTATTTTGGAAGTATGTAGGGTACGGTGGGGTAATGTGACCACGAGCCTTTTTGCGTATGGTTTTAATAGTCGAATGAACACAAACAACATGCATAACTGAAGTACAGCAAGGCTTCTTCCGATTTTGAGTGAAAATACTCTGGAAGAGCTAGGAAGACCACAAAATTGAACGCTGACGGTCATACTACCCCGTGGCGCGTATTACCCCATGCTACCCTACTTTCGAAAAATAATCAAACGCTGGACTCGACTTCTGGTATTGGGCCTAATTTTATACTTACAAAAGCTATATCTCTCTGTTGGTTAGTTATGAAAGGACTATTCCTGAAGTTGATCCTTTGGTCAACGAAAATTGCTGCAAGGAAAGCTTTGTTGGTCGTTAACATGGGAAGTCTCTTGTCCATGTTTGATAAAAGCGTAGCAGCTAATTCACTTTTCATCGATTTCAACGCAAATGAACATCTTTCCCATATCAAAAAAAGATCTCCAAAGGTCACCTGCGAATGCTGTAGCTTTATTGTAGCCTCAGCTACTGGTTTGAAAACGAGAAGAAACAATTCAACAAAATCCCATTCGTGGGCGCTGATGATGGGATTGTCTTCATGATCGTTCAGCGAAACTATAAACTCTTTCTCCTTTGAAAGTGATTGCACCATAATGTAAGTGCTGTTCCATCTCGTTGGGCAATCGAGTTTCGGTTTGCAATGCTTACTCATAGTAAACATGTTCTTGTATGGTTGCTTGCGTAACTGTTTCACAGAACTACGAATGTCCGATAACGAACCCTGTACAGTTTTCAAGGTATCCGAAACAGCCAACTGAAGGGTGTGCTCTGCACATCTAACGCCTTGCAGAATCCCTTCCACTAACTTAACCCGTGCAGATACGAGAGAACCGTTTTCATCTTCATCAACCGCATCGCTGTCTTCTTCGTCATCATCTTCATTCTCGATGTCACCATCACGTTCTCCTTGCAACGATCTATCGTTACTGTCGTAGTTCAGAATGGCTTCGATATCGTTCATAGCAAGTTCTTGGTGCATTTTCAATCGCTTTACGGTGGCACAAACGTTGCTCGCATTGTCAGTCGTAACGCACAACAAACGTCGAATGTCAATTCCGAATGGATCCAACACTCCTAAGATTTCAGCAGTGAGATTTGCATGGAAAACCTTATGGGAACACAGAGGAAAGGGGAGGTCATTTTTTAGGTCACCCTAAATAATGCGGATGACTAATACTTACCTTCTTCGAGTGGCCGGGCGATTCTTTGGAATGCCGGATACCGAAATAAGTTTAATGGTAAACCGTTCGCAGTTACTAGTTCTATCATGGACCACATATACGTGTGCTGAGTCATACGGACCGGAATCTTCGGCACCTTAGTGGGTGGAGGTTGAAAATCGGGAATATCATCCTCTTGACGAAGCTACAATTCGACCGCGAGTTGTTTGTGCACAAGCCTGTAGTGACGCTGGTAGCTGAATTTTCTCAGGTCCGTTATTTTCTTCCCGCATGTTCTACAGGTCGCTTCCTTCCCCGCATGATTTATTTTGAATAAATCCTCGTCTCTTACGTTATTATTCAAAGACATCCTTTGAAAACTTTGCAAATATGCACGAGATGATAAAATTTCACTGCACAGTAACAACAACAAACAAAGTCTGTCAAAGTGAATTTTGAAAAAGGCATATTTCGTGTGACTGTTGTACCATGATTCAACTACCAATATTGATCGTTCAGTTGGAGGCTGGGATCATATGGGAGAAAATTGCAATGTTGTATGTCGATTTTTCCGATTTTCAATTGAACGAATAATAACAAACAGTGTCTGGTTTATAAAGCGACATTCTCATTGTTGATAGAAGTAAGATTTAGCTAACTATACGGAATAAGTTTGTGACGCACGAATTGGTATTCATTTGCAGCGCGTTGTGTTCAATTAGAGTCCAGTCAAAAATACAAAGAAGTGTGTGTACATTCTTACGGTGTAAAAAATATGGAATGACTTACGCTCTTTACAAAAAATTTCATCTTCAGTCAGTCATATCGAAGCTACACAGAGGCGTTGCACTGCTTTGTATTTATCTGTGAGATATCGCATTGAGATGTCGCATTGAGACGTCTCATTGAGACGTCTCACATGTTTATCTCACCGAAATCTACATGTATTCATTTTGACAGATATGAGACGAAACGGTAAGCTGTGAGACTCATAACAAAAATATGAGCATGCGACATATCGCTCTCACAAAAACAGTGTCTCGTCAATCTAGCTTGTGATGCGCTTGGCGGTCTGAGAGAAATGTGACAACCAGTCTCATAGTTCACTGTCGCATAGGTGTAGGCATGAGATTTCCGGAAGCCTGCCTAGAATGCATCAGTTTTTACTATATGTTATGAGTGCTATCAAAAACCTTCGATATCATTCTTTGAACACTTTATTATTTGCTCAGCTATATGAGAAAAACGACAAAATCTTTGCTCGGTTGATCCTGCATGATGGAGTTCGCTGACCACCAAGAGCCTCTTGCATAGCAAGATTTTCAGCTTTTTTGAATTTGTGTTTCAGCTGCAGGGTGACGATTTCAACTTGTTGAAACAATATCAATAATATCGGCCCTTCTGACAAAAAATTCAAAACAAAATTAAAGCAGAGCAGAATATTCACAGTTTCCGCATTTGTCAAAATTATCACAAAAGATTCAAGATCACGTTATATTACCATATGTCACTCACTTGGAAGCATTACGCAAGGATTTTACTAAAATGTATTAAGATTTTCAAATTTTTCAAATTCCTCAATTGGTAATAAATCAGTACTATATCACATCCATGAAATTTTTTTTTTTTTTTTTTATATCTGTATTATAGTGATTTTCAACTCATTTGGCTGGTTCGTCACTTTTTACTTCCATTTTTGGAAGAATGTCGGGAGTGAGAATTGAACTCGTGACCTTCAGCGTGAGAGGCATGTATGTTACCACTACGCCAGATCGCCTCCACTTAAACATCCATGGAATGAGCCAAGGTGATAATGCAAGAAATGTTGGTTATCATCAGCAAAGATAAGGCAGGAGTACAACCAAGATTTTCATATGTTCTAGTTATAAGGAAACATTGAGAGGTGCGGATGTTACCACTACACCAGATTGTCTCCGTGAGAATATAGTGTCAAGTGTATCAAATTAACCAACTGCAATGTTTTCAAAATGATAATTATTCAGTAAAAAAAACTAAAGATAGGATTTTCAAAGAAATTTCGCTATGGGGGTCTAAGGTATGACTTAATTTTGGAGAAGGGGTCTCTTGCCTAAAATAGTTTGAGAACCCCTGATTTAGACCATATACAGACTATGAGATTGTAATGTATAGCATATCAATCAAATCTTAGAAAGTTTCCGTTTTGATTGGTATGCAAATCGTTAAAATCCGTTCGCAGCAAAAATAGTTGTTAACGTTAATTTTATTTCATAAAAACGTGACCTGTTTTCTGATATGGTACCCTTAATGTAAGACGTAGTACTACATCAAAAAAACTAGAAAGTTATTTCAAAAATTTCGATGCATTCTAAAATAATATTCAAAGTGGTAAACAAGTGGATTGCATAATATAAATGCGTAGTTCTGCGTCAAAAATGCGGTCGTGTCCTGGATATAACCCTTTACATTTTTGTTGGTTTTCTTAAGCTCATTTAATGTTATAAATCAGGATGTCAAAACATATGCGAAGAATTTTACTTTTTGAGTGTAGTTTGATGAAAATAAACTTGTATTTTGAATGTTGCAATTCTTTTGTCGATGAAGGTTGTATGTAACTATTGTACCCCACTATTGCAACGTTAACAGTAGCGTCATCGCTAACACATCACAAAGTTGACCTGCAAGCAAGTTGCGAGGAATATATACTTCAGCTTATAGACTAATAGTATAATCCCGAGAAAATGCGAAAATTATGCAACTGCCCGCAATCCCTTAGGCCGTATAGTTGTTAAACCCCGACGAGTCATTGCAAACGTATCAAGCGCGCTCTTTAGTTACTATGGATACGATTGTTTCATTCATTCACATAAATGCCCATCACATCGATTTTTTTTTGTTTCTACCAAAAGAAGCTGACATATCCCAAAAGGAACGGAATACGATTGCTATCGGTATTGATGACGGCGAGGCGAGAAGTTAACAGCAGCTGAGTCACGCGCACTTCTGAATTGCCTGAATGAGCGCATTATTTCGGCATTAGCATCGCGTGAAGTTTTCTCCCAGCCCAATTCTCGCATTCGTTTGCATGCATTCTTATTCACACGTTAGATGATGTCAGATGCAACGTTTGAACGTGTTTCTAGAAATTACCCAATACACACGACGAATGTTACCTAATGATGACCTCGAACCGCAGTGAACCATCTTCCAGGAAGCGTAACCGCACGTAGCCTTGATTATTAATGATTGTAAAAATCATAACAGCAATGGATTTACTGTAACAGCGATTTCGGTCATCGTTTCTAGCCGAATTTATTAGCTGCCATCGCTAAGGCTTTCAGCACGCGTTTTATAAATAATGGATTACCTCGAATCGTTTTTGAAAGCGAAATAGCAATACACTCCTTTCCCCTCGAGTTATCATCACCTCATAACTCACCATGAGCACACGACTTGTGCACAACCAATTACTGGATGTATGAATGCGTGGTCCCAATTTCGCTTTCTTCCAAATTCCAGCGCCCAACCATCCACGACCAGACGGTGCGGTGATGCATAGCTGGCTGCAAGGTGTCTTCCCTTCGTTTCCATTTACTAGATCTATGCTGCTAATGAGCTGCTGCTGCTGCTGCATCCACCCACCGGCGTGGAAAACAAAAAAAAACAAGTGCACAGTGAAAATGAACAGTTATGCAGCACGAGCGAATGCACTTTCGGACGCGCTGCGATGGTGTTAACATGCAATATGGCAGTGATTGGGCGGTCGTTTCTAAATCATCCGCGCTGTCAATCATCCGCTCTCGATGGTACCACCCAGTGGAGACTGGGTTCTGGAGATTGTCTAAGTTTTTTTTTCTCTACCGGAATGATAATTAACGCCTAAACTTTTTATTTCGATTGGCGTTGATTCAACTAAACCGCTGAACAACTCTCGTTCGTTCGAATATTATTGGAATTTACCGCAGGCGATAACAGTTGATGTCCACGCCAAAGAAGAAAGCATTTTTGCTTGAAACCAGCAGAAAAAAATCAAGCTGAAATGTCAAGGTGGACAAAAATAAAATTCCCTTATACAGACTACAAAACGCGCAAGATAAACTTTCGCTTTCGCAAACCGCACCCTGTCTCGCAGTAAGTTAATTTCAGGCGTAGTTGACAAGATCGTCGTCAAAGGGTGCAATCACTCAATTATCCCTTCCATCCTACAGACTACACACTCGCGCGCAAATCCCCGTGCCCGATCGATCCGACGCGTCGTGCTATGTCAAGGACATACGCAAAGCGTCTAGCGCAAAATTCCCCACAACTCAAAGCTCAGGCGAAAACGGATTTATAGGTATTATTTTTCGAGAGACACGACTTCGTCTGTCCAGCACACAAATACTACCGTCCCCATCGCGATTGATTGGTATGCAAAGTCTTGTTTTATTTAATTTGCATGGAATTCCACAACGCTTTCGTGTCAACCACGCGGCGGTTGGTGACGATCACGTTGTTGTCGTTGGTGCGCGACTTGAACAGCCTCCTTAACACGAGATTGGTGTTCGAAGTGTGAGCGATTTCAAAAGAGAGAATAGAATATTTATGCCATGATATCATTCAGAGAACGGTTGACGAGTGATTTTGGATAGTCTATTTGTTTGATTGTAGAAAAAATGGAAACTAAATAGATGGGTGTCACTACTCGCAGAATTAGTTTATTTCTATACAGAGCTTTTCTGATTATTTCGAAACTTTCACCATGTGATAGTGGATGCCATAAATGAAATAGCTAATATTAATAACCAATTTTGTATGAGACTATTTTACTATGAGTCACTATAAATAAAAAATCAGAAACGTTTTATTCAAGCGCAAATTAATCACAACAAAAATGAAATTACTTGTCTGACTGAACGCCAGTTCGACAAAACTGTTGAATGTTCAAAATCCGCGTTACGTCGTATCACGTCGAATTTCAGCACGCCAAGTACATTAAGTGTATCGTTATCCAGTTTAGAACGGGTTCGTTATCATATTTCTAGGTGGCGAAAATCAATCAACACATTACAAAATCATGTTCGACCATAACACCCACCCATAAAACTTCATTCGACGCCCCCTTCTCCCCACTGGATGGTGTCTACACACTCTAGTAATGATGCTTCTCTCTCTGGTAATGATAAACCATTTATTTTTGTTACAAGTTATCTCAGAAGTTCAACTCAATAAGTGCGCACTTTTGCCCCCACTAGGGGGCATTTGTCTTTTTGTATATAAAATAGGTATTTGTCCACTTACAAACACAACTCGCGAAATGCTTGTACTGCGTTTCGAAGGTAATATACACTCGACAAAAAAAAATAGAGGAACAGAGTGCGAAATCGAAGGTACAAATATTGTAAGGAGTGATAATACTCACACATATACATACGCGTGGAGCCGATCTGGCGTGGAGGTAACATCCATACTTCTCACGCTCAAGATCACGAGTTCAATTCTCACTCCCGACATTCTTCCAAAATGGAAGGTAAAAGTGACGAACCAGCCAGAAGCGTTGAAAGTCACTATAATACAGAAAAAAAAAATATACATACGCATTTCTACACATACACGCACTCTTCACCCACAAACTTGTAAAGACAAATCGTTCATTCTGAGAGTCGCGTAGGATTTTGTACTTCTGGTACGATTTGTGATTAAATGCTCCTCTAATTTACTCCAAATTTTGAAAAATCGGCTAGAAAAAACGGCTGAACGTATCAATATGAAACGTTCACAGATGTTCAAGGAATACACTAGGCTAAAAATTTGTCTGCAAGCATTAGAACTTACTGCGTTATTTGCAGAAATACAGCAAATTTTGTATAGCACTAAAAAATCCTGTTTTTGGCACTTTTTTGATATCGATGCAGAAAAATAAAAATTTTTTTTCGGTCAAAGTGACAAATTATCCTTGTGCGGAGTATATTAGAGTTTTCAAAATTGCCTTTCGATTAGCAGTGCGATGGTTGTTTATTGAATTATTCATCATCGAAGACGAAGGGGTAATTTTTGCATTCAAACTGAAATATGTCTGTGTGGGGGAGGCGATCTGGCGTAGTGGTAACATCCGTACCTCTCACGCTCAAGGTCACGAGATCAATTCTCACTCCCGACATTCTTCCAAAAATGGAAGTAAAAAGTGACGAACCAGCCAAACTGTGTTGAAAATCACTATAATACAGAAAAAAATCTCTGTGTGGGAAGGTCCTATAGGAACGTTCTAGGAACCAAATGAAAGCTGGTTGATAAGGTTAATTGGATTTGCTGTTCAGTTGGTTAGCCAAAAATTTTGTTAGTCAAGAATATTCTTGAAAAAAACAAAGAAATATCAATTTTTCATTTCTGCCCGATATTGTTGCCCACTACACCTATACACATCAAGATAAAAAAGGGGGAAGGTTGTATCTATGACACAACCGCAAGGTTGACGTGGGACTATCTTAGCTTAGCAATCATTTGTTTGTATTGAATAAAATTTTAATTGAATGAAACAATTTCCGAATTCAATTGAATTCAATATATTTGCTTTGTGAGTGGAAAGATTGTAAAATGCCACGTAAGGTCAATTCATGCAATAGATTATGTTCTCGTTACAAGTAAATTTAGTGACGGTCCTTTTATGTTTGGTATGATGATATCGTGGTTTTGATGTCTGTGTTAGGCAAACACATTTCAGTCAGAACAAAAATAACCCCGATTTGCACGTATTTGCAATGCCGATTTCCCCAGACACCTTGGTTTAGAAGTCTTTATTAGGTAAACAGTCGGAACAAAAATGCCCCCGACTTGCATGTTTTTGTAATGCCAATTTCCCCACGCTCCATGGGTTTGAAGTCTGTGTTAGGGAAACTCATTTCAGTCGGAACAAAAATAGTCCCGACTTTCATGTATTTGCGATTTCTCTAACGCTGCTTGGTTTTGAAGTCTGTGTTAGGGAACACATTTCAGTGCGAACAAAAGTCCCCATACTTTCATGTGTTTGCAATGCCGATTTCCTCAAAGCTGCTTGTTTTTGATGACTGTGTTGGGGAAATCTTAAATCGGGCCAATCAAAACGAGGTAGTTAGGGCGTTTAGATAACGCTTAACATTTTACAGTTATTCAATTGTTTATCTAATGAATATTAACATTTTATTAATTGCGATAGAAGCGTAGAAATATTCCGTATCAATTGATGCAAACATCTTTCCGATCCAGTAAGGAATGTTCGAGTTATAAACATTCGGAATCTTTCATTTTTTCCTGCATGTTCTATGTTTAGGTTTTCATTTTACCTACCATCATTTTTTTTTATGATATGCGCAAGTGAGTAGCCCGCTTAATGAAGTGAAAAAGGGAAATCGAATGTTGATCAATTACGAATGGAATTATTAAAATTTGGATTATTTTCTTAAGGAAAATTTTATGTGATCCCTATCCACCGCATAAAAAAAGTTTTTTATCAAATTGTGGAGAGAACACTATTTTTTATTTTTTTTATTTTTTTTAAATGTTTTTTAAAGCAAGTTGCTATGTGCATACACGTCGTGTATGAGAAGCGTGCCAGGAGAATTTTCCTCTACATTCGAAGACGATTGAGGCATCACCGTTTTTGTATTATTTGTTTGCAATTGGAAATTGGTTCGCCTAGTTTTAGTTCAAATTTGATGTTTCAATTTCAGAGAATGATATGTTTTTACATCTTTTTCACCCATTTTTTTTTGAATAGGTATTATCACTTCTTAGACTTAATTTCTTCCTTTCATTCTTATCTTTCCAGGTAAGTGGATAAATGCTACTCCTCTTCCGGCTTCATAGCAGGAGTTTGGGTTTGGGTAAACCAATTGTGTACAATGAAACGCTTTTGACGTAGGATCTTCTAGGAACATACTGGAGGTACAAATAGAAAAAAAACTAAATATCGGTGACCTTGTTCAGCACACAAGAATTTTCGTTCTATCAAATAGTCCAACATTTGCATTGTTCGGAAAAAAATATTGTTATACACCAGCTAATTACTTATTGACTGTTTTTTTTACAGCCTGCTTTAGATTCTAACTGTATTATATAGAGGAAGGGTGGTAAAGACGGACACCCTAAGTAAAAGTTAATTTTTTTCGTGAATTTCACAAAAAAAAATATAATTATCTCACCACAAATTGATAGTCTAGGTCTTTTTTTAAAATAAAATTTGTCATTGAGGCACAAATTTTGAAAAATGAATGTGTCCGGCATCCTTGAAAAAATAAGATTGATTCGGGAAAGACGGACACTTGGCGGGAAAGATGGACACTAACTGAAAATGCAAGTTTATGTACTCGATAAGTTTTGGAGGTCTTCAAATATACCTTAAAAATGATCTAACAAAAAGACTACCTAAAATGACCTAGAAGGGCTTGTAATTTTTCTCATTTTTAAACAGTTTTATTTAGCTTGCCCTATAATTTGTATGTTTGTACGTTTGTAACATGTTTGTCACATTTACCACATTTACCACATTAATAGAAATTTGAACCCCTTCCTGTTGACCGATTGATCTGAAATTTGGAACACACCCTGCAGTCATTATAAAACTGCGTATTTCATGATTTTAAAAATCCAAGATGGCGGCCGCTCTAAAATGACGGTTATATATTTTCTCAAAACCCCATCAATATGGATTTTTCCCAAACTCCATCAATATGGGTATCAAATGAAAGGGCTTGACTAGAAAAACACAGTCATTTATGAAAAATGCAAATCCGAAATGGCCGCCACCACAATGATGGGGTTTTGAGAAAATATGTAATCCGCCATTTGATGGGCCATCAATATGGGTATCAAATAAAAGGATTTGACTAGTAGAACACAGTTCTACATGAGAAATGCAAATCCAAAATGTCTGCCACAACAAAATGGCGATATACATTTTTTTTCCGAACCCAATCAATATGGGTATCAAATGGAAGCGCTTGACTAGTACAACGCAGTTATGCATGATGAATGAAAATTCAAGGCCGCCACAACAAAATGGCGGATTACATATTTTCTCAAAACCCCATCAATATGGGTATCAAACGAAAGGGATTGACTAGTAGAATACAGTTATTTATAAAAAAATGCTAATCCAAGATGGCTGCCACCACAAAATGGCGAATTACATATTTTCTCAAAACAAACCCCATCAAAATGGGTATGAAGTAAAGGAGCTTGAAGGAGCTTGACCAGTAGGAAAAATCAAATCCAAGATGGTCGTTGTAACAAAATAGCCAATTACTTTTTAAACGGTTTCATTCATCTTGACCTGTTTGTATGTATGTTAGTATTGGCTGTAGGGTTGTCCTACATTCATGAAAATTTGACCCCGTTCCTTTTGATTTATTGATCTGAAATTTGGAACAAACCTTTATATCTGCTGTGATTATAATACTGTGTATTTCATTCTCCTTGGTGCTCCCTTGGCCGAGTGGTTAGCGTCATAACTAACATGCCGGGTGTTCGGGTTCGATTCCCGTTCTGGTCAGGGGAATTTTTCGTCAAAGAAATTTCCTCCGACTTGCACTGTGATCACGCGTATTCTAGAGCTTGCCACTCAGAATGCATTCAAGGCGTGTTATTTGGCATAGAAATCTCAACTAAGTACTAATAAAAAATGACGCAAGTAATACTACGTTGAGACGGCGAAGTTCCTCTAGGAACGTTAGTGCCATTGAAGAAGAAGAAGAAGAAGAAGTATTTCATTCTCTTGAAAAGTCCAATTTGGCCACCGGTAAAAAATGGCTGAATGGCTTGACTTGGAGAACACACTACATTATGAACAACATTTAATCAAAAAGGTGTATGTATTTTTTTGTAATCCCCTCAATATCGGTATCGAATGAAATGATTTGACTAATAGAATACATCATCATCATCATCAAAATATTCCGAAGAAAATTGGGTAAAAAATAAAAATAATAAAAAGGTTGAATGGTTTTATTGTAGACAAGTACAGATCATACAGATAATGTACTAAAAACTAGAAAATAAAAAAAGTAAAAAAAAAATTTTTGAGTTAAATGGTTTAATGAACTAAAAGCTAGAAAATAATTAGGCAAGTAGTAGTTAATAGTTATCACATCCCTTCCTTAATTAATCTAGGACAATGATGAGACTAAAATAAAATCGTGGGTCACATCGGATTTCCATTATCCACAGTTAGTTGTTTCATCATATGCCCACGATTTTATTTTAGTCTCATCATTGACCTAGATTAATGAAGGAAGGGATGTGATAACTATTAACTGCTATTTGCCTAATTATTTTCTAGCTTTTAGTACATTAAACTGTTTAACTTAAAAAGTTTTTTTTCACTTTTTTCATGTCTAAAATAGCTTCCGGCATTCATAATGACAAATTCGCATTACGTTTCAAAACCCGCTCTGCTGATTCTTCCATGACATGTGGCTGCACTTGCGAACGTAGTGGGTGGGCATCTGTTAATAAAAAAGGAGGAGATAATCAAATTGTTTTCAAAACAAAATGTTTGTCTTTTGTCGGTGGAGTGTCCGTTTTACCCGACTTGATTAGTATTTTATTTTCGTCCATATTTCTGGAGTGAAAATAAGGAAACTTCACCGCTAATTCCGTAAACTGGGAGAGAAGTGATGGTAAAACATTCACGTAACGAAAAATGCCCCAAAAAATTACTCGATAACAATGAGAGCCTTTTTTCTGCAGATGAAAATTTAAATCGAGCAGCTCTTTGTAGGATACTTCTTCGTTTTTATTTATAACTAGCTAACCCGGCAAACTTCGTCCCGCCCATTTACTTGATTAATTCTCGAGTAATGCAGAAATTTGTGTTTTATTTGTATGGCAACCACCCCTAAGAGAGGGGGGAGGGGTATCTAACCACCATAGAAACATTCATTGCACCCTAAAGTTTCCATATGCCTAATTTGGTTTAATTTGCTTGATTAATTCTCGGGTAATGCAAAAATTTGTGTTTCATTTGTACACAAGGGGGAAGGAGTATCTTAACACCATAGAAACATTTATTGCATCCTAAAACCTCCACATGCCAAATTTGGTTTCATTTGCTTGATTAAATCTCGAGTAATGCAGAAATTTGTGTTTCATTTGTATGGCAGCCCCCCCTTTGAGTGAGGGAAGGACTGTCTAACCATCATCGAAACATTTATTGCACCCTAAAACTTTCACATGCCAACTTTGATTTCGTTTGATTGATTAATTTCCGAGTAATGCAAAAAATTGTGTTTCATTTGTATGGCAGCCCCCTCTAAGAGAGGGGGAAGGAGTATCTTAACACCATAGAAACATTTATTGCATCCTAAAACCTCCACATGCCAAATTTGGTTTCATTTGCTTGATTAATTCTCGAGTAATGCAGAATTTTTTGTTTCATTTGTATGGCAGCCCCCCCTTTGAGTGGGGGAAGGACTGTCTAACCATCATAGACACATTTATTGCACCCTAAAACTTTCACATGCCAACTTTGGTTTTGTTTGCTTGGTTAATTTCCGAGTAATGCAGAAATTTGATTTTCATTTGTATGGCAGCCCCCCCTTAGAGAGGGGGGAGGGGTCTCAAAATATCACGAAAACCTTCCCCGGCCCCAAAAACCCCTACATACCAATTTTCATGTCGATCGGTTCAGTAGTTTCCGAGTCTATAAGAATCAGACAGACAGACAGACATCACTCCATTTTTATATATATAGATTTTAACAGAAAACCAGCTAGGTGTACACAATAAGTGTAAAAGATACTGCACTGCAAGTTTGTACATCATTAAAATTTGAAATAAAAATGTAATTCATCAATTATACAGGGGTGTTCGTCTTGCCTACCCTGCCCGTCTTTCCCGACTTTCCCCCAATTGCAAAACGAATAATAGTTACCAGAATGATCAAAAGTGAACGATTAGTAATAATATAATTATTTTAACATTTTAACATTTTAACATTTTAATTCAATACAAAAAGCTTGGATTCTTTTTATAACTTTTAATTTCAACTCTCATTCTCTATTCTTAATTACATTTTAAAAATTGCATTTGTGCAGTGCTCTCAAAATGAAAATTGTTGAGATGTTAAATTTGTGCAACCAAATTGTTAGTATTGTAAACCTTTCTGAAATTTTTGTTAGCATCGCCAATCCTGAGATTCGTGAAGGATCTTCCCCCACAATATTACAAAAGTGTCAATGACTGAACGCGGGAATCACACACTATCATTAAAACCAAAGATACGGGAACGCCGATGTCCAAAATCATTGTCATAATCTTCATGATGCAATGTTTCCGAACCATTGCTGGACCCCTGTGATCTGGGGGACCCTGACCCATGCGCGTTGGAGCAATGAAACCCGCGACGTGAAGACGAATCCGATGGAGGTAGGGAATGAAGAAAATTGCTAACTTAGCAGAGAATTTGCATTGTCTGTCGGTCGAGCCGTGTGCAGAAAAGTATCATCATATGTCATTCGTGCAATTGAACTCCAATTCCTGGAACGCCGACGTTTGCAGTGTTGCAGATTGGAGTGGAGCGCCAGGAAAGTGGCTACCTTCGTGGGTACGAGTTGGAAAACAATCAAGTGGGTATTAGTCCTCAGTGTCTATCCATGGTTGTTTCGGTGTGTTCCTCCGGAGAATAGCAGAGGACATTCTGCGCGATGATTTTCCCAAGCCAGCGTAGCGTAACTCTAGCGTTTGACGTTTTTATGGGGCCCACATTCGTAACTAATTGCTGTATGGGGAGCCCTGCGTGGACAGATAAATCGAGGCTACACAACATAAGACTTGATGGATGTGCCCCTAGTAATTGGCTCTGTAGTCCATTGTCTCACCTCCATGTACCTACTCTGAACAGCAAACACACAAAAAACACTTGCTAAATTATTCTGCTCGAGCTCGATTTTTCTTGCTTGTTTGGCCATCCACCGCGCGGCTGATCTTGTGTAGTTCACACCGTTGCGTAATTGGTGCGATGTTACCAAGTTCGCGCAGCGAATTGAATCAACACTTAACTACACGCTACCTTCTTCGTTCGAGCCTTTATCTCGAACGATTTTTCGTCACATTTTAGCGAGCGAGCGAGCGAAACCATAAAAAGATTTAGTCACACCTACAACACCACATTTGGGCTGTTTTTATCTTCTTTCCATTGCATTTTGATAGCGTGCGGACTAATGAAGTCGTAAATGGATTGATGGAGATAGCATTGTTTCGGGGGGTCCACTGATTGTGTGTGTCTTGCTTTTTCAGGTTATGAGGTAAGCTGTGTCTACGATTGTCAAGCCAACCTTGAACGGTACTTAGCAAAGGAAGCCCCCACTGAAAGATGGGTATTCATTGTTATTGCCGACGCGATAAGTCACTTTCTAATAACGGCGACGCTGGGAAACACTCAAATCAATTTACACAAAACGCCTTACTCAGTCGCTTTCCATTAGTGTTATCGCCAGCGGATGGCTACCGCATGGCGTGCCCAATTGCTCAATTCCACGGTGAGAGCAATAAGGGCTTCACGTTCTCCATTTTTGTTTTGTTTGACCAGTCGATCAAACGACCACATGCATGTGCATCCACCGCAATAGCTAACATCAAAAGGACATCTCGTCTGCGACAGTTTGTTTTTAATCACTGCTCTGGTTCGCAATCCAGACTATGACGGTATCCTGCACCCCATAGCAATCGCACAGAACCGGATGCACATCGTATCCGACCAGACTAGTCTGCT
Source organism: Toxorhynchites rutilus septentrionalis (assembly GCF_029784135.1). Lineage (NCBI taxonomy): Eukaryota > Metazoa > Arthropoda > Insecta > Diptera > Culicidae > Toxorhynchites > Toxorhynchites rutilus. The sequence continues at coordinate 66,259,842 of NC_073746.1, read as the reverse complement.
GCTGGTCATCAGTTGGGTTTGGGTGGCCATCGGTAAATCGGTTTCGATCGATATATCCGCATGTCACATTTATTTTTCTTTTATCTCGCGTATCTTGCGTTCTATTAGCTTGCACTGTTCCCTTGGTATATTGAACTAGGTTTTGCAACGGTGGCTCTCATGCTAGCGAGGAAATCTACATCGAAGTCATCGTACTTTATGCAGGGCAACACGACACACCTGATTCGGAATAGATGTATTCATCGGCGAGTGGAACAATTCCAGGCAATAGGGGCCGAAGGTGGTCGGTGCTGACCCTACCCGCTCCGTTTTTTATTAGTTTTCATATGGTGGAGGTTTCCCTAGAGGGTGTCCCACATCAAATTGCATCACGGAAAAAACGCTGTACAAAATTACTTAGTCGACTTCAAACTTTCAGCCAATAAATTATAACCCATTGAAAAGCTTTTGGTATATTTATTTCATTCAACTTCAATATCATAACTGTATGCTCGCACCTTACGCCTAACTCCACTCATAAGGTTCTGTACAACATTTGGCTTCTTTTCTTCTATACGCAAAACCACTTGTTCTTCGTGTCTTCCTAATATTTGAACTCCTTAGGATGCTTCCGTAGTGCCCGGTTCATAATTGCCCAGTATTTTTCCATGGGCCTTAAGGTGGGACCAGAATGCCGCGCTATGCGTCGCGTCACGACAATTGTGCTTTGACACTTCATTTTAAACATGTGTGTTTCCATTTAACCACCCACAATAACGCGTTGCGTCATTAGCATCGTTGTACTAAACGCTAACATTTGTTCTAAACTACTTGCGCCGAATATGTCAATGTGTTGTTTTTAAAAACATTCAACCAATTCGTGGACACAACAAGAACAAGATTTGGATACGAACTGAAATTCATTGAAAACAAGTATAAAGAAGTTATTATGTATTCATACTTATGCAAAATTAAGCAACCGATGCAAACTGAACATCGGCTGAATTCATTATATTTAAGGTAATGATGGATAAACGGAAATTGATGCGTAATCAAAAAATGAAATTACAGATCCACAAGTTGATTGAAGTTGACTGATTGAATTTTACTTTGTGTTTGTTCACATGAAAAGAGGTGACGCGAACGCTAGATTGTGATTACAAATCAGCAGACTGCGTCGGGCAAATGTTTTAGCACAAAACGCAAGCAATGACAGCTGATGAGAAGCAACGCACAACGCGGCATTCTGTTTCCACCTTTAGTTGCGGTGCGTCGAGATGTCCATGTCCTTGGGTACGAATGTGACCCCGTTGGTCTCGTACCACTCCAGGACTCCCTTTGAATAGTGACACGTAGATTCGCCCAGAAGATCGTAGGGCCATCGTGTTGCTTCAACATAGGAAACAGACGCCTCTGTAGACACTCTTTGAGGTAGATCTGCCCATTTACAGTCCCGGTAGTCAAGAACGGTGCACTCCGTTTGCCACATTAGCAGATCGCTTGCCAAATTATGTTTTCTTTGGTAAACTTTGAAAGTTTCTGTTTCCTTCCTTCCTCCGGAACATCAAACATGTGCTGCGTGGCTTCGTCAGCATCTGGGTGTACAGTTTTCGGGCCCGTGACCCTCCAACCGTATTTTGCCGATCCTCACGATTTGGAGTCTTCTGCACTTTGTACGGATGCAGTCTTTCCCAGTTCTTGGCTCTCTGAACGAAAGTCTTGGACAGATTCAACTTTTTGGCCACATCCCTGACCGAAGCATTGAGATTCCGCTTAAACGCTTTCACGACACTCTTGTGAACCTGATCACTAATGCAACTCTCATTCTGACCGTTCGTTGCTCAGAGTTTCGTAGTATCGTTTAATCACATGACTCACCGTTGACTGCACGATTCCGAGTTGTTTTCCGATGTCTCGATGAGAGAGTTGAGGATTTTTGAGGGGCTTGCCTAAAAGCAATTGCTGTACGGGTGACGCCAATTTTTTTTCAATTTTTGTAAAAGCTAAAGACCCAAAATACCCAATGGGTAATTTCTACAGCGTTTTTTCCGTGATGCAATTTGATGTGGGACACCTTTTAGATGCGTTTTCAGATGATTAATTTTTGTTCAGACTATTTTTATAAGACTGCATAAAAAAATCATATTGAAAGCTGCTCGTCGGATCGAAATGTGCTTCTCCACACGGTTTGGAAATTGAATCTATATATATAAAAATGGATTTCTGTCTGTCTGTCTGTCTGATTCTTATGGACTCGGAAACTACTAAATCGAACGACATGAAAATTGGTAGGGGGGTCGGGGAAGGTTCTTATGATAGCTCGAGACCCCTCCCCCCTCTCTAAGGGAGGGCTGCCATTCAAATGAAACACAAATTTCTGCATAACTCGAGAACTAATCAAGCAAATGAAACCAAATTTGGCATATTGAGGTTTTAGGGTGCAACAAATGTTTCTATGGTAGTAAGACACTCCACCCCCTCTCTAAGCCATACTGCCATACAAATGGAACACAAATTTCGGCATAACTCGAGAATTATCAAGCAAATTAAACCAAATTGGCATGTGGAAGTTTCAGGGTGCAACAAATGTTTTTACGATGGTAAGACACTCCTCCCTAAGTGGTGGCTGCCATAGGAATGAAACACAAATTTCTGCATAACTCGAGAACTAAGCGAACAACTGGAATTAAACTTAGCATATAGAGGTTTTAGTTATCGATTAACGTTTCTATAGTGGTTCGACACTCCTCACTCTTCTCTAAGGGGAGGCTACCATATAAATGAAACTCAAATTTCTGCATAACTCGAGAACTAATGAATCAAATGGAGCCAAATTTGGCATGTGAAGGTTTTTGAATACGAGAAATGTTTCTGGTATGACACCCTTCCCTCTTCTGAAATGAAGAGGGGGTTCCGTAAAAATAATACACATATTTCAACCCAACATATTCCAACCAAACATGATAATTGAAAATATTCGGAAAATGGGAAAATTCGGAAAATTCAATTCGCATATGTTCTACAATTACATAGTGACAAGCGTTGATAGTTCATTAGATGTTTGCACTAACGAAATTTATTTTTGTTCAAAAGTTGAAATGGATTTTAATGTGATAAAACGCACTCCTATATCTTCTCCTATATATGTTGATAAGAGCAAAGCTCGAGAAAGGAATGGTCCGATTTAGGACTGTCTTTACTGTAAAACTCACATTTAGGTTTTCAGAATGGCCATTCTCAAGCTAAAACAACTATTTGAGTGATAAGACAAATAGTAAATTTATGAAAAGAAATTTATAACTCGATCCTAACACTACCTAAAAATAAGTGTTTTTTCGAAAAAAATACTGAGTTTTAGCCAGCATAAAGTAATTGATTATTCTTATAATACTGCACAGGAAATTATCTAAAAGTTACTATCCCATCGATTCTGTCCTATTCCTTTCTGTTTTTTTCTCTCTGAATTTCCTTCATATGATAGGGGTTTCCTTAAATGTCATTTTTCATCTCTATTAGATCAATTTTTGTAGACTATTTTTGATAAGAGCGCATCTAAAACTTTTGAAAAGCGACCATCATAATATTAGTATGCGTTTGGAAACTGAATTCATACGAGAATTTCCTCGCCAGATCGATGAAATTCTAGTGGCTCAGATATTAATGGATGGTTACACACGCATTGTCTTTAGGTAACAGAGTATTTTTCATTGGTGTTTATTTGTTGGGTACAATTTCTTTAATTCAACAGTAGTTTCTTAAGAGGCCGTAAACATTCTAGCATGAACTTTTTCCAAGAAATTGTAGCTCTTGCTTGCTTGTTTGTTATTGGGAGGTGTGAAACTTGTAGTTCCCTGTAATTTTGTAACTCGGAAACTATTGGTTGTATGGAAAAACTGTCCAAGAACGAGCTGTAGAAAACTTCGTAGACACTGAAAACTATTTTTGGTTTTGGCAAAAAAAACGGAAAAAACAATTCCTAAATTTTGAATTATTTGAATTCACTTCAATCAAATTGCAGGTTGTAGACATTTAAAGGTTTTTCAAGATAAATTTAAAAAAAATTAAAAATGAAACTAAACCAACCGATTTGGAATCTGAAATGCCATTTTCATATTTTTTTTTTCCAATTCATTTATTTGTAAGGCTCAATCGCATGAGCTTTGCGGAGCCACTAATTCATGATTTGTTTTTACAGAATTTCAACTTAAATCTATGTTTAGTAGGTTTCGACCGATTACTCGCGGTTTACTCGAGTTTAGAGGGGCAACAAGTCATTTTCATATTATCGATCTAGAAACAGAATCCAAATCAGGTACCCATATATGGAGTATGGGGTCTGGGTTTTGAATACATGATTTGGAATTTGAAGTCTACAGTTTCAAGTTTGGAGATGGTAAGGGTTTTCGTAATAAGCAATCTTATCGGATCTTATATCTTATATGTAAATATCTCATCGAAAACCTGAAATTCGAGTGTGGAATCTGAACTTATATCTGGAAACCACAAACAGGAACTGAAGCTAGAATCTACAGTACGAATAAAGAATCAGAATCTGGAATCTATATAGATTTCGAATTAGGGATAAGCTATTGGATAGCTATACGTAGAAACCAGTTATCTGTGATCTGAATATGTTTTCTTCAACTTGAGTGAACATACACTTGTAATTGGTAACTGAATTATCAAGATTGTGAGTGTGAAAACTCAATGCCGGAACCCGAAACTCTGAAACGTAGAGGCAAAACTGTTTGTGCGGGGGATATGTACCGCACAAAAAAATCGTACTATTTTTTACCAGTAGCTTTAAAAAATAGTGTTCGCTCCATAATTCGATTTTTTTTCTATGCAGTGGATAGGGACCGTATAAAAAAATTCCTTATGAAAAAAGCTTTAATCCTCATGATTCCACTCGTAATCAACATCAGATTTCCTTTTTTCGCTTTAATAAGCGGTCTACTCACTTGCGCAGATCATAAAATCAACTCTTTGCTCCTTTCAATAAGCTCCTACTGATACCTCAAAACAAACAAAACAAAACATGAGAATGGGATTTCGTTGACACAGTCCCTATCTGATATGATATGTAATACATATCATATCAGATAGAAAAAAATAAATGACGGATGACTTAATTTTTTTCAACCACCGCAATCGCATAAAAAACCGCACAAAAACAGGTTTTACTGTATATTACTGTTCTAACAACAACTTTTTCATGTTTTCTTTGATAAAATTACAACTAATCCTAATTTTGTTTTAAGTCAAGATAGCGATATAGTGTATTACACAAAATTTCAGATCTAATTAAAATATAAACTTTCGTAGAAGATGTCAACTTAAAGTTGCTAAAACTTACATTATAGACCCATTAAACGTAAAAACAATAATTGTATTGATATCAAAACAATTTTATTCTATTGATCGGAATCTATTATAGTTTCTGGAATATAAGGCATTTTTGTTTGGAGACCCCAGACAAGATAATGTTTTACACGTTACATTTTTGTGTGTAAATTCTCGCGTTTGACATGTTTCTGAATAGGAAAAAGTTAGCAGAGCATGTAAATCGCGATAATTTATGCATAAAAATGTTACGAATTAAACATTAATAGTATTTTTTTTAAAGAAAACCACGAAAAAATTTTTGTTCGCAATTTTTTCCCTGTAAAAGTGCCCATCTTCCGATGCATGGGTGATTTGTTGTAAATTGTATGGGCTATTCATATCTTTTTTTTCAGAATTAAAAAAAACATGTTTTCGAGAAAAATAAATTTTAATTTTTGATTGAACTCGATGTAACTCGATGTTGATAATTCCTTTATATTTTCCTTCGTTGATCGTATTGTTTTCACATATTCACGTTGGAGAGCCTTAACCCTCTCTTCGTTGACCGAGGCATTTTGATTGAATGTAATACTTCTCCGTTTACTGTTTTTGAAAGCATGCAGCCGTGGCAGTGTTCCGAGCTCTGCAATACAATTTTCTTACCCAATGTTAAATTTGCTAAAACTTACATTATAGAACCATTAAACGTAAAAATAATAATAGTATTGATATCAACACAATTTTATTCTATTGATTTTCATGACATGAAACGCTATGACTCAGGAATAACATTTTATTGAGTGGTTTTTATAGCTGTTTCAATGATGTTGTCTGGCATCAGTGTCGAAAAAATAACGATGCTTTCACCAATACCAAAAAAAACCACTGCCGAAAATTGAAAAATGGAAATTTAAGTTTCAGAGCACTAGCTCGGGTTTTCCGACGTTTTTCACTACACAGTGCGACAGCAGATGAAAATTTAATATCTTGTGAGTAATCGATTAGGGTTTGGTTGATATTGTTTGATGGGAAGTGTGCGAAAACGATCACTTTCTTCACACTGTTTCGCAAAATTATTGATTTTCGGGCGAGGGGTGAGGGAGGGAGATGAAAGAAATGAGTGCCATTGTGGCAGCCATTTGTTCAGAAGATCGAAAGAGTATACTCACGTAAATCAGATTATGATACCTTGAGTAGTCGCGATCTTACAGGGCTATAAAGTTATTACAAACAAGGTTCAGGACAACGTGGTAACGAAGGAGATAATGCTATTTTTATCTATAATGTATTTTTGTAGTCGAAGATTGATTTGACTCAGGCTTATATTTATGTAGGTCTTAACTATTTAGACTTGTGTTTAAAAATGATACATGATGGCTCTTTGTCTTCTTCTGCTTGATTGAATAACCTGTTTCAAAGATACACGTACATACAGGGAACGGTTTTTCCAGGGCATCCATTTGATTTTCATATTTTAGATTATAGGGGTTTTTTTTTTAATTTTTGATTTTAGAAAAATTATTGTTTGTCGCAGATAAGAACAGGTGGTAATCACTTAGAGTTAAATCCGTACAACAAGATAAGTGCACAAAAGATTCAGGTCCCTGAGGATTGGAATACTGTTACTCTCCTATTGGCCAAATCGGGTCGCTATGCGGCAATCGTTTGTAATCTGAATGACAGAATTTCCGAAATTCAAGGATTCCATATTCATAATTTTCATATTTCAAATACTTGATTACAATCTCTTATTTCAGATTTATTTTCCAGATTTAGAGTACAGATCATAGATTCATAATTGGGATCGTTTTTTTTTAAAGGTCAAATTCTACACACCAATTACAGGTGAAGATTGGATTCCTCTTTCCGATTACTCGTTTAAAATATAGACACAGATCTATATTTCAGTTTCCTTGGGCAAATTAGAAATTCTGGGTCCTCCAGATTCCAAATCTAGAGCCAGATTAATTTTTGATTAAGGATTAATGATTTCAAATAAAACAAATGTTTCTCATTCCAAATTGTATTAAATTAGTATTCTACTAGTATCTCACCAAAAACCAGCGGGTTTCAATGTGTCAGCTGTTGAATTTCTAATAATATTTCTTAATTTATTCATTTGATTAAATGATTCTATGACGGTACAAAAACACAATTTTTCTGGGTTTTCATGTTTTTTTTGCCACCTTCATGCTAAGTATTCCATGTTTAAAGAAAGGACGACTCGTATATAGAATAAGTAAATAAATTGGAGAATAGGAATTCGATTTTTTTTTAAATCGATTCTCAGGTACTGATTTTATCAGTGAATCGATTCCTTCGTCATTTAGGAAATCGATCCGTCAAGATTGTTAACATCACTCACCCTTCGCATTGATTTAGAGCCACGGTGGTAGACCCAAATCGATGAAACAAAACGTGAAATCTTGTAAAACTTGCATTCGAATGTATTTTTGTTCCACTCTTAGCAAATTTCATTGTGCACACAACTTTCTGAAACATTAAAATTTTGAAAAAACTGTCCCATGAGATCTCTAGGGATTCTGTTTAACCTCTTTCAGTTCATCGACGATCTTTGAAAACGATATCCTGTAAAAAAATTTGTACGACCTTGTTAAAATTAAAAATTATATTTTTCCACTTACTAATTGAAGACATGCAACACTAATTGACTTATTAAAGATACTTCAACATTAAGAATATTATCACTGTATGAACAATCGTTTATTCATTTGTTGCCGTTTAAACGATCAATGAACTAAGCTAAACCTGTAATATTTCATTCGCGGAAGACCTCTATCATCGTGTTCTTGTTTATGTGTACAAATTTAATTAACTACTAAAATTACATTTGCTTCTTCCGCCCTTATAAGGAGATAAGAAGAAAAAATTCTTCGTTTTTTGCTATTTCTTGTTCAACGGAACGGCGTTTCTCCTTCCTCAAAGACACTCTCTCGCTTATCAGCGCTAAATATAGTGATTTATTTCCGTTTGATTCAATTTTACAACTGCTATCTACCATTCAACAACATCGTATTCATTAATCACGCGACAAGCCTCCCCACGAAAAAAGTGACTCACTATCCACCGACAAAGCATTCCGTTCTCGGGTCCGACCGTTCATCTTTTTGCTGATAATTCTTCTTGGCAAAATTCCTTAGGAGGGGTAAAAAATGATCTTTGATCCCCTGGGCTCAGCGTTCGTTCGAGAGCGCGTCCACAGCAAGATCCCCTGCGTTGTTGTGTCTGGAGAAAGGTAAACAGGACGCGACGCCATCTCCGGGACACGGCATCAGCATTCAGCCGTTGAAAGTGCATTCGTCGTCGGCATTTCGAACATGAATGGGTTCGATTCATTGAAGCATCCAGCATCCACAGAATGATAGAGAAAAAGAGACATACGAGACAGGGTAAGGATCCCTCAAGAAGATGAACCGTGTGATCTGGAAGAATTTGTTTTTTTTTTGCTTCCCAATGCTATAGGGCTTCTCTCTCTATTGCTTTGTTTACTTTGTGCCATTGATTCGTTTTCGGTGTGTCATTACACCTTCCGTCAGAATTCTTTTAGTTTCCCACAAGTGTTGGTAGTGGCTCCGTTTGACGACTATATCCTTTCAGGGTAAAAAATCTTCGGGGAACAGCTGCGGCGCTGTTATGCTGCCGGCCGAGTTTGGTAGTGGCTCGTTAAATAATTGAGCATTCTTTAACCTTTTCAGGTAACTTGCTGCATGCGAAGTCCACACGGCACGGCACCGCAGTACCCTTCGCCGCTCTGGTGAACTCAGGGACAAATCGGTGCTCACTTGAAAATGCATCGCTTCATCTCCAATCGTGGCTAGTTAACCAATTGAACAGTTTAATGCAGATTAGCTGATTCTTATTTTCGAAGGCACGAGTAGAAAAACAAAACGCGAAGGTTTCGAGCTGACATTGGACCTCCATCACGACGACGGTGACGTTAGGGTGTAGCGCAGCAAGTAATTAAGCGAAACTTCCCGGGCCGCGATCCAACGCGGCTCACGCCAACGATGGAACGCGAAAGCGAAAGTCAGATTCGGCGGTCGACGTGACGTGTCGTGATATCAGAAGTTTGAATTTTATATACCACGGCAATAGCCTCAAAAAAAGTGAAAGACGCATCTTAAGGTCGCACTTTCCTTTCGGGGGGTTCCGTTTTAGCGGTTTTTTTTTTGGGAGAAAATAACCGGTTTTGTTGCGTACGTTTATCGTCGGGCAAAGGTTTCATGACTTTTGGGTAGACGAGACGAGGAGGAATTGGACACGGAAATGAATATGACGACTTTTTAATTTCGTTTTGATAGTTCCAATAGATGCGCGAAAACAATCTTTTCACTGCTGTTGTCTGTCGTGTTGAAATATTGAACGTGAAAAAGGCACAAATCGTGATCCAAAATGCAGTGAAAATGAAAACATCAAACGCCAAATTTTAATCAGACTTGACAAGTTTTTTAGTCAAATTGGACCATATTTTCGAAACAAAATTATTTTGGTTCATATCAAATTTTAGATGAGCTTGTTAGAATTGACCGAAATTTTCTTATATGTCTTAAAAATATTTATCCAGTTTGAAAAGAGGCGTAATTTCCATGCTATGCCAGCCGCTAATCCTCATTACGTCTTTGATAATAGTTCAAGCTACTTTTCTTGTATTTTGAAGCATTTAGTATTATCTTTGATTAGAACCAACGCCGAAAATATTTACCTTCACGACATTCGAATACGGCGAATATCCTACTACTCGAGCGAGAGTCGATGAATATGAAACAACACCATCAATGAACACGAGTGGGATGAACATCAACATCAACATGCCATGAAGTTAATTTTTCATTTGCATCTTCATTTCTGTCATGATATTCGAAACGTCGAAATTGAAGATTACTGCGTGTTAGTGAAAATCAAAGCATAAAATTCAACGTCAACCAATTGCGAGTGAAATGATTTCCGGTTCAATGATACTGGTTCTAAATGACCAGCAATAATAGAAAATCACTACGATATGGATATTAGGTGAAAAGGCTTCAAAAGCAGAAGAATGGCATTCGGAATACGGATATCGTATATCGATGTTATTCTGGCCGCTCAACTACTCACCGTCGCACAACAGTCAACGCTCTACGAAACTCATAATGTTGGCTTTTCCGGATCCATGGTCTTCTCTTTTTTTCTAAATATGGAAATAAAACACTCAATAAAAATTCACTTCACGATGAACATCAATTTAGCTTTCGTGATAATCATCTGGAATAATTGACAGTAAGGAAAGTGCCTGAATGTAGGCTTTTCGAAACTCATTCACGCGGCTCGACTTTTGTGTTATACACATTATGACGGATATAATGTTGAGTTTGAACAGAAGAGAATTCATCCGACACTGGGGAAGAGTAATTTCTCCATTCGTGAATAAATTTTGATAATTTGTGGCACTGATTAGAACCATTTAATTATTTATCTTTGTTTGCTCTCCAACACAAAAAAAAAGTAAATATTTCTTACTCATAAATTTTTCTAAGAATTTCCTAAATTTTGTCCGAATTTAGTATCTTTGCGATTGTTTTTACACCTTGTACGTGTTCATTTCTCTCTCTCTTCCATCTCTTCTCTCTCTTCTCTCTCTTCTCTCTCTTCTCTCTCTCTCGAGTCAGCAGAAAGTTCGTCAAGATACATTGATGTCGGGAGACCGTTTTCATTTCGCTTCGAGTTGACGAATGACCAGAACCGTTTTGGATTCACACGTAGGCTCTCTCTCTCTCTTCTCTCTCTTCTCTCTCTTCTCTCTCTTCTCTCTCTTCTCTCTCTTCTCTCTCTTCTCTCTCTTCTCTCTCTTCTCTCTCTTCTCTCTCTTCTCTCTCTTCTCTCTCTTCTCTCTCTTCTCTCTCTTCTCTCTCTTCTCTCTCTTCTCTCTCTTCTCTCTCTTCTCTCTCTTCTCTCTCTTCTCTCTCTCTTCTCTCTCTCTCTCTCTCTCTCTCTCTCTCTTCTCTCTCTCCTATCTCTCTTCTCTCCCTCTCTCTCTCTCTCTCTCTTCTCTCTCTCTTCTCTCTCTTCTCTCTCTCTCTTCTCTCTCTTCTCTCTCTTCTCTCTCTCTTCTCTCTCTTCTCTCTCTCTTCTCTCTCTTCTCTCTCTCTTCTCTCTCTTGTGCACTACAGTTTGGTGATTATTATCTCTGTGATGTGGATGGCTACGCGTCAGTTGATCTGGATCGCTCTCGACCGTGTGCTGCCGGCTGCTCATTTTTGGATGGTTTCTGCTTCCACGGCTTGTCTCAAGTTAACAGCTTGGAGAATGCAGAGAACAGGACTCTTGATCTTGTTCTTGTAAACGACATCGTGCTACCTGGTTACCAGATTAGCGAATCCGTTGAAGCGCTCTCTAGGATTGATCCTCGTCACCCTCCATTTGAGCTAATCGTTGCATATTCAACGGCTGTAACATGCGTAACAGAACATAACTATCCTGGTTTCTATTTCAAACGGACCAACTTTGAGCACTTATGTGCAGCATTACTCATGGTCGACTGGAATACTCTGGACACGATTCAAGATACAGATAGAGCAGATGGATTCTTCTCCAACGCTGTACTTCAGGCGATTACAGCACATGTTCCTTTGAAGTCTCCTCCATGTAAACCGCCATGGTGAAACAACCGTTTACGCTTGCTGAAACGTCGTCGATCTGCTGCTCTACGTTGCTACTGCAGTCAACGTTCTCTACACTCGAAGCTGCAGTTCAATCGGGCCAGTAATGAGTACAGGAGATACAATGGATTTTTGTATGCCAGATACAAGATTCGTATTGAGGAGAGCCTACGTGTGAATCCAAAACGGTTCTGGTCGTTCGTCAACTCGAAGCGAAATGAAAACGGTCTCCCGACATCAATGTATCTTGACGAACTTTCTGCTGACTCGATCAGTGGAAAATGCGAACTATTTGCACGACAGTTCAAACGCGCTTTCAACGGTTATACAGCTCAACCTGAACAGGTGAGATTAGCTGTCCAGGATGCTCCTCGGGATGTATATAGCATTGAAATGTTCGAAATATCTGAACAGAATGTAGTCAAAGCAATTCAAAGGCTTAAATTCTCGTACGCTCCTTGCCCGGATGGAATTTCACCTGCAGTGTTGAAAAAATGCAGTTCTGCACTGGCCTCTCCGCTGACGAAACTTTTTAATCGATCACTACGGCAACGTGTGTTTCCCTCGAGCTGGAAAAAATCGTACCTATTCCCCATCCACAAGAAAGGACATAAACAAGATGCTAAAAATTATCGCGGCATTACTTCTCTTTGCGCTTGCTCGAATCTGTTTGAGATCATTATAAATGAATTGCTTTTTGCCAATTGCAAGCAGTACATCTCAACGAATCAGCATCGTTTCTACCCACAAAGATCCGTGAGCACCAATCTAGTTGAGTTCTCATCGCGTTGTATTCGCGCCATGGATGCTGGTAACCAAGTGGATGCCGTCTACTTGGACTTGAAGGCAGCTTTTGACCGGGTTGATCATCAAATCCTTCTCGAAAAACTAGCGAAATGTGGCGTAGCCCTTGTTTTTTGTCGAGTGGTTCGAGTGGATCGAGCTTTGTGTGTGAGAATAGAGTCACATGAGTCCGAGTCGTTCACAAACATATCTGGAGTGCCTCAGGGGAGCAATATAGGCCCCTTACTTTTCGCATTGTTTATAAACGACGTGTCCTTCATCCTGCCACGTGGAACGAGACTCTTCTATGCTGATGATTCTAAGGTCTACGTTATTGTCGAAGACATAAATGATTGTCATCATCTTCAAAGCTTGCTGAACATTTTTGAGACGTTGTGTGTACGAAATTGTATGACGTTGAGCGTCGAGAAATGCCAAGTTATATCGTTCACCAGAAAGCGGAATCCCATCAATTTCTCCTACATGTTATCCGGCAAAGCCATCGAGCGGGTTCAACGAGTTCGCAATTTGGGTGTAATGCTTGACAAGGAGTTCACTTTCATCTACGACTACAACGACATCATCTCCAGGGCAAACAAGCAGCTCTGTTTTGTTTTGAAGGTCACCAATGGATTTAAGGACCCGCTTAGCTTGAAATCTCTATACTGTGCGCTGGTTCGTTCTATCCTGGAATTTGCTTCTGTTTTATGGTGCCCTTTCCCCAGCATTTGAAAAGCGCGCATTGAATCTGTACAAAGAAAGTTCGTACGTCGTGCTTTGAGGAATCTTCCATGGCGGAACCCAAGGGAATTGCATCCTCACGATAAACGCTGTAACCTGCTGCGAATTGATACTCTGGAAGCCAGGCGATCTGCATGTTTGTTGCGAAGCTGCTGAGGAACGAGATTGACTCCCCTTTCTTGCTAGCTATTCTAAACATTTATGCTCCAGAACGCACCCTACGTCATCGTGATTTCCGTAGGCTCGATTTCCGGAATAGTTTGTATGGCCAGCATGATCCGTTGGAGTTTATGTCTGCTACATTCAATAGGATTTTTCACATCTTCGACTTTAATCTCGATAGCAATGCGCTTCAGATTAGATTAAATGATTATTTTAGAATAAGTTGACACTCGCAATGCTTGTATTAGGTCCATTAAGACATTTTGATGTCAGATGGATTAAATAAAATAAAATAAATACGAAAAAAAATATCTCTCTCTCTCCTTTCTCTCTCTCTCATCAAAAATTAAAGTACTAAAAAAAATCTTGAAATATTGAAAATTTTTTTTCGAAGATTTTGAGATTCCCTACTACTCTAATTCCTATTTAAATGTGTTTTTACGTCTTTTCAAGATATATGTGATTTTTTTCAGAATTTTTACAGTGTTGCGTGATATAAAAAAATATATATTTTTAAAATTTTGACATATATTTAGTTTAATTTCTATTTGAATATGTTCATATGTGACTTTTTTTCAGGAATTTCGAGACTAGTTTAGTTTCTATCTAAATATGTTCATATGTGACTTTTTTTCAGGAAATGTCAAGAACTGCACATCGCAAAAATATCCAATAGTTGAAAAAACGGTTTTGTTAATTTTCGAATATATGTTTAGGAGTTACGTTTTTTGAAGACATGTGAATTAATACAAAACGTAGCGATAATGTTTTTCAACGTAATACCTAAACATATCGTTTTACTGTAATGATGTATTTTGAAAAGTTGAAAATTACAAGCAAATTCATTAAATTTCATTAAATTAGAAATATTTTTTTAAATATCTCGAGAATGGCTGCATTTAGGAGGAGATTGATAAAAAGGTTTTCTGTTTGAAATCACATCAGAATTCATAATTTGTGGCTAAAAGTGATTGTTAACATAAAAAAATTGAAGTTTTGAAGATTCATAAAAATTCGATGTTCCACAAAGTTCGTCAAAAATAGTTTTACCATCTCGGACTGATTTTTAAAATTTTCTAAATTACTTCTATTTTATATGAAAAAATTAAAAAAATACATATATAGTATAAAAAATGGATTGAAAAAGACAATAAATTAGAAATGTTTTTTCAAATATCTCGAGAATGGCTGCATTTAGAAGGAGATCCATAAAGAGCTTTTTTGTTTTAAATCACATCAAGATTAATAATTTGTGGCTAAAAGTGATTATTAACATGCAAAAATTCGAAGTTTCGAAAACTCATAAAAATTCGGTGTTCTACAAAGTACGTCCGAAATAGTTTTAACAGATTTTTCTAAATTTTCTACATGATTTCTATTTTATATAAAAAAATAGAAAAAATTATAAATATGTATTTTAAATATTGCAATTTAACGTTTTTTTTTTGTAGATAAAAAAGGGTACTAATTTTTTTTCTCAGTGTATATTATTTCCAAGTTTCAAAATCAATACACTATAATTCTTTCTAAGACACTATTTTGGTACAACCCATAGTTTTTGAGATATAAATTATCAAAGATTTCTCTTACTAAAATCGATATGCCCTCTTTAAAAGTTACACTTGAGTAAAAAAATCCCAAATGCTGTGGAAAACTCATATTTCCTTCAACCCAAACATAATACAAACTTTCGTTCGAATCAAAAATACAAGTTTTTAAAATCTGCATTTTTAGTTCGAATTCATTTGGAATTGCACAATACAGGAATACAGTTATGGTTGCCGTATTGCGTATATGCGTATATCGAGGCAAACCTGCAGAAAAATCAAAATCAAAAATATTTCTGTATTGCTGTAACATAATTGAGAGGTTTTTGCACGAGTGAGAACATCGACACTGTTGAAACAGTAAACCATGGTAACCACAATTAAAAACAGAAACACGAAGTTCAAATGCAATAACTTTCGAGAATATTCAGAAATAATTAATAGTCTGTGGTTTCTCAACAGGATATTTACATCAGGATCGGATATTTTTTATTTTTATTTCAGATCGGAAAAAAGAAATAAAACAACGTAAATATTGCTAAAAAATCGTTTTATTAATGCGGTTTCCCTGAAATTTTTTAGCACACAGTCTTGATTTCACTCACTTCCTCGCGCCTTAGGTTTATCTTCGTCCCCGACTACGGCTGCGGCTGCGTCTACGACGGCGACTGCTACTTCGCCTACGAGGAGAGCCTCTAGACGAACGGGATCTTCGACGACGACGCATCGCATCATTTGGTTCATCGTCCGCCGCATTTCTTCCGCGGCTAGGCTGGCGGCGTTGTCGCGGAATTCCAAAGGGACCCGTCATAGGGCCACCTCGTTCCTCGGGCTCGATACCCGTATTCGGTTGACGTTGACGGGAGCTCTGAGGAATAAATCGCAATTAGTAATCTGGTGGTTGTAATGCTTCGGATTACGTGAAACTTACATTGGCGTCTGTTGGTTCCTGATTATCCATCGTTAATTTTGATTTGTTGGCTTGATAGTTTGAAAATTCAAAAGCGTTCCCAACAATTTGACGAAATAAAAACTCGTTGAAAATTTGCTGCCTTCTATCTTGCCGTCAGGACGTGGAATGAAAAAATTATACGGTTTCTATCGATGTTCCGATTGCTGCGATCAGAATGATTTTTTTCGCAGTTAGTTTCAGTTCAGTGAAGGGAAGAAGGTCCAAACAGTAGAGGTTCCTACTATTCTCTATTCTCTGTTAGTAGTAGGTTCCACGTTCATCGCCCCGTCACCTATATATGAGTACCAGATTACTCATTAAATTGAGCAGAGGGTCCAAAGCCCTTAGGAGACACATAAAGAAATGGATAAATATCTAAGTCAGGAATTCCCTCTGTGACTGTCTCAGGTCGAAAAATATTTTCTCTATTCGAGTAATATTAAGGGAATTTCTCGGCAACCTTATCAGGATGCCAAAAATAACCTCGATTGAGACAATTGAACAAATTGAAATGTAATACGAGTGATGAATAAAAATATACAGCCCAAGAGTTTCTAATGAAGCTTTCTCAATGACCTTCTCAGGTTAGAATGGATATTATATTATTAATTGAGAGTTTTTAACAAAATCACATCACTCACCATAGTGAATCCTAATTCTTCTTACCCATTCCCACTATCAATTTTTCTTTCCTTGATAATCGCAAGGGAACCACGCTATAGAGGCGACCCTACTGATCACGAATATCATACTAACATTCCTTCGCTTCCCCTGTGAACTGTAAGGACGCGGCCGGCGTCATTATTGACTATTCAATGCTCGAATTATCGAATCTTGCACAATAAGAACGATTTGCTACCCCCAAGCTTTTTTTTTCGCTGGTTCACGTCAGTCACGGAGAGCAACTACGAAGTATACAGTCTACCCAAGCTCAAATTGAATAGAATTTTAAGGAGGTCCGAAAAACCATTTTCCCCTTTTTCCAAATATGACATTTTTTCAAAAATTCATAACTTTTAACCTTCCGGACCGATTCAGATGATCGACACATCCAAGAAATGCCAAGCTAGTTTTTGAAAAATTAAAAAAAAACCGAACAGTTTTGTCTCAAACTCCGAACACTTTTCAAATACTAACTATGATGATTATTTCTGCATTAAAAAGATCATTTGTTCATCCAATTATTGTAGATTTTTACCTTTTCTAGCACTTAACATAAAAACAGCAAACAAAACAACTACAAAAGCTGAAATATTCACGATTATTACGAAATTGGCTAACGCCAACGTTTGATCACTTGTTTTGACATTCCCTTTTTTGCTTTTTTCCCTTGCAAATGCTTAGCCTTATAAATTACTAGCTGACCCTGCCAAACGTTTTCCTGCCATTTAAATTATTTCCAGTGAGTATTTTAGTTGTTAAATAAAGAATAACTAATGCATTGTGAGCAGTCTTCCGAAAAACACTTACACATGTTCACGCGATGTGAAAATTCCATGTTTTTGTTTAAACTCGAACATGTTTTTCGCTAGTGTTGCATGGCTATCCCAAACACGAACAATGAAACACAAACATGAACATGTGTAAACAAACACGATGGTTATTATTCAAGAACATCATGTTCAAACATATCACCCGATGTCGCAGTATTCATTGCTTTCGTTTCGTTTCTTTTCATGTACGGAAAGAAATTATTCATCCTAAAACATTTCTTCGTAGAATACTTTTTCACAGAAACGAATTTGAAATTTAGTTAGCATTACAATAATTGTATGAACTAAGAGGCTATGAGTTCATGCACATTTTGCAAGTCTGATTAAATAATCCTTGGTTTCGTGCAAAGAAAACATTCTCTGAATAGAAAGAAGCTTTCTATGAGAATTTTTTTGCGTGTATGTTGCCAATTGAAGTCTGGGGAACCGACTGCACAGCGGACAACGTCATACAAATGCTGGCCAAATAAATAAATAAATACCCAAAAATTAGTTCTATATGCATGTTTTCAGAAAAGTTTGCAGATATTCTTCATATTTTTATGAAAGTTTGATTGGGGCGGTCCAAGTTAGGGCGTTCAAAAAACCAAATTCCGAAAAATTCATTTTGCAGGGTAATGTTTCTGAAAAATTTCTGCATCAAACGCATAGAATCAGTTCGAGTTGAAATCAATTGTCACCTGCAAAATTATTATGGAAAAATCTGTACCATATTCATGACTAGCTTTTGCGATGATGATTTGTGAACGAATTACAATCAACCTCCTTTAATCTAGGTTCTGTATCTCGATACTCTCACTTATACATTTATACCATTATAAATGGGAGTTGGAGGAAAGATTAGCTTCAATGACAGGAATATTGCGCATAAAGATATATCAGTCGCCGTAGCAAGCCATTAATTTCTCGATGCTATCACAAATTGAATGAAGGAAAAAACTAAAAGCTACACATATACTACACTACATATGCTATGTGTGTATGCGACTGCACCATCTTTTCTTTTCTTCTTCTTCTTCGCTCGTTTTATAGCTCGGGTCGCGTTCGTCGCGAACAAGCAGTATTAGCCATTTGTAAACATTCAAATATCCAGTAAAAATTTTTACTCCCTTGATCGAGTGGTTAGCGTCAAGCCTAACATGTCACTGTTGAATAATTCTGGTCCTTCACATTCGATTAAATTATAGAAATATTGTAATTAAAATTTGTTGTACTTTTAGTACTTGTTCAAAAGCTAATAATAGCGAATGTTACATGAATTCAAGGAGCACGAAACGTTTCTATGGCGAATACACTCCTCCCCCCTCTCTAAGGGGAGAAGAGAGGAGGGGTCTGTCTTTATTCCATCCTGTTTTCTGTATCAAACATTTATTCCATGTAACGGAGAAACATGTTATTTGCAAGTGGTGGAAAAATCTTGAAGGAGAATTGTGTCTGGAAATAATCTGATATTATAATGATGAGTTTTGGTAGAAGTACTAGGAATTTTTTAGTGAAAGGTAAATTCAACGGGGTCGATTAGAAGATCAATCAATCTGCGATTCAACCCATGAACTTGCGCTTAATAAAAACGTGAATGTTTTTTTTTTTTTTTTTTTTTTTTTTTTATCTTCGCTTATTTTTCGTCGGCCTATTTCCGCCACTTTAGTGCCAATCACCGACAACAGGGAGGCGACTCCACCTGTTCCTACCTATCAGACTCAACAACTCATGAGCCGGGCCAACTTCTTTTACTTCCCCTCCGAAGGAAGACGTAACCAGAGATTTTTCGCCTCAGAAAATCCCAACGACGCCAGCTGGGATTGAACCCAGGCCGATCGGATTGTGAGGCTGTTACGCTAACCACACAACCACTGGCGCCGTCAACGTGAATGTTTGAAGGTATTGAAAACAAAAACCAAATTTTGGGCGGGACGAAGTTTGCCGGGTCAGCTAGTTTTTTATAACATTGAAGTTCAGTAAATTTACATTTAAGAATGAAGTGTTCGGAACTCGAGACAAAACGACAACAATAAGAATGAAATTTGAAATGAAATGGAATGAAATGAAATTTTGATACTATCGACGCCGTTAAAACCGTTAACCATGGTAACCAAAAGTAACAATCAGAAACTTGAAACCAAAAATAAGCACTTTCGAGAATATTCAACAATAGTTAAAAGTTTGTAGTTTTTCAACAGGACAGGGTATATAATTCAGAACAGAAAAAGAATTAAACAACGCAACTATTGCTAAAAAATAGTTTTATTAAGACGGTTCACCCTGAAGTTTTCGGCACACAGTCTTGATTTCACTCACTTCGTCGCGCAATAGGTTTATCTTCGTCCCCGACTACGGCTGCGGCTGCGTCTACGACGGCGACTGCTGCTTAGCCTGCGGGGAGAAGCTCTACGAGATCGGGATCTCCGACGACGCATCGCATCATTTGGTTCATCGTTCGCCGCAACTCTTCCGCGGCTACTAGGCCGGCGGCGTTGAAGCGGAATTCCAAAGGGTCTCGTCATATCGCCCCCACGAGAGCTCTGAAAAAAAATAAGTCGCAATTCGTAATCAGAAGCTTGTAATGCTTTGGATTTCGTGAAACTTACACTTGCGTCTGTTGGTTCTTGATTATCCATTGTTAATTTGGATTTGCTGGCTTGATAGTTTGAAAAGTTGAAAAGCGGTTTCCAAAAATTTGACGGAGGAAAAACTTCTTGAAAATTTGCTGCCTTCTATCTTGCCGTCAGGAACTGGAATGAAAAAAATATACGGTTTCTCTCGATGTTCCGATTGCTGCGATTAGAATGTTTTTTTTGTTCGCAGTTAGTTTCAGTTCATTGAAGGGAAGAAGGTCCAAACAGTAGAGGCTCCTACTATTCTCTATTCTCTGTTCGATTTCAAATGTGTGAAACGTGGACGGTCAAAATAATTGTTAAGTAGTTTCTGCGGTAAATGTTTAACACGTTCGTCGCCCCGTCACTCAGATATGGGTGACACTTTTCTCATTCCTCTTGATAAGAATTTTTCAGAGTGAAGGTTTGTCTTCAAATTTCAAACTAAATATTGCTGGATCATGTGAAAGTTGTCTACAAATAAAGTTCAACCTTCATTTAATAATTGATCCGCATTGAAACAAGGGACTCGCAAGAAACTAGGCCGAATCGCGCTAGGAAACGAACGTGTTGAAATGATCCTTAGATTTTTTTTCACCCAGAAAAGTATTTGTTTATCAATTGATCAAATTCAGTAAACAGATAATTCTTTATTCCGGACAGAACTAGAAGTATTGTCACAGTCTGAAGAATTACAATTGAGAGTTTGGAGACATAATTCATGCGACATACAACAAAATCATGATGAGAAAATATAAATTTTTTGGAGGGATTCTCAGAAGCATTGTTTTTTTCAAAACGAATGCGCTTGAGCGGAGCAAGTCCAAAAAGATGAGATTTTTCTATAATCACCGCAAAGTGTTGGAATATTTCGGAGAATTTAGAAAAAGTTGAGAGAAGAATGTTGAAATTCGTTATAATTCATTAGATACTACATGGACTCAAAAGTGCCGGGATTTTTAATGAAAACAATCATTCTTTGGGTAAAGCTGTATTTATTCCTCAACATAGGTTCATTCGAGGGCAATACACTTGGTATAGCGAGTTTCCGACATTTCGATTCCGTTTCTGTAGTACGAAACGTCTAAGTCTTCGAAATATACCTCATTGCCACTCTGCAGACTGATCCTATGGATCCACGTTTCACACATTGTCACAAAACGTCGAAGTAAGTTCACTCGATTACGCTTCAATAACGCCAAACCGACTGTTGAATCATCAACGGACGCGCCGCTGTCTTTGGTCGACGGTCAGCAAACGCGACACCCATCGCGCGGATCGCTTTTTCATGTAAAAATATCGTGCAAATTGTATCCTACTTGTTTTTTTAAAATATCTACGGCATCAGCCAACATTTTGGAAGTGAAACACTTCCGTAATAATTTTTAATGTGTTATTATTAATTCTATTCTAAAAATTTATATTAAACTAGATTGTTTCTATCAATTAAAATGAATTTCTTTAACCACTCCACAATTTGTGCTTTGACGCACAACTTCTATCTTTCTTAATTTGGCTGCAATATCGATATAAACAATTCCTGGTGAAAATTCAAGCAAAATCTTCAATCGTGATTTTTACCCCACTGTGCATGTAATAGTCACTTAAACTTCACCTTAACGTTGAAAGGTTACATTTCTTCATGAAATAAGCCATATTTGAAATATAAAAAAAAAAGTTTTCCAAACTTAATATACAATGTTGTACTCAATTATTGTACTGTATTCTATTAGTCAAATCATTTCATTTGATACCAATATTGAGGGGATTGCAAAAAATACATAGTCGACCATTTTGTGGCGGCAACGTTTTCGAATTTATGTTGTTCATAGTGTAGTGTATTCTCCAAATCAAGCCATTCTATCATTTTTTTGCGGCGGCCAAATTGAATTTTTCAGGATCATGGAATACACAGTTTTATAATGACAGTAGAATCAAATGTATGTTCCAAATTTCAGATCAATCATTCAACAGGAATGGGATTGATTTTCTATTAATGTGGAACAACCCAACCAACATTCAAACATACATAGAAACAGGTCAAGCTGAATGAAACCATTCAAAAAGTAATTAGTTGTTTTGGGACTGCGGCCATATTGAAATTGGATTTTTCATTATCTGCTATGTTCTACTAGTGAAGAACTTTCTTTTGATACATTTTTGGGCATTTTTCATAAATAACTGTGTTCTACTAGTCAAGCCCTTTCATTTGATATCCATATTGATGGGGTTGTGAAAAAAAAATATGGCGCCATCTTGTGGTGGCGGCCATTTTGGATTTGCATTTTTAATAAATAACTGTGTTCTACTAGTCAAGCCCTTTTATTTGATACCTATATTGATGGGGTTCTGAGAAAATATCCAATCCGCCATTTTGTAGGGGCCGCCATCTTGGATTTGCATTTTTCATAAATAACTGTGTTCTACTAGTCAAGCCCTTCGTTTGATACCCATATTGATGGGGTTCAGAGAAAATATGTAATCCGCCATTTTGTAGTGGCCGCCATCTTGGATTGGTATTATTCTTAAATAACTGCATTCTACTAATCAAGCCCTTTCTTTTGATACCAATATTAGCTATTCTGTATAGAATTATTATACAATTTATTCAAAATTTCCGAAAATCAAAAATAAAATACTCCGGATAATCGAATCCCGGATAATCGAGTCTTCGGATAATCGAGTCTCCGAATAATCGTGTCCGACCTGTAATACTAAACATTTGCAAAAAAGTTCCGTCAAACCCAGCGATAAAATGTTTGCGTTAGCAAATTCGGAATTTGAATCAAGTTTCTTCACACAATCCGAATTTAATTTTCCACAGAAGAATAGCTAGTTGGCTTTAATTTGATATATCGAACATCTGAACCGGTCTAATAGCTCAAAAGCTATGATTTTTAAATTGCATTTTTGCTGTTCAGAATTTGAGACAAATGTAATCAAACATATTTTTAGTTTTTCACCATGAACATGTATTTGTAAATAAATTTTATGGCGGACAAATAAAAGAAAAGACTCTATTGTATCTAAAAACCACATTAATTTCTCGAAAAAGTACAATTTTGAGTAATGATACACTGATTAATGGTCAACAAAGCTTAAGTGTTCGAAATTTGAGACAAAACGGTACATATTTATTGTTTCTCAATATTTGAATTTAGAGTAAATTTCTAGTCACCCATAAGAAAAAAAACCTATGAAGATTTTCTTTGGGATTCCAACGATTCGATTCAATAAATCCGAGGTATTCGAACCGCATTCTTCAATTGAGAATCATTGTAAAATACATAATATTTTTTTTTCCAAAAATTGCTCTACATCCAGAATAGTGTTTCCACGCATGGAAAATGGTATTTGTCTCTTTATACCGGAGTTTCTGATCGATATTCCTCATTTGGCGTGAAATTTCTCTAGATGGACATCATTTTCATTACCACATCTTTTGTCACGGATATTATTGGAAGAGATGCTAATTGAAATAATTGAAAAATTCAGAGAAAACCGAAAGTGGGCTAAATCTGTGCCATAACCGCAAGGTTGACTTAGGACTACCGTTGGTTTAGTGATCATTTGTAGGAAGTTGCATCTGAATCAATTATCAATAAATGAATGAATGAATATTTGGGTGGTGGTGGTGGTTTCGAAAATGAGAGTGTTACGTTGGAAGCACAAGGTTTTGAGCCTCAATACCGTTCTGAATAATATTTCGGACGCTTAAGGCATCTGATGCAGAAAACAGATCTATACTTTATGCACAGGTATTATTTGGTTGATATTTTTAATAAATTAGTTCAAAATGCTTTTAAGCTTTCTACTTTGGTACCTATTTGATTGAAAACATAAAAAATATCATCGAATAAAATGCTTTTCAAATGAAGCGAATAAGAATCAAACTTCGGACACTAAATCAAATTTCGGACAGATGAATTCAAATTTCGGACACCTTATTTCGTAATTTTTTGGACGAAAATTACATTACACTTGATTATATTTGAGGGTCTTACAATGAAAGGGGTGTAAGTGATTTGATCGATTTCTCTACATCGACTCTCTCTTTTGGTCATAACTTCGCAGCAAATACATTCCCAACTGTTTTGCACAATGGTAGGTCAGAACCTCATCTATCGGATTCTATAGCAAACATAAATTGGAACGTTTTTGCAGTTGAGTTATTAACTAAATAAAAAGTTGATGAAGAGAAATCGATCAAGTCACTTACACCCCTTGCATTCTAAGCCCCTCATTTTATAGTCAACTGCGAAACACTTACCAAGCAATCACAGTAAACTGTTAACGATGATGAGAACTGATGAAACACGGGAGAAATTTAAATATTTATGAACGGGTAAATTCTACGTGCTCACGCAAAACAAACGTCAAACACAAACGATAATGAGTAGTGTTATAAGATTTCTGCCGATTATGTTATAATTCAAATGTAGTTCTCATGTGAAATGATAATGAAACCAAGGGATTACTCTGAAGAAGCGATTGTGATATTAATTTGATAGTTATATCATCAGTGCATTAAGCATTTCAAGATATTAGAACAAAGTGTCCGAAATATGATTCAGAACGGTATCTCTTTGTCGACTGAATCACGTGACATGATTATCACTTAATTCGAAAGATACGAGTTACGAATCTATGTCTACGAGTTATATACCCCGAAAACAAACAATTGATAGAGTCGAATGAAATGAAGAAATTTTAGATCTCTATAATTCAGGACAACAACAAATTCACAAATTTCATCTCAGTCATGATTAATATCACTTGAATCAGTCTAATGTTTCGCTCGCTCATCCTTCCTCACAACATCCACTTCCCGTTTGAGAAATTGTTGAGTGAAGATCGTTTGCCGGCGAGCGTTGAGCGGGAATGAATTGTCTTTCTTAAGATTCATCGTACCTCTAATAAATTGGCGAAAGACATAATCTTACGTTGATCGTACTTGATTGAAAAAATTGCAAGACAAAATGATCGCAGTATTATATTGTAAACTAGCTGTACCCTGCCACGCTTTGCTGTGGCACATAGTGGTTATATGGTTGGGTTGATTTTTTTTCAATTTTTCATGTCGTAACAACAATCCAAGAAGTGTAGGTTGTTTTGTATATTGTATCATAGTTTGAGCTTAATCGGTTCCGAACTTTTCGAGTTTTTGACGCGTACACAAACCAACACAACATGTTTATATATAGAGAGATAGAGGAGGGAAATCGATAAATTTTAAATCATTCCGAAACACAATTTCAGTTCACGATTTTGTCAAACACATTGAAAAAGGATATTTCTATCACATACAACTCATAATTGATACGGAATGGTCGATTTTCATTAGAAGCTTAATTTTAGAAGCGCACTTTTTCGATTTTTCATGCCGTAACAACATGCCTTGGAGTGCAACTTTGAGCTCAATCGGTTTCGTACCTTTCGAGTTTTTGACGCGTAATCAAACGAACACAACATTTTTATATATACAGAGATAGAGATAGGGGAGAGAAATCGATGGCTACCTTCATGAACAACACCGACACAGCCATTGCTGTTGCCATCCTAAATCATAATGCAATGTCATGATCTTACGGCATGTATTTGGGAAATGGTAATGGATTTTTCAGGTGGAATAAACACACTTTTGAAACAAAAATGACGTATTAAACGTATTAATTTTAACGTATCAAATATGTGTAATATGTAAAAGAGTGTGACTTCACCTGTAGGTGGGGTAAAATCTTGGTAAGCGCAAAATTCTAGAAAGAAACCGTCTGATTTGAGCCGTCTTTATTCTTCCATATTCATCTTTGCCCATAGATCAATATTACAGAGAGAAAAATAGGAAAGGAAAATATCTAGAAAATTAAATTCCCATATGTTTACAATTACATCGTGATAAGCATTGTTGGTCCATTGGATGTTTGCGTTAATGGAATGCGTTATGCGTTAATGCGTTAATATCAAATATTTATTCCACGTTATGAAGAAACATGTGTTTTGCAAATGATTAAAGAGTCTTGAAAGACGACGAGTTTTGTTAGAAGTATTAGGAAATTTATAGCATTCTAAAACGCCAATAAAAAGATAAATTAATGAATAGTTTTGGGATTGAACCCAAGACCGTACTTAGCAAGAAAATGTGAATGTTCGGACGTATTCATATCGAAAATCTTTTTTAGGCGAGAAGAAGTTTGAGAAGTTTGAAGAAGTTTGATAAACTCTTTCGCTTCAAAGAAATTCAATGTTCTAAGAAGAACTGGATTCCTCACAGTAGTGATTTTGAGTTTTTTGGCAGCGGAAGCTGTTTTCTTCTCCCCGGTGGCAGCGATGACATCGTCTTCTTGGAGACTGTCTACTCGCTCGATGCTCGACGCCCGCCGGCAATCGATGCTGACTCGATGACCACCAAATGAAAAGAGGCGCGCGTTTGTGTTCCCCCCTTCTTGGTCGCCTTCTTAGCGGTACCATTCTTCTCTCCGGTTTACTCCCGTATGGCCCTAGAGGGAATCTTCACATTTTTAAATCAGATGATAATATTCATGTAATAGTTAGGTCTGAAAAATTTTCATTATGTAATTCGAAGACGTCTCACTAGACACAACATTAGGTCGCGAACATTCGCCAGAATTCGCAACATTTTATCGTGTTGTTGACGGCGTGGCCCCGCCGTAACCTTTGGGTTTCATTCAGAAAGAAAGGAATTTCGAATTTCCGAACGCGTATCGTGACCTCAATATCCGAGGGGGCTATCCGAGGGGGCCCCAAGCTTGAATTAACAATTACACACCCGTTCGTCGATACATACTCGGCAGCTGCTGTTGTGTTTATCCAATCAACAAATAAAAAAGTGTATGTGTACGAAACCCGTTTCGTTACGGTGGTCCCGGACGGACGAGAAATTCCAGTGAGGTTTGCATTGGCGCGGTGGAAGGGTTCTTATTTATTTTTTCTTCTACAGCAGCTCCAATTTCATCTGTGAACGTCTTTATTTTTATTCATCATCACAACGGTCGCGCCACCGGGGAGAGAAGCGGAGGGTGACCTACGGTGAAGGAGGAGGAGTAGGATACATCCAGCAGGTTCTCTCCAGAATGATTCTTGCGGCTGCGGTTGTAATGAGATGTGTCCCACACGCGGGTGCACTAACTTTCCGCATCTTGGTGAAATGTGCAAAAGATGAAAAGTGACACTTCATCGCTGACAGCAGCAGCTCGAATGTTCTCGTGGCCGGGTACTGTACTGCAGGAAAACGTACGTGACTTTCGAACGGAACAGAGAGATTCTACGTTTCTTTCGGAGCCGTAACAGGGCGGCGTTCTTTTGCTGATTAAAATCGTCTGACTTCAGAGAGGCTGATGGATACTCCAACCGGAAGCATCTCGCTTCCCGGGAGACATTAGTGTTATTGTCAATTTGCATAATGATTGTGTGTTTTCTCACCCATGGGACGCAGTATTCGAAGAAATCATCATTTTGTCGTTGGTTTTAACGAATCGAAATCGGTAGTTTGACGCGATATCTCTCAAGGTATGAGTTTAATTTCATCTTCGTAGTGAAAGCTGAATTTGGATGGGATGGGAAAATGGCGAAAGGAAGCGTCTATCTTTGGAGTATTTTTCCAAGTATCAAACAAGTAATTTTTTCTGTGAGTAAAAAAATTTGGTGGTCAGACTAACAGATACTAGTGTTCTTAAGACGGGCATGATGATAACAGAAAGCGCACCCAACTCGCGCTCTTTTTTCTTTCTGATTATTTTAAGATGAGGGAGAGAAGATGCAATTATTTCTCCCGCGAGCGATAAACTTTACTACCTGTCCGTCACACCCCGATCAACAGTCCTTTTCGTTCGTACTACAAATAATGTCCACCAAAAGTTTGTGGCTTTGTGGCAAGAAGAGTCGTACATCTATTATCCGGTCCATCATCTAGAAACTATTCTGTTGCCTGTAGAACTAGGTATTGCTCCAAATCATTCGTATATAGATTCTGATGCATACATTCTCCCGAACCCTTTAGAGCTGATGGCGATCCATTACGTGACCAAATCAAGATGCTTGACTTGTTCTAAAATGCAGTTGTCATTATATTTCTTTCTAGACCATTTTCGGACGAAGTTGGTTTTGTTGTTCATAATCTGAAGGAACGGTTCATCTGAGAAACAAACTTAAGAACAAAAGATTTAATTCAATCATAGAAAAAAGACGTGTGTGTAATGTCGGGGACATAAGCGGAGATACGTAGGATTACACCATTGGCTGTCAATTGAAATACTTTGTTCGAATTTTCAAAATTATAATGTGACATTTAGTGTTTCATTTTAAAGCTTTCTTTCAACCGAAGAACACAGCTCTCACCTCAGTAAAATACCTTCTTCACACAAATTTCCACCTTACAATGAGCTGTACTTTGACGACACTTTTAATCCGGAAACAATGCGCGAAAATGGAATGATCGATCGGAATGTCATCAGCCGAAAACAAGCCAAAAACATCAATTTTATTTCTGTCATTTCGGATATTACTTTGAAAGGCATCGACCATTATTGAACAACTCCCCAGTGAATGTTTTGGTGGCTCTAAGAAGGGTCGTGGCGAACAAAATTATAACATAACTGTGTGTATAGGATCGATAACACGGGAACGGTTTACTCCTTTTGCTTGGTAAACGGGGGAATAAAACAAGTTGTGGTCGTGCAGAGAAATGAAACTCTTTGTTGCTGCTACTGCAGTCGTTTGCTGTTACTGTTGCCTCTATTTCTGCTCTATTTCCTAGCGGTCCTCTCAATGTGAACTTCTTCCCGCTTAAAAAATGAATGATCGATTCGGAGCGCAGTAGCGAAAAATATTCAAATTACCTAGCTGGAGAATCACACAGGTGTGGAGCTTGCGAGGCAATGTATCACTTGTCTTTTTTTTTTTTCTAATTTCCTTTGGAAGGATGATATGCACGATGGATAGCTACGATAGTTTGTGCTATTGAGGTATTCAAATTGAATTCCGCTGTTACTCTAGTTGCCTGTTTTGGTCGGTACAATTTGGGAAGCACTAATCTAACTAATCAAAACGTGGGATTTAGCGCATTTAAACAATGCTCGACATTTTGCGATTATTCAGTTGTTTATCTAAAAAACTATATTTTTTTTCATTGTGATAGAAGCGTAGAAATATCTCCAATCAATTGATGCAAACATCTTTTCGATCATCTAAGAAATGGTCTAGTTATAAGCGTTTGGAATCTTTTATTATTTCCAACATGTTCAGTGTTTAGATTTTCATTTTACCCCCCATATATTCTTGTTAGATCTAATCCTACGTCAAAATATGAGCTAAAATACACACACACATTTTTCAGAAATTACTCTTCACTCGAAATACTTAACATACACGAGGAAACGCTATATCCGCGTTAATCTTAACTCCGTTCAAAACATTGCAACCTTTGAAATGTGTCCGGCATTGGTGAAATATTTCGCTCAAACTCAATTTTGACATTTCGTTTTTGAGGAATGAAAAAAACGTGCATGAGCGGTTCGTAATTCTTCGTTAGATGAACACACAAAAAATAAATTGGGGCACCTTTTTTACAAATCTTTTACTTAGGATCCTGCCTGAAATTTCCACAACATACTCATCCAACGTTTTCGAAATATTTTTTCATGTTTTTGACGGTGACCATGAAGCGAAATTTCTACAATAGCTACGATTTCGCGCTGCTTTAGCATTGTCTCAGCTCTGAACATTTCGTCACGTCTCATGAAAGAGTGCCATTATCTTTGCATGTGGTGTCCTCTAAGGTTTTTCAAATCCAAACAATCTTTCAGAATATGATAATAATATTTGGCTCATAGTCTGAATATATTATAGTCTGAATAAATAAAATGGATTCCGAATCTGGAAACTGGAATCTAGAATATGGAAGCTAGAATCTAGAATCTAGAATCTAGAATCTAGAATCTAGAATCTAGAATCTAGAATCTAGAATCTAGAATCTTGAATCTTGAATCTTGAATCTTGAATTTTGAATCTTGAATCTTGAATCTTGAATTTTGAATCTTGAATCTTGAATCTTGAATCTTGAATCTTGAGTCTTGAATCTTGAGTCTTGAATCTTGAATCTTGAATCTTGAATCTTGATATGCGATACATATTGATTTCCTAGTCCGTAAATGGTTTAAGTTGAAGAAAATTGAAAGCATTCCCATTCCCCCATATGTTTGTTCTGTCCATTTGGGTGCATTCCACCAATAAGAAGCAACTAATGCGGTTGCAATGCACAATTTTTATGTACCACTATCTTTGCAAAGCCTGTTGTGCCAATTAGTCGCGCGTGAATCTCTCGCTCGAAATGCAAATGCAGTGCAGAAGAAGGAGAGAGGTAAACTATTAAATCACGTTACAATTTTAATGTTTTTTAAATTGTTGATCTCAAATCGAATCTCAAATCCTAGAAGGTTTCGATTTTCTAGAAGAGTTAGAACTTTCGCGATGTATATTCAGTGCAGTGCAGTTCAAAAAAGTCGAATAAAATGCGACATATAGCCAGCTTGTATATTGTTCTCGCGAAGGCAATATTGAATCATGAATCAACGATATTCAACTGCATCTATAAAGGCATACAATTTATCACACCTTTTTAGGTTGGTGGCCTTACGCTAGAATGCTAATTCCAGAATATCGAGGTATTTGATATCCAGCTGTATGATTGTTCGACAAAGTTGTTGAAAAGTTAATGGTCTTTCTAGAAAAAAAACACGCTAAACTGTAAAAACACTTGCTCAAAAATTGAATTGAATTTTAAAAACTTTTATACCTCAAAACATTCGCTTTGTAATTTCTATTAAGTACTGTATAAATTGAACAAAGTTTGGAATGTCATGTTTGATTCACCTAAAGTTCAGATATGCTCTTCCAGATTCAGAACTTATTATCCTAGTTTAAGAATGAACAATCAAATATGAGGGTTGGTAAATGCTTAGGAAATCGAGAATTTGACTGTGAACGAAGGAGTTCATTAACTAACTTCATAACATGAAAGCAAATTCTACTGTTTTGCTCAGTTTACCGCACCAACCGCTAGAAGATTGACAAAAGACAATGTGGTGTGAAATGTGACATTCTGTAGATTTTATGTTTCGAAACAACAAAGAAAACATTTTAGCTGAAATCATGATTTCTGAAATTTCATAATTCTCTCGACGACCATAACAAAAAAAATATATATCTGCAATAAATTTCCTTTCTCCGATTTGTCGTTTTCCCAAGAAAATAGTTTACCAATTAAATGAAATAAAAAAACAACCATCACAAACGCGTCCATGAACTGATAGCATTTTCTCTCTCCAAAGTCTCACATTAGCGGATCAAATGATTGTTTATTCTACTCGCAATTAATAGCTATCAATAAATATATCATCTCGAAGTGAAGCTGTTGTACGTTCCAAACGCCCAAACTTGACTTGAACAAACTCCAACATTTCGATTGGATTTAGAGAAGAAAAAAAACAACAACTTCAATGAAGAGAAACACAATGGACACTTGGAAGCATCATCAGCGTCATCACGCGTAAAACTCTTTCACCTGGATAGTATAATTTGCCCAAAACCACTCAATTTCCCCGAAATTAGCCATTGTTTATACACACAACGGAACCCCATACTGTCATAAACTGTGTGGCTTTCCCCTCCTGCCATAAGTCGCCGCCAGTTGTCAGGCCTAATCTTCGCCACATCTCTGGTCACCATCTGTCTCCGAGACCAAGATGAATTGCTATCGTCTTTCTTGAAGGGTGGCTTCCTGATCGTCATTATCTCTGGAAAGTGTTCGATAAGGGTTTGGAGGCAGATACAGAATCAACTCGGATGCGTTTTTTTTGTTGGTTCATTTTTCATCTGCACCAGCTGTTATCATCGAAAAACTGTTTTGAAAAAAACTGCACATGTCAATCGACAGAACGTCGTAAGCCATCGTCGACAGAGGGCGCACACGCAAAAGTGGGAAAACCTTCGGCCATTTGCGAACTAGCGCACCCGCGCGCTCAGTGCTTCGCAAATCCAGGCCGTTATGATCATAAATCTTCGCTGTCCAAAGCCTTCCGCTTCCCCTGGCGGTCCACCACCCACAGCCGAGGTTGTGTAGTTGGTAGAGTTAGATTATGCGATTTGTTTTTATTGACTTCGGCGATTCGCTTTTTTTTTTTTTACATTGATGTGTTTGCAAGAAGAGTGAATGCAGCATTTGTCGTTCTCGTTTCATTTGCGTTTAACAATTCAAATCAGCTTATTACACCCTTTGCGGAGGGAGGGTTAAGAGGGAGAAGATGCAGAGCAAATATGGTTTCCAAGACGGAGTCAAACGTCGGTTAGAGTAGCTTTGATGTAGCTGCGGATGACGGTCTGTGGCCTACGCATGCCAAGATATGAACTTTACTAGCAAACGGCTTCGTCCGTAAAGGGAAATGAATACGATTTTCCCAACGATTCTGCGAGAAATGAGTGAATTGCGTGGCGGGTTTGAAGACTCCGACAGCTGTTGCAAAACTGTTTTATGCGCGTCGTGAGAAGCAGTTGTGAATAGAGAAATATGCTGTCGAATGATGTGCGACTGTCGGTGATTGAGTAATGGTTCTGCAATGAATGATTCCACACAGAAAAAGCTGAAAATGTCTTGACCGGTGATCTTCCGTTCCGAAAACATTTGGTTTGGAGGTACACAAAAATCGAAAAAGCAAAAGCAAAAAAATCAATCTCTAAAATGAAGCAAGAGCGAAAAAAAGCAACAAAAAAGAAAATGGAAAAATTTACGCAAAAAAAAGAAGAAGAAAGAGAGAGTCAAAAGCAATAGGAGAAAAATCAGGAACAAAAAGGCAGAATAAGTAAGAGAGAAAACAAGAATAAGAAAGAGTATAAGAATAAGAGGTCGTGCACCCGTGGCCGAGTGGTTAGCGTCTCACATTATCATGCCAGGTGTTCGGGTTCGATTCCCGTTCTGGCCGGGGGATTTTTCGTCAAAGAAATTTCCTTCGACTTGCACTGTGGTCACGCGTATTCAAGAGCTTGCCCTTCGGAATACATTTAAGGCGTGTTATTTGGCTTAAGAAATCTCAACTTAGTATTAGCAAATAACGCTAGTTAGTAAATACGTTGAGACGGCAAAAGTTCCACAGGGAACGTTAACGCCATTCAAGAAGAAGATAAGAATAAGAGAGAGAATAAGGATAAGAGAGAGCATAAGTATAAGAGAGAGAATCAGTATAAGAGATAGAATAAGTATAAGAGAGAGAATAAAAATAAGAGAGAGAGAATAAGAATAAGAAAGAAAAAAAGAATAAGAGAGAGAATAAGTATAAGAGAGAGAGAATAAGAATAAGAGAGAGAGAAAAGGATAAGCGAGAGAGAATAAGAATAAGAGAGAGAGCGAATAAGTAAGAAAATACAGGGTGGACTCGATTATATACAGTCTTGGATTTCTTTTCACTGTATATGATCGAGTCAAATTTTTTGTTGTTTTTATTCGTTTTTATGCTTATATGTTTCGTTTTTTGAATATAAAAGAAGAATTTAATTTTTGATTCATCTCCTGAAAGTCAGAAAACACTTTACTCACATGAAAAAAATAAATTTATCTAGAATCTGTCAGAGGGCGATAGACGATCATATTTGATGAAAAAAATCCTACGCATATGTTCGAATTTGAACAATGGCAGAGTTGTAGAACCTTTTTTTTCCTTTTTCGGACTCTGTTGCCTCAAACTGACTCCACATTAAAAAGTACGCTACGAGAAACGATTTTGTTGCTTCCATTTGAAAGATAAGAAAATTTAATACAGGATATAGTAGTGGAACATCTAAATTAGTGGATTTAAATAACATTTCGGAAGTAAAACTTAAAAGTTAGTAATTTAATTAATTGTATCCTAAAAAATCATATTATACTTGGTTGTTTTTATCAATTTCTATCAATTAAAATCAATTAGGATCTCTATTCGCTCTACAATTTGTTCTTCGACACCCAACTTCTACCTTTCTTAATTTCGCTGTT
Source organism: Toxorhynchites rutilus septentrionalis (assembly GCF_029784135.1). Lineage (NCBI taxonomy): Eukaryota > Metazoa > Arthropoda > Insecta > Diptera > Culicidae > Toxorhynchites > Toxorhynchites rutilus. The sequence goes on along the minus strand of NC_073746.1, from coordinate 66,225,572 downwards.
ATATCGATATGAACAATTACTGGTGGAAATTCAAGCAATATCTTCAAATATCACGATTTTTACCCCACTATAGCCACTTGAATTTCACTTTCACGTTGAAAGGTTACATTTTTTGCTTGAAATAAGTCATATTTGAAATGTAAAAAAAAAATCAAACTGTATATAATCGAGTCCGAACTGTATAATAAGAATAGGAGTAAGAGTAAGGGTAAGAAAGCAAGAGAGCAAGAGAGCAATAGCAAGAAAGCAAGAGCAAAAATAAAGCAAGTTAAAAAAGTATCAGCAAAAAAAAAAAACAAAAAGGAAGAGCAATAAAAGCAAAAGCAAGGGCAGTAAAGAAAATGCAAGGCAGCAAGATCAAGAGAACAAAAGCAAGAAAACAAACAAAGAAGGAAGCTAAAAAAAGCAATAGAAAAAAAAACAAAGATCAAAAAAGCTAGAGCAAGAAAGCTAAGGCAAAAATTCAAGAGCAATAAGAGTAAGAGCAAAGAAGCAAGCATGAAAGGAAGAAAAAGAAAAAAGAGTAAATAAAAGCAATAGCAAACAATCAAGAGTGAAAAAAAACAGAAAAAAAACCAAAAAAAAAAGCCAGAGCGAAAAAAAAATCAAACAGGCAAGAGCGATAAAAGCAACAGTTGCAGCGAAATCTTAAAAACAGACGGGTTTTACCAATTTATTCAATATTATCAATAGGCTCGAACCAAAATAAATTCATCCTCGCACGATCTATGTTTGCAACAGTGATAAATGCAACAGCAAATAAATGAAAAAAAAAAAGAATAAGCGAAAGAGCAAGAGTAATAAAAGCGAAGGCAAGAGACAAACAAGACAAGAACAGGCAAAAGAAAGAACCGCAAGGTTGACGTGGGACTATTGTTGTCTTGGGTAAGTATTTGTATTGTATCGATTAATTTATCGATTGAATGAAACAATTTTCGAATTCAATTGAATTCAACATATTTGCTTTGTAAGTAAAAAGTTTGAACAGTTGCCATGTAAGATCAATTCATGCGTGGTAATAGATTATGTTCCTCGTTACCAGTAAATTTGATGACCGTCCTTTTGCGTTTGATATGATGTCTAGGACTACCAAAATATGTGAATGGAAGAATTGTCAAACGGTTATTGTATTTTACATTTCCCTCTCACATTATTGTATCTCCCATGTGAACGTAGTTCTCGAACCGCGAAAGTTCATTCAACACTAGTATCCGAAATGAAAATTTTTCCAAACTTCTCAGTTTAAAAGTACATTTTAGGGAAACATATTTCAGTCCGCACAACGACAAGCGAGTACAAAAGTACTCGCAGCTTATATATATTTGCAATGCGGATTCCCCCAGGCACATTAATTTTGGAGTCCGTGTTAGGGGAACACAGCTCGGTGGGAACAAAAATACCCCCTACTTGCATGTATATTTGCAATGTGGATTCCCACAGCTATATTGATTTTGAAGTTTGTGTTGGGGAAACCGTACATCGGCACAATCAAAACGTGGCAGTTAGGGCGTTTAGATAACGCTTGATAACGCTATGTTTATCTCGTGGAAAATAACATTTTATTAATTGTGATAGACGCTTAGATATATTTTTTATCAATTGATGTAAACATCTTTCCGATCTATCAAGAAATGTTCGAGTTATAAGCATTCAGAATCTTTTATGCTTTTCCTGCATGTTCTGTGTTTAGATTTTCATTTCACCCCTATATACTGCGATTTGACGTAGTCCCACGGCAAGGAAGAAAAGCAAGAAAAACTATAGCAAAAAAAAACAATAAAAGCAAACACAAGAGAACAAGAGCAAAAGAATGAACATGAGAAAGAACAAAAAAAGTAAGGAAAACAATAGGAAAAAAATAAACAACAGCAAAACAAGCTAGAGATAAAAGCAAACGCAAGAGAAAGAGCGAAAGAAGTTAGGGAGAAAAAGCAAAATAAGTATTAGAAAAATAAGCAAGAGCAATAAAGGCAAATGAAAAAAGGCGAGTGTAAGATCGCAACAGCAAAAAAAAAAAAAAACTAGAAAACAAGAAGAAAAAAATCAAAGGCCGAAGCCAGAAGCAAAAAAGGAACTGTGTTAAGGATAGTTGGTCACCCTAACGTAATCCACAGATTTGTACTAAAGGCAACAAAGCATTTCTCGATCACAACAATGCTCGCTCGCTCTACGAAAACCAATGAGAGACTCTTCTATATTCACCACTGTCCATTGGTATCGCTAGGTATACTACTGGCAGAGCCAGCCAGGTTAGTAAGCAATAGAAAGTTGTATGGTTCGAATGCATATCGCATCTAACAGAAACTATTAAAACTAGTTTTCTCGAATTAAATCTTTTCTTGGACTCGCATATTTCAAATAGTTTTAGGTCAAGTGTCAATCCAACGGCTAGATCTTATCTTGAACAAACTGCAAAAAAAGAGGAAAAAAGAAAGAGAAAAAAATTAGAGCAATAAAAGCAAAAGCACAAGGGCAAGAAGAGATCAAAACAACAAAAGAAAGAACAAAAAAAGCGAGCGAGCAAGAGAAAAAGGCAAGAGCAAATAAAGCGAGAGAGTAAGAGAAAAAAGCATAAGCAAAATAAACAAGAAAAAAAAGAAAAAATGAAAAATGAAACATCATAAAAAACCAAAAACAACAGGATGATAAAAAAGCAAGAGCAAAGTTAAAGAAAGAGAGAGCTGAAAAAGCAACAACAGAAAATACAAGAGCAAAAAAGCAAGATTAAACAAGCAGAGCAAAAAAAAAGCAAAAGCAAAAAAAAAACAAATAAAAACGCAAGAGGAGAAACGAGTGACCAAAAACGGCAGCGCAGGAGAGCAAGAGAAAGAACAAGAGAGATAAACAAAAGCAAGAGTAAAAAATCAAAGTTGTGATACATGATAAGTTGTTGTTCCCCGTATGTTACATAGGCATGACATAGGCATGCATTCCACTAAAGAAATCTGAAATCACTTCATCAACCACTTCGGTAATCACATTAGATCAATCTCTATTTGGAAAATGACTCCATCCGTGGAAACATATTTTAGTGTGTATCGAATTCTCGATCGATATTTTCTGTTTTCTTCCATCGCTTGAACAAATTTCCGAAGATTTCCGTGTATCCTATGGATATCTTCCGCCATCGCAATTTGGAAATTACTTCGAATATTTCGCCGACTCGAACAATTCTAAAATTCCTTCTTCCTTCCGGTTTCTCAAAGATAACTTCCGCTGCCATGTGTTTAAATACACGATATTTTCGGGGTGGAGTCAACAAATCACAAAGTGAATCCTGAATCACTTTCATGACAATCGTAGGGGAACCACGCTGTAGAGCAAACCTCTCTAGCCGCAAACATCATACTAACATTCATTCGCTTTCCATGGCGACCGTAAGAATGGGGCCGGTGACGTTATTGACCATTTAAAGTTCGAATCAGTGAAACTTGCATAATAAACCAAGAACTGCTAATTCCAGACGTCATTCTTGTTTGTTCTTTGTGTGCAAATTCGGTGGATCAGATCAATCATGGAGAGCAGTCTTCCGAAAAACACTTACACATGTCCACGCGATGTGAAAATTCCATGTTTTTGTTTGAATTCGAACATGATTCTCGCTAGTGTTGAGTGTCTATCCCCAACACGAACAATGATACACAAACATAGACATGTGAAAACAAACACGATGTTTATAATTAAAGAACATCATGTACAAACATATCACCCGATGTCGCAGTATTCATTGCTTTCGTTTCGTTTCTTTTCATACACGGAAAGAAATTATTTATCCCAAAACATTTCTTCGTAGAATACTTTTTCACAGAAACGAACTTGAAACTTAGTTCGCATTTCAAAAATTGCACGAACTAAGAGGCTATAAGTTCATGCACCAAAATATATATTTTTATTAAGGCTCATATGGCGTCAGCCTAACGGGGCCGGGAGTTCAATATTTTGACAATGTTTGCTTACAACTATTTTAGTAATATGTAACCGATTACTCGCGGTTGGCTCGAGGTTAGTATTATAAGTGTTCTCATAATTGGGATGTTGCAGTCTTCAGTGCTCTGTACGTGTGCCCGACATGGGATACTTCCTATTGGGATGCAGCTGACCGTTAATCAGCAACGACCCCCTAGTCTGCACCCCATATCTAGCGTGGTGCGTCTTTTTCGACTCGAGGAATCCAGGATAGAATGATCACTAGCCGGCGAAATCATTAGCTCGTGTAGAGTTGTCATGAGCGATACAACCTTTGGCTCTTGTTGAATCATCAGTGGACTGCACTACCTTCGGCCCGTGTATCTGTAAAGAGTGTGTGTATGTATTGCCGCGACTAAGTAAAAGTTTATAGATCGTTCATGCACATTTTGCAAGTCTGATTAAATAATCCTTGGTTTCGTTCAAAGAAAACATTCTCTGAATAGAAAGAAGCTTTCTATTTTTTTTTGCGTGCATGTTGGCAATTAAAGTCTGGGGAGCCGACTGCATAGCGGGCGACGTCGTACAAATGCTGACCAAAAAAATAAATACCCAAAAATTAGTTTTAGATGCAACTTTCAGCGGCACACAGCAGAACCAGCAGAGAAATTTCAGCGGCTAAAACACACCATTAATTTCTCGATGTTATCACAAACTGAATGAAGGAAAAAACTAAAAGCTACACTTACGCTGCACTACATATGCTATGTGTGCATGCGATTGAATCATCCTTTCTTCTCCTCTTCTCCGCTCGTTTTATAGCTCGGGTCGCGATCGTCGCGAACAAGCAGTATTGGCCATTTGTATTCAAAGATCCAGCCAAAATTGTTGCTCCCGCGGTCGAGTGGTTAGCGTCACGCCTAACATGTCACTGCTGAATAATTCAATTTTAGTACTTGTTCAAATAACTAATAATAGCGAATGTTACATGAATTCAATATATAAATTGATGCGTGCACTAAATAATGATATCAAATGTGAAAAACTCTCATATCAATCGATGTTTATTTTGTTCAGAACAGAAAAAGAGGTTTATTTTATTTGCCCAATATTTTTGATGAAGCACCCATTGTCATGAAAGGAAAGCATTTTTTCCATGTCAACATACCAACACACCACGCGTTGAGTGGTGGTGGTGTGGTGTCCGATTCGCTTCTTCTACTCTACGCACTGCCGGTGCTTGAGGTGAAAATGCAAGAGAAACTGTACACCATGTTCGAACATCATGTGAAACATTGGGATTAAACATCGTATGTCCAAACATACCACGAATACAAACATGTCACATTTTCTAACATAGGTACGAAAAAAATCATGTTTGTACTCAAACACAAAACTGTGAACAGCAGCGTGGACATGTTTATTCCGGACGCAGTGTTTTTTGTGAAACATGGAAGACTGATGGAGAGCAACTAAGAAGTGTACAGTCTAGCCAAGCTGAGGCACTGGAGACTATCGTATCTTTCAATGCGCAATGGCGGGTCGTTTTTTTTTTGAACGAGATAATTAAAAGAATTACTTTAAAACAAAGCAAAAACACACAATAATAACACTCTCGATTCGATTCAGTCCCGTCTGAGTGTACGAGAGCCGCTCGAAATTGTAACAATTATTGGAACTCGCTTGGAGCAGGCAAACCCTCTTTGAACACCACTCTAAGAATTATCGTTCCAAGGTTCGATCTGATCTCCGGAGCTTGATATTTAAATCGCATTTGACTCATTCAATTACACGTCTCGGACGATCGCGGTAAAACGGCGCAATTTCCGACGCAACGATTTCGCTTCATCATCCGCGTACATCTCGAGATTCGATTGCGGTTCGAACTGTAATTATAGTTTTTTTTTTGTATGTTTGCTTTACTTCCCAACAATGACAATTACACAACACACAATATCAACACGTGAGCAAAATACGCTAGCCTCGGAAACACCAGATTTCTCGTCGCCGGGGGAACAGTTGGGCTTGAAGAAACCAACGCCGGAAATGTCATTATCAGCCCTCCAATGGCCGGAGGTGTGCGGCTTTGCTGACTGTGGGGAAGCGACAGTTTGACATTGCTCTACGGAGCTCCAAGTTTTTTTTTGTTCATTTATTTTTATGTTTTATGGTGGTGTCTGCATGTGCAGTATCGTTGGCCGCCGCCGCCGCATGGACATGTGACGCTCGGCCGGAACAATCGCTTCGCATCGTCGTGCCGAACGCCTTGACCGGAGCTGGTTTTACACGTTTCGCAATGTGTTTCATTATCAGTAGCTGGTTGTTTCGTGCACTTGACTCGTAACAGCAGATGCGATGCGGCGCATGTTTTGTCAATGTTATTTTTTTCCTGCTGCTGTTTGTGGATGCACATGTTTTTCGTTTTTCCCGCTGTTGTGGTTATTATGTTTTGTTTTTACATCTTTTCGCTAATTGGATTCGGGAAATGAAACGTGTGAAGGGTTTTCTAACTACTTTAAGAGTAAATCTAATTACCACATCCTTTCAGGGTTTTTTTTCGAACATTATGAATTACATTTTTTTCTCTTGTTTTTATTTGCAGGTAAGTGGTCACACTTTTGCATGTATCATAGGAGCAGAGCATCATCCGTTCACTACCCGATCGCAAAGAAGACCAAGGTAAATTCGGATTTTTGTCATCATTGTTGCGTGTGTCTTCCTTACTCTCGCTCTATTCTTGGCTTGGTCTTTTTTTTTCGGATCATCATCCACTGTTCTGTTTCCGTTTTGCGTGTGTGAGTTCCTACGATCTCAATTTGTTTTTTTTTCTTCTGTAACTCGTAGTGTGGTTTTTATCTATCTTTCACTTCCTTCAGTCCATCAGTAGCCCCCAGCTTAATGTAGTTAATATTTAGTGCGAAAATTGTAAGAACGAACCGCAAATAAAAACCATTCACAGGATTTCCGTTATCGCGGGATATGAAGATATGTCATTTATCACTTTTTGCTTGAAGGAGGAAACCGCAGTTAAAAACAGTGGCAACGGCAGGTGATGTTCCGATCGAATCAATTGCGGGCCCTACGATGCACAGATTACGAGAAGGGATTAAACAAGAAGCTCATAAAATTTGGTTTCTTCAAGATTGTTTCTTGCGGTTATCGAGCGGGCAGGAAATTATTGATATTGTTAGCTTTTGCTGTGCCGAAATTTTTAGGAGCGATCTGATTTCATCTTCAGGAAGCGATTTTGCATCGGAAACTTCGTTGACGAATACCGGTGGATATTCTGGTTCGTATTTTGTTAGAATCGAAGAGAACGAAGAACGAAGATAATAAAACTTTTGTATCGTCGACCAATGTGTGTTTCAATTTATTGTTGTCAAAAAGCTCAATGGTGGAGTTGCCATTTTGTCCAACAGTTTTTTCTAGAACTTGATTTTGAAATTTCCATCTTCAAATTGTCAGCGCTTCTTGATTGATTCTCTCGATCGAACGTTGGCTATTTTCAATAACTCCAAAAAAAAAAAACGATTCCAATGAGTAAACCCCCTTCAACAATAACTGAACTATAATTTTGTTTTTATTTCTAAATACTTAATAAGGGAGAAATAAACACCCTCTTCATATTAAAAATTCGAAACAAATGTTAATCTTTCATTTCGCGAAGCAATAAAACACTAGTTTTAGCAGATTTTCAAATCAACTCTCAAAATTAACTTATACTGTTGATTGCTCGCTGTCTAGAGTGACACTGAAACACTGAACTTACTGAATATCCGAATGATTTTACAGTATCTCTCAGAAAAATTATATTTTCAACGCATCCAAAAACAACCCTCTGGAAAGCACTCAGAACGGCAACAGAAAATCCGAACCGAATCGGGTGTGTGGTTGACTGACGACTTTGACAGTATCCGCTGCGGACCAATTTTTCATCTCCAGTTTTCTACCGAAGAACGCAGCTCTCCCCGCTGAAAAACACTTTCTTGAAAATCGGCATTAAATGCGCTGTATTTTGACGCCACTTCCAATCTGGAAACAATACTCGAATTCACGAAAACTTATCGATCGATGGAAAAAGTCACCAATAAGTCATTCACGATTTATTAGTCCTTCTGCTAGCTACCAGGTGACAGTGGCAGTGCGGCCTCTCTCAATGCTGGTATGGTATTTAGTTCAGTTTTACAAATTGGCCTTTTTTAAGAGCGAGGCGAATAAACTGCGAAAGTCTTAGAATCTGAGTAAGATTTTAAAATTCTAAACATCATCATCATTATATCAATAAATCCGCACTCGCTTCTAAAAACACATGAGCTTTCTCCCTGCAAAAAAAAAATCAATTCGCTTTCGATTACTTTGGATATTATTTTAGAATGCATCGAAATTCTTACAATAACTCTTTAGTCGAAGAACTATTCAATATTTTTCTTCTGCTCGTCAGTGCAAGCTCTGCACTATGCTTACTTTGCGCATATTCTGAGGCAAAGTTTTTTGCACATCTTTTCGGCACGGTAGCAAAATAGATACAGATTGGCCAGAGGGAGCACAATATGTATAGTGCTTCCAGAGCCATTCGACAACATCCATCAATCGCAGACCAATCTTGATTTCAATGGACTTTCGGACTTATTTATAGTTTTTGCGATTTCAATAGTTTGTTTAGATACGTTATTTCAAAGCGGTGTTTGAAGTATAGAAGGAGGTTTTCGGTCAATAAGTAGCAAACATCACTCATATTCCTTTTATCTTTGGAAACAGTCATACCATTTCGTTCATTCGGCAAAAGAGCTCAAATCAATACTGTACCAGTATGGGTGGATAGCGCACTAAACGATACTTTTGAGCTTATTTTAAGTAATATTTGAGGATGTTGAAAATGGTGCAAAAAAATTTTTTTTGTGTGCGTACATTGAAATAATTTGTAGGAAAGTTCAATTTAGCTATCAGTATTGAAACTTATTTGACACGCTGTACATTCACGTATAATTTCACATTAGCATTGTAATTGAATGTATTTGTAATCTGTGTAGAGAGGAGCCGAAAAATAATCTGTGTAGATATACATTAGGAAGGCCGCGAAAATAATCATGTCAAATTTAAAAAATCGACCATTCACTTTATTTTTATTGGCCCAAAAAAATGACATGCATGAAGTGCGAAATTTCTGCTCAATCGGATATGATTTAGGGATAAACTCAAAGCGCTCAAAGTTGTTATATTTTGACCCTCGAAAATCTCCAAGGGATTGATGCCAATTTTTTTCAAATTGCATGAAACGTCGAAATTTACTGTTGTCTAAAAAACATTGTTCAAAATTAACATTACAGACGGAAAAACGATCGGGTGTGAAAAAGTCAATTTTTAACAAAAAAAAATCGAGATAACAATAAATCGTTAATTGAAAAAAGGCAGGGTGGTCCTAAACTGACCCTTTGTTTTTGCTCTGTGCATAGGGGTTTGTGATTGCTCGTTGAGCGTTAAGTATTTAGCGTTGAGCGTTGAGTGTTTAGCGTTTAGGATTTAGCGTAACGTTGACCGGAAGTCAAAACAAGATTATATTCGTTTTCCACTCGAAAGTTATTTTCGCCCATCTATATATATATACAAAAATAGATTTCTGTCTTTCGTTTGATACTTATGGACTTGAAAATTACTCAAGCGAACGGCGTGAAAATTTGTATGTAACTGTTTTTGGGACCGGGAAATGTCTTATGATGGGTTAAGAGCCCTCCCCTCTCTCTAAGGCGGGGTTGCCATACAAACGAAACACACATTTTTGCATAACTTGAGAACTAACCAAGCAACTGGAGCCAAATTTGGTAAGTAGAGGTTTTAGGGGGCAAAAAATGTTTCTATAGTAATTTGACATTTCTCCCTCCTCTCTAAGAGGGCAGTCATACAAATGAAGCAGAAATTTTTACATAACTCGAGAACTAACCAAGCAAACGGAATCAAATGTGACATGTGGAGGTTTTAGGGGACAAGAAATGTTTCTATGGTGGCTCGATACTCCTCCCCCCTCTCTAAAGGGTGGTTGCCATACAAATGAAACACAAATGTATGCATGCATAACTCGAGAACTAATCGAACGAATGGAACCCAATTTGGCATGTAGAGGTTGTTGGGGCCAAGAAATATTTTTATGGTGGTTCGATACTCCTTCCTTCTCCCTAAGACCCAATTCCAACTCCGTCCGATTTGAGCTGTCCTTATTGTATAATATTTTCTATATCAAAAATGTATTCCATGTAACGGAGAAACATGTTTTTTTGCGAATGATTCGCCAGGTCAGCTAGTTACCTATATAATTGGGGGCTTATGTCTTTTACGGCCAATTAGGAGTAGATTCGCTTGAAAAAGTAAAGAGTCGGTTCAGGACCACCATTTTTGAATGTATCGAAAAAAGAGACTTCTATGAACCTTAAAGAGTTATACTTTACTTTCCAATACGGAAGTCGTCAAAAAACAAGAATTTTATGTGATGAATGGCCGTTGCAATTTAGGGGATCGGGTCAGGGTCACCTGACCCTAGATACAAATGATTGAATTATCTTTTAGTCTTTTGGTCCCAACTAAAAGATCATCCAATGATTTATATATGCGTAGAAGGATGAAGCTAAACAGATGTCAGCAGCCGGGGTATTTGAAGATGAGCAATTTGATTTGCCTGTTTATCAATTCGGATATAATTTATAAAATTTCAAAAATCACTTTTTATTAGAAAGTTTCATTGAGCTAATTAAATTAAATCTAGCAGTTCAAGAAGTAGAGATTTTTTCTTGCTTTTACGAGACCAATGCATGAACCGATCATATGTCGCAATTAGTTTCTTTATTTCAATGTACACATTGCACTGAGTATTCATTGCTCTTTTTCATATTTGACATACACACATATGGAATCTGGCGATTAAATATTTGTTCCACCGTTATTCCACATTCCTTAACAACTTCACTCTATTTTTCAAAGCTCATAAAAACAACAAAAATGGCAAAATTGGTATCAAAAGTAAGTAAAGTAAGTATCAAAAGTCGTGCTTCATGTTGTTTAGTACATCGTCATTCGACCAGCACCAAACAAGCGTTTCACAGAGAATGCACACGGTAACACACAGATATCAAATCGTCAAAACCGTAAACAAAGCAAGGAGATTGTTGCGTCGGAACGGGGCCGATACGCACGAGACCCCATCAATGGACGGTTTATTGTATATTCATCGTGAACTTAGACATTTATCAAGTATGCTATAAAGGTCCTCGCGTTAGTATTAGTTAATAGCGTGCACTGTGTGTGTGCTAATTTTCGTGTACGATACAAAAAAATCTAGCTCACCTGTAGCGTATGTCATACCACGTTGAACTCAAACATCGATGCATGCACCCGTACATGGGAGAGAGAAAAAGAGGAACGAGTTCGTTTTGGGGGAAGTCACTTCGCAATGCAATGAGGACAATTTGAATGGGAAGCATGAAATGATATAATCGAGTCGGTAGAGGGAGATAGCGACTAAACGCCCGACTGACTGTTTAGTCGTGTTGACGGAGAAACTGCGTGAAGAAGCCAAAAGTCATTACTGACGGAATACGGATATAGTCAGTCAGATAGTCAGCTGACTATCCTCAGTTGACTATGACTATGCAGAGCCCTGCATAGCATACATAATGTGACGAAAAGTGGCGACATTATGATTACGCCTGTTTAGTCATGGCTCGGCTCGATGTGTTGATTGCAATGCCAGATGCACAGCGAGTAGAATATTCGCTCGCGTCCACAGCTCGAGCGGAAACGAAGACGACCCAAAATAAGCAGAATGAGAAAGACAATTCATTCTCGCTCGACGTTCGCCGACAGCGATGTTGCTTCGATGACCACAAAACGGGAAGTGAAAATTTCCTCAGAGGAGATATTTATACGCTAGCGACAGCGTACTTACTGTGCAAAGGTGTAATTTACGTTGCAAGTATTCTCTTTTCGTTATCTCTTTCGTTCTTTCTATTCTCGCGGCAGCATAAGTCGCTCGTTATTGACAGTACGGTTAGGTAAACACACAAATGGACAGAACAAATGTATAGGAAAAAGGGAATGCTTCCAATTTCCATCAATTTAAACCATTTCCAGGCTATGGAATTGTAATGCATAGCATGTCAAACGAATCTTAAAGAATCTCGATTGGTAAAAAAATAGGTAAAAAATGTTAAATTTATTTCATAAAAACCTGACCTGTGTTCTAATTTGGCACCCTTAATGAAATGCATAGTCCTACGTCAAAACATTGTTCTCACAAATATCGCACATTTAGGTCAACAGAATTAGAACAACCCGTTAGAAGACCTCGAACCAGATGTGGAATCGATGCACAAAACGAGTGACAAATTTCGCATACGACCACCACTAGTGCCACAAAAGGAAGCTATCCAAACTATCTGCAGGTTTCGACCAGGCTAGGCTGACTCAGCGTCGGTTAGCATTATTTATGACGGGGAATCTTCTCCCTCCTTCGTCAAAAGCTTACCGTTGAAGCAGTTGAAACGTAGACACAAAATATTCAATGAGTTATTCCGTGGAGCCCAATTAATATTCGTCAGATCAACTTATGAACTTTGTTGTCGAATAGCAAAGAAGTAAACGGCATTGAAATATAAACCGAAATGAAATCAATTCAAGAAGCGAATGCTGCTTTAACACGTTCGTCGACCAACGCGACGTTTTTGAGTTTCTTGCAGAGCCCAACTTGCAATTAAATTATTAAATGAAGATCAAGCTTAGTTTGTAGATAACTTTTACATGATCTAGCAGTGTTTGTTTCCAATAGAAGACGAATTGATGACAATAACACATGCCAAAGTCATATTATAGGGGTTTTGCAAAAAAAAACTGCAGTACAAACCATCCGTACTATAAATTAATAAAAAGTATAGTATAAACAGTATAATATTATGGTTATGATTTTATTATTTTTCTTCATATCCTATAGTTACATTTAGGTGCCTATTCTATCAAATCTATATACTTATAGGCTCGGAAACTACTGAACCGTATCGACATGAAAATTGGTATGTAGGGGTTTTTGGGGCCGGGGAAGGTGTTCGTGATAGTTTGAGACTCTTCCCCCCTCTCTAAGGGGGGGGGGGGGGTGAGATTCCATACAAATGAAACACAAGGAGGTTCTACATTACTCGAGAATTAATCAAGCAAATGAAACGAAATTTTGCATGTGGAGGTTTAAGGGTGCAATAAATGATTATATGGTGGTTAGACACTCCACCCCCATCTCTAAGGGGGGGCTGCCATACAAATGAAACACAAATTTCTACATTACTCGAGAATTAACCAAGCAAATGAAACCAAACTAGACATAGGGAGGTTTTAGGGTGCAATCAATGTTTCTATGGTGATTAGACACAAGTTTGCCGGGTCAGCTAGTACCTTCTAAAAATCCTTCTCAATTCGAGCGAGGAAAGTGTCACCCATATCTGGGTGACGGGGCGCCGAAAGTGTTAACTATTAATCAAATCACAGGTAAATGGGTAATGAAAATTTTTCGCCGCGTTAAAATTCAGTGAAGTAACCACAAACCACAAAAGTCAAGGCCAGAAGTTAACAAGCGTTAAGTGACAACACGATGCACAGCAGCTTCCACATTCTGACCGACCGCGCCAACTATCATACGCGCTGATTACTGAAACTCTCAAAATGTTTGACACCGCGTGGCCTCTGCCTCTGCGTCACTCTTTCAACAATTAGGAGGATTGATTTATTTCCTGCACTCGAGAGCAGAAGCCGTCCGTCACTCAATCTGGCATTGCCGCCGGATGGACGCACTCTGAATTTGACGCGTTCCCGCGTTTTGGTTGGCTGTCCGTCTGTCTGTACCCCGTTTGGGGCACTTTAATTAATTTAATGACCGCGCGCGCCGCCTAAACATATTATGTGTGCTGTGCGTTCAATATCGCACGGAAAGTGAACTTTGGAGGTTGTGCTGTGAGTTAACGTGTGTCGGTAGAGGTGCGGCTATGTTGTTTTCAATATAGTTTCAAGAAATAACATTTTGAAAATTCGGATTTTGGTTGATGAAATTGCGGTCTTTTCTCGGAATATTTCGTCATCACTTGATAGTCCCTCGCATCGCGTGCCAATCACGTCTTTCAAGTTGTCAACATCATGGAAATTAGCGGAGTAAAATTTCATCCATTGTCATGGTCTCCGGGAGATCTCTAATCTCTCTCAACGGCATCACCTGCAGCAACTGTCAACTACATCCAACTATGTTTTATCGCTATGACGCCATTGCCATTGTCACTACTCATCTGGCCGAGAAATGAATACATCAGATAAGTGAGTAAGCGCCCATTCTCACAAACCGCTCAATTCTATTCAACGTGAGATAGACAACCATTATTCGTTCAGGGTATATACACAATTTTAACGGCTCGATTTGCACCTCATTGAAAATCATCTCTTCACCGCGATCACCGTTCGGATTATCATAAATTATGTACAGCATTATAGACCGATTAGCTATCAAAAAAAATTTTTTTAATTAAAATAATTCGCTGCAGCGAATTTCCGTGAATTCTACCACTACCGAAACTCGTGACGCAAATTTCGCGCAAGTTATTCATATTTAATCCTCGTTTCGATCTACTGAAAAGCTCGCGCGCAGTGGCTACGTCATTTCGCGTAACTAGATCCACGCGATATTTCTATAATTCCCAGCCAAAAGGAGCACACAAAAAACGTGACTCGTTTAGACCGCAGTGCAACTCGGACCCGAGCAGTCACCGAGCTGAGAACTCCACAAATCGTTGGCCCTCGAGCATACATGTTCAACATCAAGAGTGAATCATCATTAAGTGCTTGCACGGAATTATGCTAATTCTGTGCAATGCTTTTGGTAAAAAAAATATTGTTAATTATTGATCGTTAGCTCGTGCTGCTGTGTGGGTGTCGTTGGTTGACACTGGTTTGTAGGCCTCAATGCAAGCGCGGTGTCATCCGCGTTTTGCCCGATCTATTGGTGATCCGTCGGCCGTAGGCGGTGATGCTGACGATGATGAGTTCCACTACAAGTGGTGAGCACCTGACTCTGGCGGAGGTGAACTTCATGATGAAATTGACAACGCTTGAGTCATCCCATAGACGACGATGACGCTGGGAAATTGCGTTGCGGATTTTAGTTGCGGGCGAGATTAACAATAAACGTTTTCCCGATAGAAGACTTTGTTGTCGAGTGTTCTCGTTTTGTGACTGTGTTTCATTTCATAGTAGACAGTTCTATAATGATTTTAAGAGGCTATTTAGCAGTAGAAAAATCGGATCGTTCTTTCGAATCTTCAACTGAAATCCTTCCACGTTCACAGAGTTCCGATGTATGATGGTTCGATCCAAAGTTTAATAAACTTCAGGTTAATTCAAATTGGGGAGATAGCATCCAAGAAACATGCAATGCTATTATGCTATACAAACTATGAAGAGAAATGAAAACAGCATCTATAACATATTGAATTTCGGTTAATAAGAAATGGAATAAATATTCAATCTCAACCTTATTGTGAGGGCACATAACTTACGTTATCTTGTTTGCAAATCAATAAACTCAATTTTCAAATTAATTAATGCTTTAAAAAATGTGTACTGCGTTGTACTCTTTTACGTGGAGATGAGACTGAGAACAATTGAATTACTTTTGAAGATTTGGAACATACAACAGGATCTTATTAGTATAAGTTTCTCTCATAGAAGTAATGATACTCACTTTACGATTTGTAGATATGCTTAGATGCTTTGTCATAGTTAATATTTTTAAGATATTCAAGAGTTTGATTATCTTATGCTCTACAGTTCCAAAAACGCATACCAGTGGCGCGAAAAAGGATATATTGAAGGATATATTGATCAACAAGACTCAGCAAGTTCCCGGTTTGGCAAAAGATATAATTGTTGACATTGTTCATTGTACGAAAATTCAAATGACTCGTATCAATGTTCCATGCTAAATTATACTTTCGATGCACAAGTTTTAATGGTTGCTGCTGGAAATGAAACAATGAAAAAATCTGATAATCAATCGAATACCGTCATCCGGGGGCAAATTGATCATCGGGGTGAAATTGATCGAACATACTAATGCAAATAAAATGAAATTCTCGAAGGTATTATTCGATTAAATCTAAAACTTTTTTACATGAAACGTTCAATAATCTCCTGTAGGTTCTTTTCGTTAGTGGTTCTCATCAAATCGTATTAAATTGCATAAAAAATTTTTTTTTTGAACCGCATTTTCGTTTCCATTTTTAACACGTTGAGACCCAGCGTCGGTCCCTATGGGCACTGGAAACCACTGACTGACTGGGACTGACAGCTAAAAAATACGAAAATAAAAAATATATGGTTTGTTTACGGATGTCAAGTAGTCACAATTTGTAACACATCCCGGATAGATTTCTAGTCGAATTCCTGACTATTTCGTATTTATACAAAATTTTGGGAGCTGGGAACACTGATTTTATGAAAACACTCATGATGCGGACTGAATGGAAAGCGTAGCTAGAGCAATTTGGGCCTCAACGTGTTAAGCATGGTAAAGAAACATATTTTCGACACATCAAAACAATATCAATAGACGCCAAACATATTAATTCACACTCAGCTGATTCCTTACGAGTTGAAATGGTAATCAGATAATTACAATTACTGTTAAAACAGGTGAAAAAACAATTTTACGAAAAAGCACCATAAAAGAGAATTTTTATTTCTTAACCAGACAACAAATGTTGTAACTCAGTCTTCTCGGAAACCGCAGGAACGAATTGGATGCGACAAGTTTCATTTGAAACCCCATTATGTTTCATTTGAGAACCCTTTAAAGTTTTTTTTTTCCAATTCATTTATTTGTAAGAATCAATCGCATAAGCTTTGCGGAGCCGCTAATTCAAGGTTTGTTTATACAAAGTTTCAACTAATTGCTATGTTTAGTAGGATTCGACCGAATACTCGCGGTTTACTCGAGGTTAAGGGCAACAATTTTTGTGGGACAGGTCAGGTTAGGGATATGGGTATGAGGTATCGTTGTCTCAACCGAGAGTTGCCGCACGCACTGTAGCATTGTCCATAATGACCAGGGATAGCACCTGGTGTTCGACTAGCTGTCGAGGGTGGGCGACGGTGAGATGAGGGGACAAGACACACAAACTAATAACGAAAAAGAAAAACACAAAATCATTAAATACTTATACTAGACCGTTTCACAAACATATAGATCAACTGCATGTTGCTTTGAACAAGATTTATTCTGTGGAGATGCACATCTATCGAGTAGTGGTTGGACATAAGTCTACTCATTACACGAATGAAGTCACGACTTACGTCCAAACCTTTGAACCACGCTCTCGAAGAAACCTATGGAATAATTGAAAATAACCACCGCCCAAGACTTCCAGTGTCCCAATCGGTTTGCCAACTCAAGAGGGAACTCTGACGCAGTAATTGGAAAAAGTCATCGTATGAAATCTATCTATCAAACAATTCGCCTTCCTGGGCACCTTTGCGAGAGTGTCCGCCTTCTCATTGCCAGGAATTGAGCAATGAGAGGGCACCCATACAAAGGTTAACTTATAAGATCATTCGATCAGTGCATTCATCTGCTGCCTCACTTTTGTGAGGAAATAAGATGAGTGCCTACTAGTTTTAATCGACTGGAGAGCCTCAAGCGAACTGAGACTATCCGAGAAAATGGAGTAATGGTCTGCAGCCCTTTAAAGTTTCATCGGAATCGGTCTACGGGTTCCGGAGATATAGCGGGAGCAAATTCAATGGTCGTAAATTTCAGAACCCAAAACCCATCATGCGACATATCGAACTTCATGGTTTATGGCTACATTAGGATAACTCGGACGGTTTCCGAATAATCGCAGCTCAATCTTTAGATCGAGCTATTTTTTTTCTATCTTAATTAAAGAGATTTAGGTGGATTGAATCAGATTAGGTGTCCTCAAAGGCTTGAATTCTCATTTATATAAACATAGGTAAAGAAATCAGTGTTTTTTTTCATACATTTTCGTACATATTACACTCTAAAATGGGTGCACCCGTGGCCGAGTGGTTAGCGTCTCACATTATCATGCCGGGTGTTCGGGTTCGATTTCCGTTCTGGCCGGAGGATTTTTCGTCAAAGAAATTTCCTTCGACTTGCACTGTGGTCACGCGTATTCTAGAGCTTGCCCCTCGGAATACATTCAAGGCGTGTTATTTGGCTTAAGAAATCTCAACTAAGTATTAATGAATGACGCTAGTTAATGCATATGTTGAGACGGCAAAAGTTCCACAGGGAACGTTAACGCCTTTCAAGAAGAAGACACTCTAAAATAATAAAAATATAGATTGATCAATTTCACCCCAAAGGTATGTTTTGAAATTAGAATTCTTCTCTTCGTATTTCTAATTAGGCAATTCAAACTATAATGACTTGTGAAATATCCCAAGCGAACAGCAATTCACCGAGAATTTGGACTCTCAATGAATATCTAAAGCAAATCCATCCAGAGATCCAGAAGTTTAAATTGGCAGGCATTTTAAGAAGAACTTGTCAGAGAGAGTTTGATGATATTGTGGCCCAAATGAAAGAACTAATATAAGGACCAGAAGGTTAGGTGCAGGGTGTCTACTACCTTGAAAATCCTTGAAAATCGGGGAATATCAGGGAATTGAAACAAAGTCAGGGAAATCAGGGAATTTTGTCACCAATCTGGAAAAAATAAATTCCCCCAATTAGAATTTTGATCTGAGCTCGATCTGAAACTTTCTAAGCTATACTTTGTATTTGGTTTCGACGAGTCTTTGAACAAGACTATAAAGAGGCTATAGATGGATCTGAATGTCAGATTTTGGGATGAAGAAGAGATGGAGGTGGTAAATCGTTGAGTGGCGTCTTGGACCGTTTTAAAACATCAGAGATCAACTTGTAGCTTTTAAAGAAGGGAATTTTTAAAGTCTAGGAATTTATAAATGGGTCACATTACGAGAGCTGCAACTAGACTTTCAAAATGGAGAAGAAGAACTCTTGAATTTGGTTAGCTTCGGATTGCATATTTTACACGGTTCATCAATAGATTAATGGATTTAAAAAAAAAACAAAATTTAACGACAGACAAATCTTGAAATTTCGTCCGGGATGCGAAGCATTTTAAAGCTTAGGGAGCATTAATATTTCCTTGATCTTGCGTCATTCATTCCAAAAAATAGTTTAAAACGATTCGTGAAATTTTTAACTATTGATCTTATTGACTTCGTTGATATTTTACGGATTTTGGACATATCAGTGGAGCTCCAGCGGGCTTAGCACTGAAAAAATATTGATAGCAACAAAAGCAACAAGTCTGCTCACTATGATCCGAAAAATTTACGGAACTTT
Organism: Toxorhynchites rutilus septentrionalis; assembly: GCF_029784135.1. Lineage (NCBI taxonomy): Eukaryota > Metazoa > Arthropoda > Insecta > Diptera > Culicidae > Toxorhynchites > Toxorhynchites rutilus. The sequence goes on along the minus strand of NC_073746.1, from coordinate 66,206,257 downwards.
TTACCAAAAATGGTCTTCTGTCTCTCGTGTGGAAATCCCAACACTGATAGGGCTTTTCCATTAATATCGAATGTTTTTAGAAAACATTTGTGAGGAAACGGTGGTTGTGCTAAGCAACATGTTTATGATGGTATGCTTCACTTTGAAAGGATAGCATAAATAAGAAATGTTGAGCTAGTTAATTCAAAAAGTTCGAAATCCTCATTCTCTTTAACTAGTAGAGAAGGAAAGTTGGAAGAAAGAATCCTTAGCGTTAAGTGAGGTAATTTAAAAAAAAGTGAGTTGACTGCTCGCAGGATGGAGCAATACTAGAATAGAAATCGTAAATGATACAGTTTATACTCTCGCTCGGTGATATTGTATGTCTGGAGTTTAGAGTGCAAAGCAACGACAAGCCAGTTTGAAAATTCTCAAAATCACCCTCAGCCTTAACATGTGTTGTTGGGTGCTCTCGAGCATGAACGAAACTGTAATAAAAATCGCAAAGGTTATTTTTCGCAACCGACTGTTAGAATTGAATTAGAATTTTAACATCATTTATTAGTAACAGTCAGCACGAGCTTCGTGAGTTTTTGTCAGATTATGTGAAATTCAACATAGACAGCTCTTTTTTTTATTATCAAATCATAATGCAATAAAGCAATTTCTTGCTAAATTAACCGGAAACCAGCTGCATTTCACTCGTTCCGTTCCGATTTTTGACGTAGCATTACTTCTTTCGGGAACATGTCAGGGTACAAATTGTAAAAAAAATTGTTGGCGTCACGAAAAACGTCCAGTTTTGAGCGCATATTACTTCGTTATTGCTTGATGGACTTACGCGATTTTGGCACCAATCGAATCGATTCGAATAATTATTGTTATTGTAAATTTGTTAAAACAACGCTGAAAACTTCCATATATTTGTGCACGCCGCATGGTATTTCTCTAACATGGGTTCCATCATCGATCAGCGTGACGAAATCGTCCGTGATAATAGGGGAGGGGGTCTCCTTAGCCTAAATGGCTGCGCGTCTACTTACTGAGCTAACGACCGTGGGTCCAATTCCACTCCAATTGATAGATTGGCCTTTTTCAAGACTAGAGACGGATGAACTTTGTAATTGGAGGGCACTAACATAGAAAAAAAATCAATAAATCATCAATCAGTGATGATACAAGCAAGCTAAATAGACTCTCGTATCCAAGCTGGAAAATTTGAAAGGGCTTGCCGTGGGTAGGTTCAAGACAACAACGTCAAAACCAACGCTGAAAAAGGAATCAACATACAACAAACACTGTAACGTAATCCAATGTCAACTGTCTTGTCTCGGATACAATCTACATAAGATGGCAGCTATCCAAATTTAGAATTCTAATTCTAATTCTAAGAATTTTCCTTGGATTTCATTCAAAATCCACTTTTCTTATGCATTTTTTTCTGTACCACCAAAAAATTGAGTTGAAAATGGTCTCATTTCAATCACCGCTTGCAATCAGACTTCCAATACCCAGTAAAAACCATCACTAGCATTAACGATATTATTACTTTTACCATCATGCTTATAAGCATTACTTGGAAGCACTTAATGTGCTTATATAGAGTTGAACGGGAGTTAAACAACTCTACTAAGTTAATGATATGAATCAATCACTGAAAATACAAATAGCAATGAGTGTAAAACGATTAAACAGTTCAACGAATAAAGTGGGTATGTTTTTTCGATTTTACTCGCTGCTTGCGCTGTGGATGGAGCGCAACAAACAATATGTTTGCATACAATTCGGGCGTTAAGCTCCATGGTAGAGATGGGCAAACCGTTCGCGAAGAGTACGAAAGTACTAGTTCATCAAAAAGAGTGAACAAACGGTCGTTCGCCATACGAAGGGAGTTCGAACGAACTGATTGGAGATCGTATTCAACTGAATTGCATAAACGAAAGAAGAAAGGCGACATATCTATCAATATTTTGTAGAGATAATAAACATTTTTCTATACAACTATGAATATCGACACGAAAAAACTAGAGAATGTCGAATTTTTCGTGCTACTGTTGAAATATCTATCTCATAGTTTCTTCAACAGGGAGCTGCTTTGGTTCGATATGTGGAGAATATGGGGTATAGAAGAATACAAACATGCCGCATCGAAAACAATCATGACGTTTGAGTTCGTATAGTTGTGCATCATAAAATGCTAGCTGGAGCAGAGTTATCTCGTTCTCGTTTGTGCAATGATTCGTAGCATGTAACAACAAGCGAATACCGCTGGAGGAATTGACTTTTGTTAGATCATATTTTAACAAACGAACGAGCGATGACATTTTTATGAAAGGTTGAAAACAGAAAATCCACATCACATAGGCTCCCAAAAAAAACTACAAACATCAATACATGATAAATTCCAAATTAACTCACAGCTTTAGCAAATCGTGTTAGCTGATCGCTGTCTAGAGTGGACCTAAAAATTCAGTGACGAGTAAAATGAGAAAAGTCTATTCATTTTATTGATTACATTTTTTACTGTAATGTTGCCACTCCATATGAAATTGCTAGAGATATTTCCATATTTCCTAATTATTTGTGTATCCATTTATTGAAGATATATAAACGTTCAAAATTCATATACTTCTTCCATCAGAAACATTGAAATGAAACCGTCTATTGAAAGATTATACGTAGTTCTACTTCAAATTTTTTTTTGCAATACATCAAAATGGGACTTCAAATCTAGCATTCCTTTAGAATAAAACAATCGGTCGTACAATGAAGAAAAAATCGACTTGAAATCTTCTCCCCACTCACTCTTCGTTCCCTATTCCGGCCCTGCACGCCAACTGTGGGCAGCAATCCAGCAATCGACTGTAACCTAAATTAAATATTTCCGCTTTCAATTAAGAACTGAGGAAAAATCATTTCTCTTTGCGTTGTTGTGTTGCGATAAGCCGCTCTTAGATGCCGGTTGGGGGGCCGATCCAAAAAAGTGAAATATGTGAGAATCGAACGCAGATGAGGGGGAACAATGAAATAATGTTGAACAGAAAGAAAAAAAACTGAACCAGAGCCGTAGATTTGTGTGTATAAATGCATTCGAACAAAACCGAATCGTGAATGAATCGTTCTTTACAGGAAAGAATTAATGCTGAAGTACTGCTTGTCGTCGTAAAATAGAAATGCTGACACATTTACGATGACGATGACTTGTTGCGCTACCGCGGAAAAAGTCGGTCTGACAAGTGGCCATAGGAGAAAAACGATTTATTAGACCTGCGATTAGGTCGGGGATGCTACCATCAGTGTCGACTACCGTTTTTCTCTGTGGTGGAATACGCGCATCCGACGAGTGCGAGGAGATAAGTTTGACATAATGAGGCTATAAATCAATCCCAATCGTTGGATCGTTTAAATGTGTGTATAGATGTAGTTAGGAGATGATAGATTCACAACAATCGTGACCAGAGCTTTGTCGTTGCATTCATGATTTAGGATCTCATATGTTGTATCATAAACGCCATGTTTCGTTTCAAACGTGGATAAAAATAACTGACCCGATAATCACTGCCAACAATTTTTCCGAATGGGTGGAGTTCCAAGAAAGTATAAGAAGACACACTTTTTATAGAAAGAAAAGATTACTTCGCAGAAAGACTGCTCCTACTAATAGAGTACGCGGGAAAGGTTTTGACAGGAACAGCATCGGGTGCAAAAATTCCCACGGCTCTTGCATCCTTTTTGTGTTGGCCCACCGCCAGTTTCGGCAAAGCCTTCGCCGGAAACGCGCTGAAATTAGAGCATCCCAACCGACGTGAGAAATTTTGCATTTTTGTAATTGTCGCCAACACTTTGAGACTCCATTCAAACTGGATGCTTCTTGGATGCCGGCCTTGGTTAAAGACTCGGCTACTTGTTTTCCGCTAAAAGCCGAGGACCAGATTATGCGAGAGCAAAAAAAAACGCAGCCGTCAAACTGTCGCGGAACCGAGACGGCGACGACGGTACAAATTCTTGGTAATAAATTAATGACTTTAATTTGTACCAACTATTCCCTTGGTCTCGGTTCTGAGCGGTTGGGATTGGGATTTGCGCAAGTCGGATCGCGTGGAGAGTCTGTTGCTAATAAGCGCGGAGCATTCGGGGTGTGGAAAGCTTCCTGCAGTGGATGTATAATTAAAACCGCCACATCTTTGGGTAAATAGAGTTGAAACTATGGGCTTTCACGGCGCAGAATTCTGCAGTCATTCATTGCTTGCTTTGGGAGGATGTGGCGAACAGCTCGGAATGGTGTGGAAATACAAAAATGTGATATGGCGGCGGGAATTATTGGAGAGCACCAAACGGACCGGAGAATTATCTTATCACGCGAACATATTTCCAAGAAGAAGTTTTCAGTTACGGTAAATAACCGCTCACTCATTATGGGTACGGAGAATTATTCTAGGTATCCATCCATGGTGGCTCACCGTTACAGTTGAAGTATGATGTGAAAGTATGACGTGTCTTCTATATTAGGATAGCTGTCAAGTCACAAGTTACTGATCGTGCGACAATTCGGAATTCTGGGACTTTCTTATTTTATTTTATATTTCAATTTCGAAGGTAAATTTTGACGAAAGGCTCCAACCGAAGCGTTCTATACCGTTTCTTAAAATGGGCTAGAAAACGCATTTGAATCACTCATAAAATTGACGTGAAAAGTGTAGGGAAAGTGTACCCTGACCTGACCCACTAAATTGCAACGGCCAATCATCACATGAAAGTCTTGTTTTTTGGCAACTTCGGCATTGACATATATGATATAACTCTTTAATTATATTTCCTTCTAGTCGGTATAAACTAACTGAAAAAACTGAAAAATGAAAAAAACGGAAAACTAAAAACGGAGAGCTAAAAACGGAAAACGGAAAACGGAAAACGGAAAACGGAAAACGGAAAACGGAAAACGGAAAACGGAAAACGGAAAACGGAAAACGGAAAACGGAAAACGGAAAACGGAAAACGGAAAACGGAAAACGGAAAACGGAAAACGGAAAACGGAAAACGGAAAACGGAAAACGGAAAACAGAAAACGGAAAACGGAAAACGGAAAACGGAAAACGAAAAACGGAAGACGAAAAACGAAAAACGGAAAACGGAAAACGGAAAACGGAAACAGAAACGGAATCGGAATCGGGAACGGAATACGAATATTCTTACTCCGAAAAAGGCGACATGTGACGATAAAGATAGGAATACTCTTACACTCGAATGGTTACTGTGTAATATCTGTGATATAACCGCAAGGTAAACGTAGGACTACCGCTGGCTTAGTAATCATTTATTTGAATTTTTGCAATTCTCAATGAATGAATACATTTTTTTTCTTGTTAGTGTGTGGGTAGATGAGTATAAGTGTGAAATTGTTAATAACATAAATTTCAACTGATAAGAACCGATGGGTTTGAGTGGCTTTTTAAAAGCAACTGAAGGTATTTGGTACATGATATATTTTGTTTTCGTGAGAATAATACACAAGAGTGTTGTTCTTGGATTGCACTACGGAACACCTGGCCGAATGCGCGAATGTGTGCAAGTATTCCTCCACTCGCGAGCATTCACAAGCAAGCAATTTTCTAAGACCACTCCATGCGAACGCAAAATAGAAACTGAGAGAGGTTGGTGTCGACATCATGCATCATGCCTCAACTGCAGTTCAATCGCGACTGGAATGATATTTCAAGTGGTTGGTATTTTATTTGGACATTTCATCTTTCGAATGAAGTGATATTCATACCACTTCGTTCAGCTGCCAGAGAATTATCAGCGTTCAAAATCTTGCAATACAAGCGTCACGCTCTCGTTTCCGAAACTTTGAACTTACATCCCGGTACTGAAATGAAAACGTTGGACGTCAAAACAAATGTGTATCGGTAGACAAGAATACTCTTACAGATGGGATAAGAAAAACTGACGGTCAATGGCAATCACAAACGCGGTTTTTTTTCTATCCCATCTGTTGATTTTATTAGGCTCATTTAGAAATTAAGCTGTAACAGAGCCGAATTTATTCGTGTACATTTTTATCTCACGATAATTTTGTTGTATATTGCACAGTAGCCATTCAAGCGTGAATTATTCCTATCTTATCGATACGCATTTTTGTCTACAAACGCAGTTAATCAAATTAATTCATTATTGATGTTTGGTTTAAGATGAGAATGGAATAAAAATGTAAAAATAAGCTCTAAAATAATCAATAATTAATTTCTCTTTAAAATGCTGCTGACAAGATTTGACCGGAATTTAGAGCGAAGTGTCCGGAATTCAAATCATGAATAAAAAAGTATTCGGGCTTACATTCACGGCACAATGGAGAAATTTACTAATTTCATTGCATAATTTACAAAAAATTTAACATGATTTTGTGGAATTCTGTGATTCACAATTTACACGTAAGCCTTCTAATTCTGTAGGAACGGTTATTTTTCATTCTATGATATGTCAAGTTAGTTTTTAATAGTTGAAGTTATCATCGTCAGCGCTTAAGTGTCTGGAATTCAATGCATTACGATATATAGCCTGTCTTGATGTGCAGCCCATATGCAATCGAAATTGCCTAGTTTTGTAATTTTTCGTCGTCTAAAAGAACATTTTACTAATTTTCTGTATATGTCATAAATCTATCTTTTCATTTTGAAGAAATTCAAGAAGGGGTTGGTTCAGGACCACCTTCCCCTATAGAAGCAGAGAGAAACTACATTTTAATAAAATAAACAAATATTGAAATAAATGATTCAAAAGTTCATTTTAACTATCAGTCCCAAAACAGTTGCCGAACCCAGAATGTGCACTCAATAGTTTTCAAACACTTATTAGAGTTTATGAACTTTTTTTTGAGGTTATAATTTTCACATCAAAATATTCATACTCAATTTTTAATAGAAAAACATAAAAATCTTAAATTGGTACCAGGATAAAAACAGGGATAAACATTTTGTACATACACTCTGTCCAACTTCTATAAGACCACCCGGATTCTATTTCGTTGCAACACAAACAGTTAGAATTTCAACAAGATGCACTCATACATTGTAGTCTGCTTAGAATAACGTATATTTAACGTCAATTCCGTTCAAAAGAGTTGTTTGTTTATTTATTGTGCTCAAATATGATAATTTCAGCTGTCCAGTTTTTATAAGACCACTTCAAAATTCATAAGCATTATCAACGAAAAATTCAAAACGATAGGCTGGTTTACATGTCAATAATTGGTAACTTTGTCATTTCGACTAATAACCTTGAAAATTCGTGTTGTAATACTATTTACCAAATTCTGCTGAACGGATTTCTCGATATTTTTCCATTTTTCCGAAATTGCGACCTTGAGTTCTTCAATCGTTCTTCAACCGTTTTACCTCACTGTAGATTCTACGTACAAGGATCCCCCTAAGATTTTCAACAGGATTCAACTCTGGAGAGCGAGCCGGCCAGTCGAAAAAATAGGTTTTTGGTCCTTAATCCATTGCTTAATTTACTTGCTGGTATGAATAGAAGCATTGTTTTGCTGGAATGTGAATTTTTTGTGACGATATCCACGCAAAAACGGCAGGAGCAAGGATTCCAGAACATGTGTGTAATCCTTGAATGATGTGAAAGCTATTTTGAGCTTTCCGGTTGCGCAGAATCCCACCCAAACCATACACGAGCCTCCACCAGAATTCCTGGTTGAAAAATACCGTAAATCACACCAGTACTAGGGATTGCATTACCGTGCCAAAATTTCAATAACCGGTTATTCGGTAATGAAAATTTTATTACCGGTAAAACCGGTAAATTATCGGTAAAACGCTACTAAAATTTAAAATGAAGGAACGACTTTTATTTATAATGATCAGTTTACAAATAAACATTTTGCAAGTTTTTGCTGATTAACACTAGGTTTGCGGACGTTTCTTATATACCTATCTCTACGAACACGCGATCAATTACTTACCTCGATCAATTCATAAAAGTGGAATATGTGGAGATGGAATATAAATGCAGCCGATTTTTGTAATTTTCCATATACAATTCGAAATGCGTGAAAATGACGTGTAAACCTAGTGTTAAAGTAATACTTAAGGACACAGAGAATGTTAATTTGGTTGACTTCTAATCTCGATCGGATCTCATTAACAAAATTTCCAAAAGAGGAAAACGCCCGTTCAGAGTCCAATTATGTTGGGTGTACCGCACGAAGAGTATCGAATACCATTGTCATCCGGGTTGCAACATATACAGAATATTCTGTATTTTACAGATTTCTCGCCAAATCTCAGATACAGAATCTGTATATACAGAATTACAGATTTTCAGCAAAAATATAGAATTTTTTAAAATTCAATTTTAAATATTGAATTTATTACTGCGCATACATTGATACCTTGATTCACAAAAAAAAAGTAGAACACAACGCAACAATATGGCTTTCATTGGAGGCAGTTGTTAAGCGAAATCTTGAGCGAATCGAAGAGCTTAAACTATTCTATTCATTCCAAGTCAAGTATGACCATAATCAATCCACCATACATCCACCATACACCATACACTCATTTAAACTGTCCTATGACTAAATCGGTTATGCTGTTCCTAAACATTGTTCTATCGCTCATCAATGAAGTCATTCCACTTTTCAATCAGAAAGTTCTCAATTTTGCGAACTTTTCTAATGAGACAAATATATTATTGTTGATCATGTCGGGTAACTTATGATTTCAGAGCTACGTGCAACGATTCGTTAATGCTGATTATAATGTGAAAGATTTTGAACACGTTCTGAAGAAGCCTGAGAATGTTTACGTTGGTATCGGGAAGAAGAAGCTGAAAAAATATTGGATGTAGCTAGGAAGCTGACCTTCAATTCGATTTGTTGTGATTTCTATATTAAACTCGTGAAACAGATTTCAAAGAAATTTCAAATTTGATTTCAGCGATCCGGTTATCAAAACTACGGCCTTGATAAACCCTTCAAATTTTCGTCAAATTACCAAACCTAAATAATTTGATACGCCAAATTCCACAATTTGTTGAAGTAATAGACTAGGCTTGGGGAACGAATTCAGGCTACTCAAGACGAATCTTATTGGGCAAAAATTGAGTGAGTCAGGAATAACTTGGTCCCAGCTGTTGGATGTCGAAAGGCGCCTTTTTGATAACATTCATCAGCGTCTGTAGAGCAAGTATTTTCGCATGCCAACGAAAACCGGAAATCGGTTTGCCCCCACAATTACAGACACTATTTTGGAAGCGAAAAACTATGTATCGGCTCAAGGAGGAGCTTCAAGGATGATATTGACGAAAAGTTTTAAAGCAAAGTGTATAAACAACATACAATTCAGAGGATTAGAAGAATAGAACCTTTTTATGATTTACTTTGTTGAATTGATACGACTTCAACAAAATAAACCTACATTTCATTTTTGTTTTCCTTAATTTTTCGATACAGATTTTTTTATGCAGATTTTTTTTGCTAATAATACAGGTATACAGATTTTTACCAAAAAAAATACAGAGTTAAATGTGGCAACCCTGATTGTCATGTATTTGCCTCTGATGCCCTCTGTACGAAAACTCTTGTCCGAGGCTTTTCATCAATCCGTTAATTGACGTTGAACTTGGACTGGACGTTGATACTTTTCATTGTTGCAATCGTCGTTCAAGTTGATGCTCAACTGTTCTGCAGGTTTCGCAGGATTTCTTCCTCCTGTTGTCCAGCTGCTGAATCAATATCATTATCGTCAAATTTGATTTAGTCAGGAACAATTTGAAATGCCTGTTTGATCAATGCAGTCCGTGACATTGGATAGAAGACGCCAAAATCATCATGAATTGTGTTACCACCACGAGCAGAATGATTATTCATGTACGGAAACAAATCTGCATATACGAAACGTTTTTCTGCAATCCTTCCAATCAGGACTTCCAGCAGCTGCTTCAAAGTTCCTGATGGTTGCTCCGATAGCTGCTCTAGCATAAAGTGCAATCTGGCATCAGCTTCATTAAGGGTTCAACAGCGACCAGAACTGGTTTGAGGGCATCAACCAATTCCTTCATCGCTGTCAGTTCTTCATCACTGAAGCTTATCTTTTGTTTCGTTTTCAGATCGGGTAGCGATTTTTGAACTGAAGTTCAGAGAACCTAGAATCGGCGTGTTTTTTTTCGATTTTATTTGATTCTCGAGTAATATTTCAAAGCGGCATAAAGGCAAATATTCTTTATAGTGTAAAAATAAATATAACCGATATTACCGGTTATTGATTGTAAAATGACCGGTAATTCGGTAATGGAAAATGGCCCGGTATTACCGATAAAACCGGTAACGGTAAAACCGGTTAACAATCCCTAACCAGTACCCGTTGAAACCATCAGGACCATCCAAATTGAATTTGTTTTCGTCAGTGAAGATAACCTATGCATTCAAGAACTCTTCGTTACGGTATATAGCAAAATGTATTCTTTTGGAAACATTTTTTGTCACAACATACTATGTCCCACTGTTGGTTCATGTGAACTTTGACAAAACACAGACATCTTCCGAGGTGAGATTGTGTAAGATGAGGAGTTTTAACCTTTTAAGCCCTCTTTATGTGAGGATTTTTCGCCAAAATTTGATGAATTGTCACCCGAGCAGTTAAGTAGTTGAAATATTGCTTTATTTGCACATGTGATTGTGAGGTATTCGAACCTGTTCTAGCTATTTCCCACTCATCCCGGTCAGGGAGCTTCGATTTACGTGGAGCTCTCTTCTTATCGTATCCTTGAGGATTCACCAAATAGTTGAGTACTACTCGATTGGATCGTCCAATCCGACGAGAAATTTCTCTGATACCAATATTTTCTTGGTGAAATGCATCGATTTGCCTCTCTTTTTCTCTTGGTGAAATACATCGATTTGCCACTCTTCTTCTTTTGCCGTGAGGACTTTTCCCTTCGGCATTTTCCAGATTTAATTGATCAAAACAACTAAAACAACGGAAAATGTAACTGGTCTTATAGAAACTTGACAGTTGAAAATACGAAAACATTCGTTCACTTTCAGCGCTTGCACACACACATATGAAAATCATGCAGTGTATGGTAGTCACCTATACCTACACACTAGAATATAAATTGAAGCATTGTTTGTTCACAATGACACAAAGCAGCAAGATCATCAGCTGGTCTTATAGAAGTTGGACAGAGTGTACATACTCTGTATGTCGGTTTGCACAGAAAGATCATATTTTTTGTGTTATTCTCAACTCGAAGCCGCACAGCGTTCATTCACCACATCAAAGTTCTATATCCCGACAGATTATCGCTTAGAGTTTCTCCGAACAGCGGATGCTGTTCAGCATTTGATTGCGGGTCCGCGCGCAAACCAGGGCTCCAATTAAGTGCGGTTTGCCTTTCTTTTTTCTTTGCGTGCAGTCCGTGGTTCTTTTTTTTAATGGTAATAAAACATCCGACTCGCATCCTGTTCTCTGAGGGGTGAACGATTTTATTTGCCTTCTTCTTGGCTCCGGCCAAGCAAATAGATAGATACTGAGAGCAGCGCACTATCGCGACGGCGAGTTGGTTCCAAAGAATCTCGGAAAGACTAAATTTCTCGCCTGATTGGTTCCAACGTGGCTCTGTGGCGTTCTAAGCAGGAAACGAAAGCAAAACTAAAACTCCAATATCTATAAAAAATCATATCAAAATCATTTTCATAACTTCATTATGAGTCAAAAAGGCAGCGGCCCAATGGGAGCTACTTTTGTGACCGCTTTCATCTAACTCGGCTATGCATCAACGCATCTCCACAAATACTGCTGGTGCCACTTTATTCAGGGTTTAAGGCCTGAGCGTTTCCTGAAATCACGCCGCGAGGGCTCCACACTTGTTGGTGGTTTGTTCACGGTTCGTAGACCCGTCGCGCGCATATTGTCGCATGATGATGATAATGATGATGCTGCTGCTGCCGGTGGTGATGGCGATGGTCTGGTTCGTCTCTCGTTCCGGGGTATTCAAATTAAATAGGAACAGTAGAATTGTGCGCACAAAAGAATGAAATAAATAAAACAGCGAATTTTATTGTGCGCGCGCGTTTCTACCGCGAAGATCCGCGGTGAGATATGCGCGTGTGTACTGAAAAGCTCGTGGATACTGGTTTAACAAATGTGTCAAAAAGAGACATCTGATTTCTAATGTTTCATTACACGCTGGGGTGCTTCTGTGGATTTGCTATTATACGATGTGGTGATCGTGACCAGATTTTGATGCGTGATAGGCAGAGATGTCTTTTTTTATTTTTTGTGTGACTTTTTCGAACATACGGATTTCTATTTTTTTTTTGCAATAGAGCATATCTCTGTCAAAAAAGTGTATGACTCAACTCGATTCGAAGGAAAGGTCGTTCATATATTGACTCGAATGGAACTGTGAAATTGCCCGAAAAATGACGAAAGGTTATAGATAACGATGGTAAATATATTAGGCTGTCAAAAAAGTCCTGCGGTATTTCCGCGAGGTGTCGTTGTAAGCGCGTTGTTCTAGTTGTATTTATTGTATCGAGTCATACTATAGCTTGTTGGAAAGGTATTTTAGCGCGCTATAATATAGTCCTTGACTGTGTTTTGTTTGGTTAAGTCGTTCGTGAGTTATAGTGTCACAAATATGGAGCAAAATAAAGAGAAAATCCGACATATTTTACAGTACTACTATGACAAAGGCAAAAATGCATCTCAAGCTACCAATAAAATTTGTGCAGTTTATGGACCCGATACAGTTTCCATTTCCACCGCACAACGATGGTTTCAACGTTTTCGTTCTGGTGTAGAGGTCGTCGAAGATGCGCCACGCTCCGAAAGGCCTGTCGTCGAAAATTGCGACAAAATCGCTGAATTAGCCGAGAAAGACCGGCATAGTAGCAGCCGTAGCATCGGCCAAGAGCTGGGGATAAGTCATCAAACCGTTATTAACCATTTGAAGAAGCTTGGATTCACAAAGAAGCTCGATGTATGGGTGCCACACACGTTGACGCAAAAAACATCTATGACCGTATCGACGCATGTGAATCGCTGCTGAATCGCAACAAAATCGACCCGTTTCTGAAGCGGATGGTGACTGGCGATGGAAAGTGGGTCACTTACGACAACGTGAAGCGCAAACGGTCGTGGTCGAAGCCCGCTGAAGCGGCTCAGACGGTGGCCAAGCCCTCATTAACGACCAGGAAGGTTCTGCTGTGTGTTTGGTGGGATTGTCAAGGAATAATCTATTATGAGCTGCTTCCCTATGGCCAAACGCTCAATTCGGAGCTGTACTGCCAACAACTGGACCGCTTGAAGGTAGCACTCATGAAGAAGAGGCCATCTTTGATAAACAGAGGCCGCATTGTCTTCCATCAGGACAACGCCAGGCCACACACTTCTTTGGTGACGCGCCAGAAGCTCCGGGAGCTCGGATGGGAGGTTCTTTTGCATCCGCCGTATAGTCTGGACCTTGCACCAAGTGACTACCACCTGTTTTTGTCCATGGCGAACGAGCTAGGTAGTCAGAAGTTAGCCACAAAAGAGTCCTGTGAAAATTGGCTATCCGAGTTTTTTGCCAATAAGGAAGCGAGCTTCTATAACAGGGGTATTATGAAGTTGGCATCTCGTTGGGAACAAGTCATCGAACAAAACGGCGCATATTTGACTTAAAACAGATGATTGTAACTAATTTTATGAACAAATGAAAATTCAAAAAAAATACCGCAGGACTTTTTTAGCAACCTAATATATTTGATGAAAATTGTTCTACAGAGATCGAAACAAACAATAGTTAGACGGTGCAAGATTTTGACTATACGGAGGATGCATTAAAATTTCCCAACCAAGGTCCTTCAATTTCTGGTGCGTCAACAAAGATGTGTGGCTTCGCATTGTCGTGAAGGAAGACAACACCTTTCCTGTTGATCAATGCTGGTCGTTTATTTTTCTAATTGCTTCGTGTAATCTATCCAGTTGTGAACATTTGATTTCTGAATTAATCATTAGAATATGTGGTAACACCAGATAACATCACGGCTCTCTTCAATCACACGGCATCATTACTATTTGAAGTTGTTTGTGGTGGATCGCCGCGCTTACTTCATGACCCTTTTCGAACGATATTTCTGTTACTCATTTTTCGTAGTCTGTGCTGATCTGCTTCAAAATTTATACAATTTTCGTTCCCCAAGTTTTGCTCCCTAAAAGGAGCAAGTAGCTATCATTCGGAATCATTCTAAGGAAAAAAAAGAAAAAAAGAAGTGGCTTAAAAAATATTCTCTCGTTGTGGTCATTTTTCAGTTTATCGTGCTGGTCGTGCAAATTTGTTAGCTTCAGAATGCATTTTCAGAATATGCACAAAGAAAACTGTACATTACTGAGCTTGCATTGGCGTGCGGAAGCAAACCAGAGAAGAGAAATGTGAAGTTAACTATTAACTTAGACTTCGCTTTCGCATGGATTCATAGTCTAGTCTCGGTCCAGCCAGCGAGCCGGCTTAAGAGATATCTTAAAATTCTCAAACTGTGTATTCGTAAGTTTGTGTGTCGATGCAAAAGCTTGTTATGCGCTTGATATGCTGTTTGATATGCGTTCACTTCAACGAATGATTACGGGGCTCGGTATGAGTTTCATGTGTTAACATGGACTCGCGATGTCCAGTTGGCTGATATTTCACCCGAGAGTAATCCGTTGCGCAAAATAATTCTTCGAATTTCATTACTTTGTGGATGGTTTGCGCCGCTCAGAGCAAGCATATACTTTACTTGCGTTGTACTGAAGTATGAATAAAAAAACAATCAAATAAACTATGTAGTGCAATGTCTCTCGGGTTATGTCTCCGACATTGCCAACCCTTTTTTTGACGTAGGACTTCGTCTTTCGGTGAGGATGCCAAACCAGAAAACATGACACGTTTTTACGACATAGTTTAACGTTAATTAACATTTTTTACCAACTGATTTTTGTTATTTGTTTGATATTACGATTCGCTGGTGCGTAAACAGTTTAAATTGACAAAAATTGAAAGCTTTTCCACTTTTTTATACTTTTCATCTGTGCTTTTCGTGCTTACCTACCCGTGCCGCTTATAAAAAACAGCGAATACTGTCGCAAGGCACAATCTTTGTACACCACTGCGAATCAGGCGCGCGTAAATCGGTCGCTGCATTTGCAAATGCAGTGAACAAGTATTGCAACAGGTGAACGTGGTGATCACTGCGAAGAGTAGAAATATTGCAATTCAAGCTTCGCCCACTTGTATTATATTGGAACAGTCCAGTGCTTAAAATCAGAGCATTTGCGTTTTCTGTTACACTGTCTGTAGTCTTGAAACAGTCTTTCTCAATACAAATGTGACGTTGTAGCTTGGAACGAAGTGTAAGAACAAAATCACTTCGAAGAATCGATAGTGTTTCCGCAACTATAAGTTCAAGGTGGAACTCGATGGGATGATACAACGCATTGGTTTTCGTGTTATCTGGTGGAGAATGATTGTGTATTTTCGTAGAACACGCAAATATTGTTGTTATGATGGGTTGCCAAAGGTGGATTGAAGTTGTTATCAAAGTTTTGTGTTTCTGGTAATAACTCAACTACGAAAAATACTATCACGTTAGTCGTATTGCTATAATAGTTTTTTCAGGACCATCGAAACATTCTGAGTAATTTAAGAGTTAATTTTAATTCATTATAAAACGATACCCAAATATTATAGAATATAGAATAATTTCGTAATCCTACGTCAGCAATACGGTCGCACATCCACATCTCTCTATAAATTTTTATACTTGATATTGCACTACACGACATAACTTCTGAAATGACCGCTGATGGGTTTTCGATGATGGCAGGTGCGTCAAGTAATTGTATACAGTAATGCTTACCTAGCCCCATCCAGGAAACAAAACGAGTGTACTTCTTTATATAATCGGAGATGTATAAGGACAAGCACATTTGGTTCGAGCCATGTTGGACACAGATTCGCACCCGAACGCCATCAGTGAATGGTTGTGTCAACGTCCTCACCCTCACGAGCACTAAGCACCAGGTGACTACCGAGCTCCGATCAAGAGTAACCGGCTTAAGGTAGCTAATTGATTTTCTCGTCCAGCGAAATGTTACCAGCGATATCCCAGCTGTCTAATATTTCTCGAAGAATCGACTTCATAACTGGCGCAGGTCATTTCTACACCTTTCTGCATGATGGACGAATACGTTTAACTGAAAATCTCCACATGCTGGCCGGAACCGTCTTCGACTGGATCGTCACTCGAAGATCAATTAGAACGTTTTTGGAAACTTAAAGAGGTGATCGGAACGAATTCCTAGGTATATGAGCACTACTGTAAGAATTTTTGTTGTGGAACCGTTTCTCGAGAAAAGTCAAGTCGAGAAAAGTACATCGTACGAATGCCCAGACATCCCTCATTCAAACATATTCCGTTGGTTATGCTAGAGAAAAAAACCAGATCTCCAACAGTATCACGACTTCATCAAAGACTACATAACTTTTCTACACATGGTTGAAGTACCCGACGAAGATATTGACCGGGCGGTCAATCCTGTCGTAAAGGAGGACAGTACCATAGCTCGAGTCGTATTTGAAGGCTCAGCGGAAATGAGTTCAGGTCATTCTCTAAGCGTAGCCCTCCTTGTCGGACCAGTAGATTAGGACGAATTGCTCATTATTGTTCTGCGTTTCCAACAGTTCTCAATTACACTTGTGGTGAACATTCAAAAAAAGGTTTTGCTGCATCCCACCGATTGCCTTCCACAATAAAGGGTGTGTCACATCAAATTGCATCACGGAAAAAACGCTGTAGAAATTTAATTTTTCGGAATTATATCTTCAGCTTTTGCTTATAATCAGATAAGAGTGTATAGATCACGTTGGCCATGCTTCACTGTCAATTTTTCGTAAATTTGGAAAAATGTCGTCGAACGAAAAAGAGCGTCGTGAATTAATCCTGTGCACTCATTTCGAAAATCCGGAGTTGTCACATCGGGACATCGGTAAGATGCTGGGAATCGTCCAATCCACGGTCAGCAGAGTACTAAAACGATACTTCGAGAACCTAACCATCGACCGGAAGGTGAAGAACGGCAAAAATGGATGCTCCGTCAGTGAAAAAGATCACAAGCGCGTAGTTAAGCAGTTTAGACGTGATCCGAGAAGTTCGGTCCGGGATGTCGCCAATAAGCTGAATTTGTCAAGTTCATTCGTCCAGCGGACCAAGCAGCGGGAGGGCCTGCGTACATACAAGGTTCAGAAGGCTCCTAACCGCGACGAAAGGCAAAACATGGTGGGGAAAACGCGAGCCCGGAAGCTGTACACCGAAATGCTGACGAAGCTGCATTGCCTGGTAATGGACGACGAAACCTACGTCAAAGCGGACTTTCGTCAGCTGCCGGGCCTGTTGTTCTTCTCCGCAGAGGACAAATTCAGCGTTCCGGAGGAGATTCGCAAGCAGAAACTATCCAAGTTTGCCAAAAAGTACATGGTGTGGCAAGCGATCTGCTCTTGTGGAAAGCGGAGCGCCCCCTTCGTGATGACCGGCACGGTAAGCGGGCAGGTTTACCTTAAGGAGTGTCTACAGAAGCGCTTACTACCACTATTGAAGCAGCACGAGGGCCCGACCATCTTCTGGCCGGATCTCGCTTCGTGCCACTATTCAAAGGACGTGTTGGAGTGGTACGAAGCCAACGGGGTCACCTTCGTGCCAAAGGAAATGAACCCGCCCAACGCGCCGGAGCTTAGAGAAATATTGGGCGATTATGAAGCAGGCCCTCCGGAAGAACCCAAAAGTTGTCAAATCGGAGGCGGACTTCAAGAGAAAATGGATTTCTGTTCAAAAAAAAAACTAAAACCTGAAGTTGTACAGAACCTTATGGACGGGGTAAAGAGGAAGGTGCGAGCATACGGGCTTGGGCTCGAAGTATGAATAGAAAGAAAATGCCAAAAGTTGTTTAATAGTTTTTATTTTACTGTCTAAAATTTTCAAAAGGATCGGTCTACTGGGCGAATTTCTACAGCGTTTTTTCCGTGATGCAATTTGATGTGACACACCCTTTATTCTAGAGATTCAACAGTACTGAACCCTTCAAAACTCACGAACTCTCCACCGTTACGTACGTGATTCCCTCGAAGTGCTGTCAAAGATTCCTGGAGAACTCCAAGGCACCGTTGGAATTTGAATTTTGTATCTGCTGAGTGCCAGAGACCACCAATGTACGCTTCAATAGTGCCAACAGCGTGAAAAATTCGGTACCAACTGAACGGGAAGTGCTGTCCACAATTACCCAGCTGTACCATCCACTTGGGCTAGTGTCCCCCGGTATTGTTCAAGCGAATATCCTGATGCAAAAACTCTGGCTCATATCCTTAAGATGGGATGGTGAAATTACTCCTGGTCATCACCGTAAGTGAGAGTAATCTGCCAACAACTTCCCGTATTAAAAAAAAAATGGATTGATCTATATGCATTCATCCCTAATTATCGCGTCGCCGAATACCACACTTTTTCGTAGACGCATCAAAAGCTTATTTACATCCGATCGAAAGACGCCCACGACAATTTCATAGTAAGTTTGTTGGCTTCCAAATCTGAGGTAGCTCTATTGAAACCAATCAGCAATCCCCAACTCGAGCTATGCGCAGCTCACCTCGCAGCCTGTTGCTGTTCTGAATCATATTTCCTCTAGGATGTACTTTTGGTCAGACTCAACAGTGGTCCTGCATTGAATGAAAACCCCACCGTGGACCTGGAAAACTTTTCTTGTCAACCGCATTTCCGATAGTTACTTCCTATAGGCCTCCATTGCTGCACGTTGCAGAGATCTAAAACTCCGCTGATTTGTTGGCTCGTGGTTTTCCTGCTAACAAACCTGTGACTAATGGCTTCCCGGGTCAAGATGGCTACACGGGCCCAATGAAGTGTTTTCTCTTATTAATAATGATACTACATGCCATTGAGAGATTAGATCTTCTTCACAATGTTTCGCCAATAAACCTGATCCATAGCTACAATTCATCAACTCCCGATTGCCCAGATTTTTCTCAAGTCCTGTTCCCCTTAGTCCAACCACCTCGCTCTTTGGTTTCCTCTCCTTCCAGTACCACGTTGAAGAGCAGACGGGAGTGTCCATCGCCTTGTCGAAGCCCCCTGTGAGTCTCAAATGATTCCGACATATCGCCTGAGTTCCGCACACTGCTCTGCACACCTTTCATCGTTGTCTGAATCAGTCTTGTCAGCCTTCGGGGAAAGTCGTGTTCGTCCAAGCCTTCCAATAGCTGTCGTCGATCAATTGTATCATATGCGCCCTTGAAATCGATGAAAATGTAGTGCGCACTTTTGGAGGATCTGGCGCAGTGTAAAATTCTGGTCCGAGCAACCGGGCATGAATCCGGCCTGATAACTTCTCACAAATCTACTTACTATTAGCGATAGACGGCGGAAGAGGATCTGAGACAGAATTTTGCTGGCACCATTCAGGATTAAAATTCCCACAATCCAGCTTGTCATCTTTTTTTATAGATGAGGTAGATTACCCGTCCTTCTGCTCCTCCGGTGGCTGTTCTGTATCCCAGATCCTGACTATCAGCCGGTGCATACACTCTACAAGTTTTCCCGAATCTCCCTTGAAGAGCTCCACTACGAGGCCATCCTTACCAGCTGCTTTGTGGTTCTTTAGCTGATTAATGCCCTCCTTAACTTCATCCAGTGTCGGGGGTGGAACGTCTACATTGATCTCTGCACCGGTGTAGTCCTCAACAACACCATCTTGGTCTCCTGTCTGCGCGCTGTTTAACTACTGTTCATCGTAGTTCTGCCTCCTTCCTTGTTCTTACACATTTTGGCCCGCGGCACAAAGCCTTTGTGCGAGGCGTTTAGTTTCTTGAAGAACTTCCGCGATTCTCGAGAAAAATAAATCAACTTCATTTTATCACACTCTTTCTCGTCCAGGCGGCGCTTTTTTCCCGAAAGAGAAGCGTAGACTGCCTTCGCTTCAGTCTGTATCGTTCCACGCTTTGTCGAGTCGCTCGTTGCAGCATGGTTCGCATCATTCTCGTTCAGGAGCACTCGGTACTTGTCGTCAAACCATTCGTTCAGTTGTCCACGTTGTTCATACCCGATGACGGTTTCTGGTGTGCTGCTAATTGCTGCTTTCAAGGTGTTCCAGCATTCATCGAGGGGAGCAACATCAATTTCGTCTATTCCTGGTAATGCAGCTTCAAGACGTTGCGAGTATGTTCCAGCAATGTTCGGCTTCTGCAGTCGTCGTAGGTGGTACCGTGGTGAGCGCTGGTGTCCTATGTTCTTGACGACTGACAGTTTAGAATGCAGTTTGACCATCACCAGGAAGTGGTCTGAATCGCTGTTAGCGCCACGATAGGTTCTGACGTCGATGACATCCGAGAAGTGCCGACCGTCGATCAAAACGTGGTAAATTTGTGTTTCTGTTTGCTGGGGTGATCACCAGGTGTAACGGTATTGGAGGATGTGCTGGAAGAAGGTGCTACGTATGGTCAAGTTTTTCGAGACAGCTAAGTTGATATGTCTTAGGCCGTTGTTTCGTTGGTTCGCGGATGGGCGCTGAATCTACCAATTACCGGACTGAATTCCCCCTCTTGGCCTACCTGAGCGTTCGAATCACTGATGACGATGTTGATGTCGTGTGTGGGCAGCGATCTTATTCACGCTCTAGCTGCGTGTAGAATTCTTCTTTATCGTCATCTGTGCTAGCTAGATGGGGGCTGTGGACGTTGATAATGCTGATGTTGAATAAGTGGTCTCGCATCCTCAGTCTGCACATTCTTTCGTTGATCGGCCACCAGCCAATCATCCGTTTTTGCATCTCCCCCATCACGATGAAAGCTGCACCCTGCTCGTGTGTGTTGGCGCAGCTCTGGTAGATGACATAACAACCTTGACACGATCGCACCATCGACCGCACATGCGGGCTCTCAATATTTCCGAAAGAATTCAGTTCACGCAAGAAAATTGAGTGACTTGAAGTTCAATGTTCTGAGTTTCCAATCTCTTGTCCGGGCCTGGCCTTGCAGGGCCTGCACCACCCCCCGGTCTCGCCGGAGGACCGTCGTGCACAACTGGTACGAAGACAGTGACATGGGGAACAGACGCTGTTTTAAGCCGCACCTCCATGGTGAACAGACGCTCGGATAAGCGTTCTTCCCTGTCAGCTTACGACCAAGATTCCACCGGGTTTTTTTTTTCCAAAATATATATTTTTATCAAAGCTCATATGGCGTTAGTCTGACGGGGCCGGGAGTTCAATATTTTGACAATTTTTCTTATTATCTATGTTAGTAATATGTAACCGATTACTCGCGGTTGGCTCGAGGTTAGTATTACAAGTGTTTTCGTAATTGGGATGTTGTTGTCTCCAATGCTCGGTACGTGTGCCCGACATATCTAGCGTGATGCGTCTTCTCGACTCGAGGAATCCAGGATAGAATGGTCACTAGCCGGCACAATCATCAGCTCGTGTAGAGTTGTCATGAGCGGTACAACCTTTGGCTCTTGTTGAATGATCAGTGGACTGCACAACCTTCGGAACGTGCATCTGTAAAGAGTGTGTGTATGTATTGCCGTAACTAAGTAAAAGTTTATAGATCGGATAGGAGGGATATGAAACAGGGACACAACGAAGGAAACATCATTAAACGTTGACATCGGCGTTTCTGAGGAACATGTATAGATGAAGCAGAAGATTAGGATCACGGCTACCTAAGATATCCCGGACGGGACTATCCGATTGTCTGCCTTGTGCTGTCAGTGCTCTAGAGACTGAGGACGAGCAGCATGGAACCGGATACACGACCAGACAATATGCTCGATGTCGTGGTAGCCATCGCCACAATCACAAAGATTGTTTGCTGCAAGCCCAATGCGATAGAGATGCGCGTTTAGGTTGTAGTGATTGTACATAAGCCGAGATATCACGCGAATGAAATCACGAACTACATTCAATCCCTTGAACCATGCACTCGTCGAGACCATAGGGATAATCGTGTGTAACCAACGACCGAACTCATTTTCACTCCACATGCGCTGCCAACTTACGAGTGTGTGCTGACGAGGAATGTAAAACAAATCGTTATATGCAATTTGCCTTTCAAAAAGTATGCCTTCTGAAGCGTCCACCTTAGCTAGCGAGTCCGCTTTCTCATTCCCCGGAATCGAGCAATGAAGGGGAACCCATGCTAAGGTAATATTGAATAATTTTTTTGACCAAAACACTCAATAGTTGTCTTATTCTTGTTGGGAAATAAGATGAGCGTTTATCAACCTTCATTGAGCGGATTGCCTCTATTGAGCTGAGACTGTTTGAAAAAATAAAATAATGGTCGATAGTCAGTGTTTCAATGATCCCTAGAGCAAAGTATATCGCACCCATCTCAGCGACATACACGGAACAAGGATCTTTGAGTTTGAAAGAGGCACTGGAATTTTTATTGAAGATGCCGAAGTCAATGGACCCGTTTATGAATGAACCATCTGTAAAGAACATTTTATCAGATCTAACTTTCCCTTATTTTTCCGAAAATACCGACGGAATAACATTGGAGCGTAGATGATCTGAATTCCATGGATTTTTTGTCGCAAACTAGATTGGAGATGCCTGGTGAAGGGTGCACTTCATGGGTAAGGTACTTAAGGTATAAAGACATAAAAATTGACTGAGGAGTCAGTTGAAGTAGATTTTCGAAGTTATCAATCACCAATGGATTCATGATCTTGCAACGGATGAGAAATCTGTAAGATAATTCTGTGACCGTAACATAATTCTGCCATAACTTCGAGACTCATCGTATGTGTCGAATGCAAACACCCCATGGCTATACGCAAGCAACGATATTGTATCCTCTCCAGTTTGAGAATATGAATCCTGGCAGCTGATCGGAAGCAAAAACTGTCATATTCTAACACTGATAACATCGTTGTTTTGTACAACTGAATGATGTCTCCTAGATGGGCACCCCACCATGTTCCAGTTATTGTTTGCAGAAAATTGATTCTTTGCTGGCTTTTCTGTTTTAAATATGCAATGTGTATTCCCCAGGTACATTTAGAGTCAAAATATTGGGTTGGGGAAAAAGAAATGTCGTATATTGTCAATATATGGCAACATCTAATCATATCTTGTTTTGTACTTATCGCATCGGGTCATACTATACGGCTATTTAAAGACAATATACGACAATCTGTGCTACAAGTGTCGTTTTGACAGTTGTTGTTTTTGTTTTTCTGTATTATAGTGATTTTCAACTCATTTGGCTGGTTCATCACTTGTACTTCCATTTTTGGAAGAATGTCGGGAGTGAGAATTGAACTCGTGACCTACAGCGTGAGAGGCATGGATGTTACCACTACGCCAGATCGCCTCCTCGTTTTGACAGTGTTGTGATTGTTCTTCCCAGTCCCAAGTTATAGCGCGTCAAAGATGGAGTCCACCAAGCAAGAAATTCGCCATATTTTAAGTTTTTACTACCTGCGAGGTAAAACTGCAACGATGGCGGCCGAAAAAAATCGTGTAGTTTATGGACCCGATACTGTAACGATTCGCACAGCACAGCGTTGGTTTGATCAATTTTGTTCTGGTGTAGTGGCTGTCGAAGATACACCCCGTACTGGTAGGCCAATCGTTGTGGGATCCGATAAAATCGTTGAAATCATCCAATGCGGCATGTGAAATCATCCCATCCGGCATGTGATCACTCGCTCGATTGTCCAGGAACTGGGTATGGACCATTAAACCGTTTGGAACCATTTGCAGAAGATTGGATTCCAAAAAAGCTGGATGTATGGGTGCCACACTAGTTGACGCAAAAAAATCAAAAAAATCAACAAGTTTGCGAACAAAACGGCGCATATTTGATTTAAATTGGATAATTTTAAGTATGTTAAATAAAGCGTCAAATTTCAATCAGAAATACGACATTTCTTTTTCCCCAACCCTATATACTCCAAGGTATTTGAAAAACATTAAGTGCCTGATCGTTTTGCCGGATAGGTGAAGCTGGAATTGGGCGGGTTCGTGCTTCCTAGAAAATACGACCATTTCGGTTTTCTCCGTAGAGAATTCGATACCCAGCTTGAGAGCCCACGTGAACAGGTTGTTCAGGGTATCTTGCAAGGAGTTTTGCAGAACGGCGTGATTAGTACCCGTGATTGAAATAACTCCATCGTCTGCAACTTGCAATCTCTAGTTAGACAATCATCTATACCATTGACGTAAAAACTATACAAGAGGGGGCTTAGGCAGAAGCCTTGTGGAAGGCCCATAAAACTGTATCGAGAAGATTTCAAGCTGCCATGATCGAAAAACATGTGCTTTTCTGACAGTAAATTGTACAAGAAATTATTGAGAATTGGTGAAAGTCCACGATTATGAAGTTTCTCTGAGTGAATTTCCATGGAAACTGAGTCAAATGCCCCTTTGATATCGAGGAAAACAGAAGCCATTTGTTCTTTGCGAGCAAATGCGATTTGAATTTCAGAAGATAGCAGCGCGAGACAATCGTTCGTCACTTTACCTCGGCGGAAGCCAAACTGCGTGTTTGAAGGCAAATTTTTCGTTTCGACCCACTTGTCCAAACGAAGTAGAATCATTTTCTCTAACAGTTTACGAATACAGGATAACATTGCAATCGGCCTATACGAATTGTGATCGTAAGCCGGCTTGTTGGGTTTTCCTATGGCTATCACTCTCACTTGTCTCCAGTCATGCGGGACTATATTCAGCTCCAGAAACTTGTTTAACAAGTTCAGCAAACGCTGTTTCGCCAAGTCGGAAAGATTCTTCAACAAGTTGAATTTAATAAAAATTAAAGAGTGTTCATAGCGGTCTCCCTTGACAAACCATTGACGAACTTCCTCCAATACCCACGCTTTTTTGCTTTAATCAGACCTTTTAGTTTGGCTTCTAGAGCTTAGTACTTTCGAAACCATTCCACTAATCCAGTTTTTCTGAATTTTTTGAAAGTGGATGATTTTTCAAGGTAGACCTTTGAACACTCCTTGTCCCATCGAAGTGATGGAGGACGACGTCGGAAAGTGGTAGCAGGAACACGTTTCTTTTGAGCTCGAAGTGCGCTTTTGTAAATCAAACTCGATGCATTGAAACAAGTGCTTCAGATTTTATTTCTGCAAATTTTCTCCAGTCAATATTTTTCGTGAGGTCATACGCAATATCGACTGACTCACGAGAACCTGATTCATTGGCGATCTATAAAATTATTGGCAGGTGATCACTACCGTAGGGATCTTGGATTACCTCCCACGTGCAATCCAGGGATAACGAAGAAGAGCAAAATGATATGTCTAGCATACTTGCCCTTGCAGGAGGGTTGGCTATTCTAGTTGCTTCTCCAGTATTCAAAACTGTAATTTGAAGTTGTCGCACAGATCATAGATCAAAGTGGCACGAGTGTCATCGTAGAGTGATCCCCATGCTGTTCCATGGGAGTTGAGGTCACTTAAGACTAGCCGCGGCTCCGGTAATGCCTCGATGATATTAAAAAACTGATGGCGGCCAACCATAGTTCTTGGAACCCACTTGGAACGGAACAACCCACCGGGGTTGGTTGCCCGATCTGCACTATGGTTACTCAGTCGGTACCGCGGCCCTACCTTCCCGCGGAGGAATCTAAGGACCACGAATGGGGTACACGAAGTATCGATGGTACGCTTAGTCCAGTCGTTTACCAATGAAGTGTGGTCTATTCGAAAACTCCCGCGCACTGAGTTCCCAGTGGAAGAATTGGAACAACGTACTGCAACTATACTCACTCTCCAAGCTCCTGCTCCCCACGATTCGATCCTGCGATTCTCGTCATACGATATGTTGCTGAATGTGGTGGAATGAATGTTCCGCTTCACCCACAATGCATGCTCAAAGAATATTAGGATAAATAAGTTATTGAAGTTATTGGGTAAATAATGCTTCAAAATTTCCGCGCAGTTTTGCAAATAGGCTGTGGAAAACGAATTCAGAATTCATTAAATAATACACCAATTTCACTCTTCCGTGTTACACAATTCGCAAATACATTCGATTGTCTGTCCCATCATTGGATGGTAAACCAGAAGAAATACGACATTTCTTTTTCCCCAACCCTATATACTCCAAGGTATTTGAAAAACATTAAGTGCCTGATCGTTTTGCCGGATAGGTGAAGCTGGAATTGGGCGGGTTCGTGCTTCCTAGAAAATACGACCATTTCGGTTTTCTCCGTAGAGAATTCGATACCCAGCTTGAGAGCCCACGTGAACAGGTTGTTCAGGGTATCTTGCAAGGAGTTTTGCAGAACGGCGTGATTAGTACCCGTGATTGAAATAACTCCATCGTCTGCAACTTGCAATCTCTAGTTAGACAATCATCTATACCATTGACGTAAAAACTATACAAGAGGGGGCTTAGGCAGAAGCCTTGTGGAAGGCCCATAAAACTGTATCGAGAAGATTTCAAGCTGCCATGATCGAAAAACATGTGCTTTTCTGACAGTAAATTGTACAAGAAATTATTGAGAATTGGTGAAAGTCCACGATTATGAAGTTTCTCTGAGTGAATTTCCATGGAAACTGAGTCAAATGCCCCTTTGATATCGAGGAAAACAGAAGCCATTTGTTCTTTGCGAGCAAATGCGATTTGAATTTCAGAAGATAGCAGCGCGAGACAATCGTTCGTCACTTTACCTCGGCGGAAGCCAAACTGCGTGTTTGAAGGCAAATTTTTCGTTTCGACCCACTTGTCCAAACGAAGTAGAATCATTTTCTCTAACAGTTTACGAATACAGGATAACATTGCAATCGGCCTATACGAATTGTGATCGTAAGCCGGCTTGTTGGGTTTTCCTATGGCTATCACTCTCACTTGTCTCCAGTCATGCGGGACTATATTCAGCTCCAGAAACTTGTTTAACAAGTTCAGCAAACGCTGTTTCGCCAAGTCGGAAAGATTCTTCAACAAGTTGAATTTAATAAAAATTAAAGAGTGTTCATAGCGGTCTCCCTTGACAAACCATTGACGAACTTCCTCCAATACCCACGCTTTTTTGCTTTAATCAGACCTTTTAGTTTGGCTTCTAGAGCTTAGTACTTTCGAAACCATTCCACTAATCCAGTTTTTCTGAATTTTTTGAAAGTGGATGATTTTTCAAGGTAGACCTTTGAACACTCCTTGTCCCATCGAAGTGATGGAGGACGACGTCGGAAAGTGGTAGCAGGAACACGTTTCTTTTGAGCTCGAAGTGCGCTTTTGTAAATCAAACTCGATGCATTGAAACAAGTGCTTCAGATTTTATTTCTGCAAATTTTCTCCAGTCAATATTTTTCGTGAGGTCATACGCAATATCGACTGACTCACGAGAACCTGATTCATTGGCGATCTATAAAATTATTGGCAGGTGATCACTACCGTAGGGATCTTGGATTACCTCCCACGTGCAATCCAGGGATAACGAAGAAGAGCAAAATGATATGTCTAGCATACTTGCCCTTGCAGGAGGGTTGGCTATTCTAGTTGCTTCTCCAGTATTCAAAACTGTAATTTGAAGTTGTCGCACAGATCATAGATCAAAGTGGCACGAGTGTCATCGTAGAGTGATCCCCATGCTGTTCCATGGGAGTTGAGGTCACTTAAGACTAGCCGCGGCTCCGGTAATGCCTCGATGATATTAAAAAACTGATGGCGGCCAACCATAGTTCTTGGAACCCACTTGGAACGGAACAACCCACCGGGGTTGGTTGCCCGATCTGCACTATGGTTACTCAGTCGGTACCGCGGCCCTACCTTCCCGCGGAGGAATCTAAGGACCACGAATGGGGTACACGAAGTATCGATGGTACGCTTAGTCCAGTCGTTTACCAATGAAGTGTGGTCTATTCGAAAACTCCCGCGCACTGAGTTCCCAGTGGAAGAATTGGAACAACGTACTGCAACTATACTCACTCTCCAAGCTCCTGCTCCCCACGATTCGATCCTGCGATTCTCGTCATACGATATGTTGCTGAATGTGGTGGAATGAATGTTCCGCTTCACCCACAATGCATGCTCAAAGAATATTAGGATAAATAAGTTATTGAAGTTATTGGGTAAATAATGCTTCAAAATTTCCGCGCAGTTTTGCAAATAGGCTGTGGAAAACGAATTCAGAATTCATTAAATAATACACCAATTTCACTCTTCCGTGTTACACAATTCGCAAATACATTCGATTGTCTGTCCCATCATTGGATGGTAAACCAGAAGAACTAGTGACCTAGTAACAACAGTGAAGATATACCCTTCCCCCCAAAGGGGAAACCCACATACTGGTGAAACCACCGAACCGGAGGGTTCAAATATGTGCACTAGCCGCGAACACAATAATGCGGAACTGAAATTACCATTTTACTGGTATACCTTCTTTCGGATGACCCTGTCGATCGTAACGTGCTAATTAACGCTAACGCTCTTGATTACGACCGTCGATTGTTGTGTAATATAGGGAAGGAGCGCAAAGAATGGTGTGATTGTTGAGACCGGGTAATTGTTCGATGTGCGCCCAATGACTTTAATGAGAGAATTGGAGGTGATTTACATATTTTGAAACATTTACACACAATAAAACCGAAAGTCCTGTGGCAATAAATCCGTTTCCGGAAATCAATTATCAGTGCCGTCAGAACCTCCCAGAAATGTGATCACAATGGGGCTATAAACCCACAGACACACAACACCACAGAAATAGGCCACCTTGGTGAGATCTTCCCGCCCACCGAGAGACAGAATCAACGTTTCAATTTCAAACCTTCCCAAAGCGTCGGGTCGACGACGGACGATGTGCGATATTCCGATTGACGGGCACACTTCAGGTGGGCGCGCAAAAACCAGATTTCTCGAAATAACCTATCCCCGGCAAGCGAACAGGTAGCGTGCTAACTGGGACACACCCATACAGGTGGTGGTTGTGGTGATAGTCATGAATCATTCGCCACGATGATTCGCCGGAATACTGGCGGAATGCTGGTGAATATACGTCATCGGAGTCAAAAAGCCGGGCGCGCATTGTGTTTTGATTCATCACAACGCAAACCGCAAACAAGCAGCACAAGAATAAGGGAAGCAGTGAAATGCGGATTTTTTGTTCTGGTTCAATAACCTGTGAGCGGAGCCGGTCTCGAATTCTGATCTTTTTTGTTATAACATCGCAAAAAATATCTCAATGGACATGTCATGCTTGCAGAATTCCTGGATCGTGTGGTCTAGTAGCTGTTGAGGTTGATGATAAATTGATTCGTGTGGAAAAATCTGACCGTCTCATCACCGGTGGTCCATTTGACGAAATGTTTCTATAACAATCGTTAAATAACATTTACCGCCAGTTCAAAACACGTCATTAAGCCGCTCATGTTTAGTTGTTTGGGTTGCGTACAGTGAGCGCGCGCGATTGCAGTTAAAAGCTCAGAGGTTATCGTCCCTCGAGACGGTGGCTTCAGTTGCCACCCATCATCTCATCTCGCGGCTTCCCGGAGGAAATTGCGTGCAATTTGGTTTCCTTTTCCAAGCAGCGCTCAAACACAATGCAAAAGGCAAACACTTGAAATTGAGCCCTTTTGTCGGCTCAATATACTCACCGGATTTACCGGATGGAGAAAAACATAAATTCTTTGCACAGCGTCTCACAATTTTCCTGCGCGGTCTCACTTATGGGAAGCGCAGGAAATTTTTTCCTCCAATAGCAAATGTGCAAATAACGTAAATTTGGCGGAAAGATGTATCACTGCGGAAAACGCAGCATGTTGCGACGCGTTAATGAGTCGTTTTGCTGGGAGTGGTGTTCGAGCGTAGAGTCAATCTGGGAACGTCGTGGAGACTGTTTGATCTTTGTACGACCGGAAATCCCGGCTGCAATCTCATGATGCGAAGATGAGAAAAATGCATATAACCATTGCTTCCACCACCGTTCAGAACACACTCAGCTTTGCTCGGTAAATTGCATCGATTGGATAAAACAAAGTCAATGGACTGGAAGAATCGGAATTTCCCACTCAGTCATCATCGCTTCTGACATTTGGTCATATCACAAGAGATGCTACGAAAATATTTGTAGATTCGTTAGATAAAAATTGATGATACAAATCTGTAGGTGAAATCCACGGGAGCTACTACAATATCTACGAATTAATGCGTATTTTTGACGTGGGACTACGTCTTTGATTTCTATATAGAGAGGTCACTACGAAAAATTTAACGAAAATTGAGAGATATGTACGATATTACGGAAAATCGTTATAGCACTATATGCTATGTTTTATTAGATAAGAAATTTATTCAGCAATTTTTTGGATTATGAAACGAACAGTGAAGACAGTAAAATAAGTAAACAATTTGGCGAATAAAGAAGGTGTGTTTCTTTTATTTTACTCGCTGCATGCGCTGTGGGGGAAGAGGAACAAACACCATATTTGCTTACAATTTGGACTTCATGGTAGAGATGGGCAAACCGTTCATGAACGGTACGAAAGAACTAGTTCGCCAAAAAGATTGAACGAACGGTCGTTATTTTTTGAAAAACGGTAGTTTGTCATACGAAATGATTCCGAGTGAACCATTTGAGTACGAATGATGTGTAGTTGAACTGGATATATGTGGAAAGCAGATTGCGTTGGACGGAACGGACAAATATAACGAAAACCCTCTGAGAAAACTAATACAGAAACTAATAAAGATAACGCGTTTCGTGTTTCGCGTTGCTCTTTTTTTTGTTAATACAGATCGGACTCGATTATCCGGAGTATTGATTTTTTTTTGCATGTATTTTTCGTTTTTTTGAAAATAAAAGAGGAATTTGATTTTTGATTCATCCCCTTAAAGTCAGAAAACACCTTTCTCACATGAAAAAAAATAATTTATCCAGATTCTCTCAGGAGGTGATAGACGATCATATTTGATGAAAAAAATCCTCCTACACATATGTTCGAATTTCAACAATGACAGAGTTACAGAACTTTTTTTTGTTTCAGACTCTGTTGCATCAAACTGGCTCTACATTAAAAAATTACGCTATAGAAGACGATTCTTGTGCTTTCATCAACTAAATTAGTGAATTTTAATAACATTTTGGAAATGAAACACTTAAAAGTTAATAATTTTTAATGTCTTCTTCTTCTTCAATGGCACTAACGTTCCTAGAGGAACTTCGCCGTCTCAACGTAGTATTACTTGCGTCATTTTTATTAGTACTTAGTTGAGATTTCTATGCCAAATAACACGCCTTGAATGCATTCTGAGTGGCAAGCTCTAGAATACGCGTGAGCACAGTGCAAGTCGGAGGAAATTTCTTTGACAAAAAATTCCCCCGACCAGAACGGGAATCGAACCCGAACACCCGGCATGTTAGTTATGACGCTAACCACTCGGCCAAGGGAGCACCATATGTCACCATATGGCACCATATGAATAATTTTTAATGTGTTATTATTAATTTTATCCTAAAAATTTATATTAAACTAGATTGTTTCTATCAATTAAAATGAAGTTCTTTCACCGCTCCACAATTTGTTCTTTGACGCACAACTTCTATCTTTCTTAATTTGGCTGCAATATCGATATAATCAATTCCTGGTGAAAATTCAAGCAAAATCTTCAAAAATCATTATTCTTACTAGATTTGTAATAGCCACTTAAACTTCACCTTAACGTTGAATGCTTACATTTTTTCATGAAATAAGCCAAATTGAAATATAAAAAAAAAAATTTTTTTTCCAAACTTTATCCGGAGTATTTTATTTTTGATTTTCGGAAATTTTGAATAATTTGTATAATAATTCTATATTGAATAGCTAATATGGGTATCAAATGAAAGGGCTTCACTAGTATAGATCACAGTTATTTATGAAAAATTCTAATCCAAAATGGCCACCACAAGATGGCGCCATATATATTTTTTTCACGACCCCATCAATGTGGGTGTCACATGAAAGGGCTTGACTAGTAGAATACGACTATTTATGAAAAATGCAAATCCAAGATGGCGGCCACTACAAAATGGCGGATTACATATTTTCTCAGAACCTCACCAATATGAGTATCAAATGAAATGGTTGGACATAGAACACAGTATATTATCAAAATATTCCGAAAAAAGTTAGGTAAGAAATAAATATAGAAAATTTTTTTTTAATGGTTTTAATGTAGAATTTTAATGTAGGTAAGAAATAAAAATTGAAAAAAAATTTTTTTTAATGGTTTTAATGTAGAGAAGTATACTAATGATACAGATAATTTGCTAAAAACTAGAAAATACAATAAGTAAAAAAAAATTTAAGTTAAACGGTTTCATGTACTTAAATAATTAGACAAGTAGCAGTTAGTAGTTATCACATCCATTCAACGGTCTCCAACGATTATGCGATTGTACAGGTCGGACTCGATTATATATAGTCGACCATTTTTTTTCAACAATTATTTTCAAATCCTATACATAATCGAATCTCAAGAAAACAATTTTTTCATTATTGTATGAATGTCAAACATTAATAGAGAAATAGCTTTTTTGTGATTCGATTATGTATTGGATTCGAAAATTAACGTTGAAAGTGAAATTGCGATTATATATAATCGAGGTCGACCTGTATCGTATGTACGATCAGAATCGTAGCTGTAGTTGCTCCTATTATTCTTCTTCTTCTTCATTTGCACCTATAATTCTTCATCAGAATAATATTTAACTGTTGTTTTAATTTTTGTCGTTAACATTTTTGGATAACTTCAATAATGGTTTTTTTTTTCTTTTTATTCCAGGTATGTCCAAAAAATGTTGAATTTGCCAACATAGTATAGTAGTAAGTAATCTGAAATGTTCAAAACAAATCACCATATATCCATGAACATTTGTATCATTGTATCAACTCCTCTAACGTAACGTGATTGCGAATGTAGAAATAATCTGATCTAATTATATAATAATTTTTAAGTTTTTTTCTGTCTATTCAATACAGAAAAAAACTTAAAAATTTCAATTGAAATTCTAAACTGAAGAACTGATGAAATGGCTGAAAAATTTGAAGACAGTATACTTGGTTACAAGTCATTCATATATCAAAAGATGGGCACATGTGAAGGAATAAAAATTATAGGAAATATGTAGAGTTCATGATACGACGACATTATTGACTTAGGACTACGAAATTACCCTCTTCAATTCGGATGTTTATTACTTCGATTATTATTCTAAAATACATCAATATTTTTTTTAGGTTTTACTCTTTAATAGAAGCTTTTGGTGGTCCTGAAAAGAGCCCATTTTTTACTTGGTTTTATAGAAGCTGCTAAATATGCTGATGATTCATTCTTGAAACAATTTTTAATAATAGCTATTGCGGCGATCTTTTCACAATTGACACACACGCACTAGTCACGGGCGATTATATACGAACAATTATTTTCTACTCCACAGTGTCCGTTGAACGAATACTGCATTTGTCTTTCAAGCGAACGATTGCTAAACTTTTGAACTACTGGGTCGATTCAGATTATCGTCATATCAAATTAAAGCTAATTAGCTAGTTTTTCTTGGGAAAATATTATACTTGCAAATACATTGGCTTTCGATTCAGTAATTATTGATTGTATTTATTTCATATTTGTCATATTATTTCATATTTTCATATTTTTTCTTGAAAGTTGAGGTTTTTTTCAAATAACATATCCAAAAATCAGAAAGGCGTTTTTCCGTTTTTGAGTTATGACTTTTCAAACTAAACCGATGGTCCAAAAAATCATTTTTCCCATGTTATCCAAAAATTATTTTTTTTCGAAAATTCATAACTTTTGTCATACTGAATTGAGATGATTGACGATTGAGATGATCGACTTATCAAATTGAAGCCAATGAGCTGGTTTTCCTTCGAAAAAACATCGCGATTGTGAAAAAAGTTATTTTTGGAAAAAAGGGAAAAAAAGATCTTTCGGACCACCCTAAAAATGGGCAACCCTAATAGAAAAAAAATATGGATCATATATTTTGCCTAAAGAAACAAAACTATCGCTTTTCACGGAAATCTGAGAACCACTATATCGGTTTGGCATGGAATGGCTGTATATATAGATATTCTCATAAGGGTCATACCCCGAAGGTCTTTTGTCCCTGAAAATGAAGAACCAAGTCAAAATTCACTTTTTTTTCTCTCATGGAGCGTATTTACGTATGATATTTCATACGCAAACTTCATGCTATTAACTTCTGAAAATCAATATTCCATCTTTG
Organism: Toxorhynchites rutilus septentrionalis; assembly: GCF_029784135.1. Taxonomy (NCBI): domain Eukaryota; kingdom Metazoa; phylum Arthropoda; class Insecta; order Diptera; family Culicidae; genus Toxorhynchites; species Toxorhynchites rutilus. The sequence goes on along the minus strand of NC_073746.1, from coordinate 66,171,997 downwards.
ATATTTAGCTGCCAAAAAACACGCCTAAGACCGATGTTCACATATCTGCATTTCATGTTGTAAACAACATGAAATTTTTTTGTTTATATCTGGGCGTATAAAATTTTTTAAATTAGATATTTTGGTCGTGAAACAATTTCAACTAAATTTTAACTTTCCTATATGCGGCATTGGGTTCAAATTTTTGTTACCCCTGAGCTATAATGGATTAAACTCGACAACGATAAAGATGGATGAGTTCACACTGTGGATTGGTTTCTCGCCCGTTGACTCGAGCATGAAATTTGTGCCTTGCGACTACATTAATTGCTCGATATTGGCGGTAAGTTTAGGTGAGGACCGACAAAGTGCATGGGAAAATAAGAAAGTTACCAATTTTCGTCATGTTTTCTGATTTGGCACTATTTGACGTAGTTCTACGTCAAAAATTTATCCAACAACAGCTTTTATGTCTAAACCACAATTGAACAATCAAATACTTCTTGTGTTTTTAGTATTCCATGTGACATTTTTATGATTTTGAGAAAAATGAGCTTGAAGTTTGGTGCTATAAGGAGTTTTCATTGAGCATACGAAACAATTTCGATACGTTATTCCTGCTGCACGCGTGATTTTCCAAATCTGATTTATGTGGTATGTAGCTTACGAAATTCTTACCTAATGCAATCAATAACTCGAAATTTTCAATTTTGTGACTTGGTCCTTTCTGACTTAACACCGACTAAATGAAAATATGGACTGTCTTTATTTTGATGTGTTCGTTTACCCCCAAATTAGAATGATACGGTGAGAAAACATAAATTATTCGTAGGAACATTATTGAATTTGAAAAAAAGGTGTCCTTATGTTCTGCAGTGTGAAGTATGTCCAATTGGAATTCATTTCACATTGGCGAGAACAACCATATGTGCTAAAATGTACTAAAACTAAAAATGTACTTTTTAACTGACTATTGCATATCAGGCATCACAATGGGAGAGGTAGAGCAGCCGAAATCGGTTCGATATTGTTATTAGTTCTCATGGCAACCTAGCACTTGTCAAATGAACTCTCAGCTTCAACATGCACTGCTCGCTGTCTGGAGTATCGCAATGATACAAAAATTGCGAAAACGGCTTTTATAATTGCTGCACTGGCACAATCAATCCCTGCTATGTTACGAGCTCCTTTTAGATGACAAAACTGGGAAATTATTTTAATTGAAAATGGTTAATAGGGACTTCCCAAATTGATTGATGCAAAAATCTCATAAATCCTTCAGAAAATTACTAAGCATTAAGCGCAAGAAATTGTACAATTTTTGCGACGTGACCGATTTCGGTTTTTCAATTTGCACCCCTCAATTTTCTGTTCCAGCTTTTTAGGATTGGATTTAAAAGATCAAATTGAAATATTATTACTAGCAGACCCGGCGAACTTCATCTCGCCCAAAATTGATTTTTTATATGAATAATTTCAAACATTCCTGTTTTCTTACTAAGCGTTGATTTGTGGGTTCGATTCTAAAATCACTAATTGATTGATCATCAAAGCAGCCTTTTTCAATGCTAGAGGCGAAAGATTTTTTAGTCGAATGCCTCTTTAACAGAAACAATCAATCATTGCGATGACGAATGTGTTGTCATCATCAGACACCATTTAAATTCAGGATTTTTTCCCCATTTGCAGAATACGTGTTACTTTGCCATAGAGTATATAATGAGAAATATTTATTTCCCAATTTACATAATCTTCTATAAAATTTTCCTGTTTTTTCCCTCGTAAAATACACTTCTTGGGTGAATACGGCTACAAATATAAAAAAAAAACCAAAAAAGGACTACAAAAATTAAGAAAATCATTTTTGACAGCTGTCCATTATTTTATCCCAACATTCTGGAAATATTTGGTAGTGATAGTGAAAGGCACATCTTCTAGGCTATCCAACATTCGACTCCTTTTTTTGCATCATCATACAAAATCAGAGTGCTGCTTAGCCAGATTGTCTATGGGAACTAATGATTCGCGGCCCGTATTATTCTATTAGACCCGTATTATTTTATTTTTGTGTTAGGGTGCACATTTCCTTTTTAGGGTGATCCGAAATATCGACTTTTTCCCCTTTTTTCCAAAAATGACATTTTCAAAAATTCATAACTTGTGAACTACTGAACCAATTTAGACGGTCGACATATCAAATTAAAGCTTATAAGCCAGGGTTATTCTTCGAAAAATGCTACGCTTACAAAAATTTCGTTTTTTTTCGTGTTTGGATTCGAAGATACTCGATGGTTAAAAAAATCATTTTTTCCCATTCTCAGCTTTCCAGAAAAAAAAATAAAAAGATATAGCGCCTTTGCGAATGCGAAAAAATGGATTTTTCGGATCACCCTAAAATGGGAATGGTCACCCTATCAAAAAAATAAAAAAATACGGGTCTAATAATTTGCGATAAAAAACAAAACTACCACTTTTGACGACAATCTGAGAAACACTATATCGGTTGCGCATGGAATGGCTGCATAAATAGATTGAATATTTTGAAGATAACTGGCAATTTTTATTCTAAAATCAAATTAAATGTCGTTCAAGGGTATCATCTTGAATGGTACGACCTTCCCCTGATTTGACTGTAATTATTATATATTTAAATATATTTTTTTTTTTGGCAGACTTATCTCACTTCTTAACTAGGCGAACCTAGCCAGAATTTTCACCTGCCCCCGAGCTTCTGAATGCCAAAGGGGGACTAGGCTCTGCGGAATGCACGTATCTGCATGCTCGTGTTGTTTTAGTCCTGACCGAGGAATTGTCGGACAATCGCGCAGGTGCTAAGGATGACCGACTTTTGGATGCCGGCCAATTCCTTCTCGATGTTCAACACCTTTAGCGCTTCCAGAAGTGTCTTCGGGATAATTCCAGTTCCAGAGAGAACGACTGGAACAATTCTTGGGACCTCCCTTAGCCCCCACAGTTCCTTGAGCTCCACGGCCAATGGTCGGTACTTGCAGATTTTGCGACCGTGGGTCTCCTCCAAATTCTGGTTCAGTGGAATAGCGACATCGATGATGGTGACTTTGCGGTCGATCTTGTCGTAAACCATTATATCTGGGCGGTTGTGGTGGATCGAGAGGTCGGTCATAACAGTGCGATCCCAGTACAGCTTGAAACGGTCATTTTCCAGGACAGGTGCAGGCAGGTACCGGTAGTTTGGTTCGTTGTCTTCCAGTAGAGCACATTGGAGCGCCAGTTGTCGATGAACAATACGGGCCACGTTGTTGTGGCGCTCGGTGTAGGCTGCGTTAGCCAAAACGGGACAGCCTCCCATGATGTGCTCTATGTTTTCACCTGGTTAATGACACATCCGGCAAATGTCATCAACGTCTTGATGCCAGACGTACCGCCTGCAGTTTCTCGTCGGCATTATCCTGTCCTGGATGGCTATCATGTCGGCTTCTACTACTGAAGAGAGTTCACCACGCGTTAGCCACAGATTAGATGCGGCCTTGTCGACGTGTGGCCGGTCCAGTTGATGGGGGTGGGCACCATGCACTGCCTTCTGCTTCCAAGCTGCAATCTTCTCCTCCACTGTCTGCAGATTGCAGTTGAGTTGGTACTCCGCTTGCGCCAAGTGCAGAGCGCTGTATCATCTGTCAGCGGCGCAGACAGCCCGGTATAGCGCGTTTTGGTTGGCGCGTTCTGCGAAGTACTCGCGCAGTTGTCGTACCTGGGCAACACATAGTGCAGAAATGTCGACGATTCCAAGTCCCCCTTCTTTGCGTGGTAGTGAAACTCTCTCCAGTGCCGATTGAGGATGGTGCATTCCGGCCTCTTTGAATGCTTTCCTCATCCTCCTCTCAAGGTCCTCTAGGTCAGTTTTGCTCCATTTGACTACACCAAAACTGAAGGTCAGCAGGGGAACCGCGAATGTGTTGATCGCGCGTACCTTGTTCCCCGCGTTGAGGAAAGTCCTCAGGACACAGTTCACTCGACTCAAGAACTTGTCTCGCAGCTCCGTCTTGATATCGGAGTGGCGAATCCCGGTGAGCTGTCGGAATCCAAGATATTTATAGGATTCGCCACGAACCATGTCTCTTATCAACTCTCCGTCATAGACCTCGTAGCCTCCGGATTCGGTGAGTTGTCCTTTCAGCAGATGGACACAGCGGCACTTGTCGAGGCCGAACTCCATACAGATGTCCCTGCTTATATCTTCGACAACCCGGATAGCTACACCTAGACGCTGACGTGAATCAGCGTAGACCTTGAGATCATCCATGTAGAAGGTATGGGTCACTTCTTCGTGGGCGCCGTCGCCATACCTTATCTTATAGCCATGACCGTTTCTATTGAGCGTCCTACTGAGGGGGTTCAGTGCCAGACAAAACCAAAGCGGGCTGAAAGAATCGCCTTGGAATATCCCCCTTTTTATCTGCAGCGTTCTAGACTGCAACACATTTTCCCCATCACTAAGGTGCAGAGACGTGCTCCACTGCCTCATCGCATGCTGCAGGAACCTAACGATGACGGGAGAAACGAGTGAGGTATGGAGTCATAAGCCTTCCTGTAATCGATATAGGCCATGCTTAGGTTACGCTGGTTATAAACCGCCTGGCCGACTATGGATGCGTCGATGATGGCCTGGTCTTTGCAGCCATGCGTATTTTTTCTGCATCCTTTCTGCTCTTCTGCGATGATATGGTGTTGTTCGCAGTGGGCAGAAACTTTGGCGGTTATGATGCTGCTTAATATCTTGTACAGACTCGATAGGCACGTTATCGGTCTGTACTTTGATAGGTTCAATGTGTTGCTGTCTTTCGGGAGGAGGAATGTGACGCCACGGGTGGCGAATTCAGGGAGGTTGTGTGGGTCACGTAGCACCTTGTTGAAGCACTCAGCTATCTTTTGATGTGCGACGGTCAGCTTCTTGTGCCAGAAGTTCTGAACACCATCGGGGCCCGGTGCTGCCCAGTTCCTCAGGTACCGCGAGGCTTCGCGGACGTTCTCTTCGACGATGATAGCTGGCATCTCTCCAATTTCACCACAACTCTCCTCCTCCCGTCTTAACCACATTTGCCCTTCGCGATGTTGTACTGGGGTTTCCCAAATACCAGCCCAGAAATTCGTCACATCGTTAATATCTGGCAAACCTTCGCGGTAGGCGGGCTTCTCGTCGCTAATGTGATCGTAGAACGTTTTTTCGTTATCTCTGAACATCCGATTTTGTTCCTGGCGCTTTGCAGAGTCAGAGTAACGTTTCAGCCGTTTAGTTAGGACGCTCAATTGCTGTACCAGTGTGTCGAGTTTTTCCTTCAGCTGGTGAGCTCCCAGCTGGCGAAGTTCAGTAGGCCGCACGATCACAGCAACTTGGCGACATAATTTCGCCGATCTGCTGCCTCTTTTGTACGCCATCAATCTTCCAATTGCGGCGCGCTTGTTTAGGATCCGTTGCTCCAATCTCCTTCGCCATGGAGGCTCACGCCTTTCACGGAGATGTTGGAGCAGTCCGCCTCTTGGCCTAATACGGTATCCTAAACTTTTGGCGGTCGCCACAGCAGCACAGTAAACTTTCAGTTGCAGCTCCTCCATGTTCTCAGCATCAACCAAGTGCAGCGGAAGAACGTGCTCGTTTATGAGCTTTACTGCACTTGTCAGCCTGCGGGAATGCTGCAACTTCGGGATCCTGGGGCGCGACAATGGGTCTGCGTTGCGGAACTGTGAGATCGCCTCGTCGTAGTGGAAAACAAGATTGCGTAGTAGTTGTTGATCTGGCTGTGGGTCTTCCGGCTCAGGGGGTTGTTGTACTGTGGCCTCCACTGGTGCTGATTCGCGTGCCCCTCTCGCGAATGAAATGCTCAGCCGTACTGAACTTCGTCTCGACACATCGCTTGCTCTGTTGTTCCTGGAGCTTAGTTCTCTCTGCACCTGCTGCTTGATCTCGTCGACTTGAGTTTGGGAGAGCATGTTGTTGCGTACTATCGCTCTACGCCTCGCGTTCATCGCGTTCTGATCAAGCCTCCCGACGAACTCTGGATACGCTTCCTCGAACATTGTTAGTATTCGAGGGCGACCGCTCATGTCCGTCTCCAAAGCAGTGCAGATGTAATAGGCGCGGATCACGAATTCATTCATTTCGCGTGTCCACATGATCCGGCGCCTAGTGGTACCCACAAGTGTGGATGACTGTCGTCTGGCAGTCGCAACACGTCTCGTAGGCGCAGCGTTTCTTGGGTGATGTCGATGGCTGCTGTTTCCGTGTGGCGGTAGCTCTTCGGGTTGAACCCGGCTGGTGGCCCGCTCTTGCACCTCGCCCTCCAGCCGCTGGCCGCTCGCTCTTACGCCCGTTCCAGGACCAGCTCCAGTTCGGGGACCCTCCTTGGGTGATCGCATTCTTATTACTCTTCGTGATCGTAGCTCCATTTTATTGGGTGTATCTCCTTTGCCCGGGAGACAGCGGGTTGGCAAGGCCTCCATGGCCCGGGAGGCCTTCCCCGGGAGAGATATAGCGCTCTGACTCGCTCGCACCCCCTCACTTAGCCACTTTCGACACCCGTTCTCGAAGCCAAGACCAGGTGTGTGTTTCCAGTTCACGCCCGATCTAAAAATGTCGTCATATGATCTTCGTGGAGGCGTGAGATAGGAACATTTGAGACCAACGGGCAGGCTCCTACCCTAGTGTTGATCCCCATTTGAGAATCATATATATTTATATTTTGTTTTATTTTCTGACTAATGTTCTCCCTTAGGGTTCGTATTGTTTTTGGTCCGATCATTGATTTTTATTTCCGGAACTAATCTTAAGCTCCTGTCATTCTGTTCGTGGATCAAGTATGAAATTACTCATTGAATGTCATATTATATCCCCTCCCAAACAACTATTTCAATACAGCGCGCGCCTAGTCTATTCATTTGTCACGCCGAGTTAATCCTTTCGTTTCCATCAGCCGTTCAAATCCGTTGCAGCAGGAGATTTCTTCGAACGGCAAATAGTAGACGGTTCTGTTTCCAAACAAACATTCAATTGTTGGGCAGAAACTCAGACAACTCAATCAGACCGACCACTCGCCCTCACTCTCTCTCTCTCATCCTTGTCGGGGAATCATTAGGCACTGACCTATATTTCCCCCTCCCCGACGATCCCTCTGCTTCCAAAGATTTGTGCGCTCATTTTTTATTCTCTAAAACGCTAGCCTAGCTCGCGCTCTTCGCGCTGACTGACTTCTTCGCCGTCGCCACCGCCGCCGCCGCTACTAATTGCCCAGAAACCATAACAGCGTTTCTCGGTGGGCACCGTAAAGCACCGTGTGTTTCTGTTCCGTTTGCTTCGCGGCATCCGAGGGAAATAGAGCTTCCCGGGACCGGGCACGGAGATACATCTAATGGTCCCGAACTAATTGCTCAGTCGCTTGATAGGAAGAAGCCCCTGTTTAAAAAGCCCGTTTTTGTTTTGTTAATTTAATTATGTGGATGGATTGTATGCTGATCCAGAGAAGAGGTACAAAAAAGGTAGCGAGGGTTACCCTTTGACGCAGGGCAATGGTGGGCTCCGGAGCGAATGACCTCTCTGTCGGTTGGATGGCTCCAACGAAGCGCAAAACCCAACAAAAGTCAAAATTGACCATTGTTCTAACTACTGCTGGAGCACCCCGATTCTGGTTGGTCCCAGATCCGGGTGTGTGAAGGTGAATTTTAATTCGTACATCCGATTTGCGAGATTCGCGTTCTGCTCTGCCCAAGCGATGGGATGATGACGATCAGAGAAGAGCAGGTGAATAAATGGCTTCCTGTGTGGTGATGGCCCAGCAGGGGAACTCAGTTGGCAGGTAATGCTGCCAAAATTCAAGCGAAAAGAAGTGGCTTTTAATTGGGCACTGGGTTGCTGCTGCTGCTGTTGCTGCTGCCACTCGTCTCGGATTATGAAAATTGAACGAGCGATTTAGAGGGGTGTTAAGACCCGGCGCGACCCCCTTTGGGCTTAATAGCCATAAGTTGGACGAAAAATGGAAGTAAATTGGTGGCTGGCGGTGGTTACGGCTGCGGCTGCGGCTGCTCCACCCCCCCCCCAATGTTACTATCTGAGCGCGAATGATGAGCGATGAAGAGACAGAAATAACACCGATGAACCTTCATAGTTCAGTGAAAACTGCGACATGATGATGTTGCAAAGCGCAAACCATAGCGAATGCTGTCCCAACTTGTGGGTATAATTTTAGCTCAGTCAGTCACGGCTCGGTTCGGTTGGATCTTGTTTTTGTTTTGCAGTGCGTCTGGATGTGTTTCATAAACAATCCCGTGTTTTGGAAACGGAAAGTGTATGTTTTGTTTGAAACCGAAGTTTTGTTATTTCGAGCGGGAGAACATCGGAACTGTTGATTGGTTCCAATGCTTGTTTATCAATTTGTGAGGTAACTTTTAGGAATTTTGTTTGTGTTATTTTAGTTTGAGATTTTTTATAGCTATTTGATATATTTAATAGACTTCGGGAGTGCGTAAATTTGAAACCAGAATTTATGAACAAATTGTTCAAGCCACCGATGACAACCTGCGTAATTGGTGCCATTTTCTAGTGAAGATTTTAATCTTACAACAATAAAGAAAAGTTTTGGATCATCAACATAGTTTTGAAGAGATCTAAATATATTGATCTTTGTGCCCGGAAGGCAGAATCTTCGGTCAGCATTAACTACCTTCTATCATTTAAAGAAATTTGCTTTTGACATATGACTGCGTCTTTCAGTGATGATATCAAATCAGAAAACAGGTCACGTTTTTTATGAAATAGTTCTAACGTTTATAATAATTTTTGCTCTGAACGGATTTTGATGGTTTGCATTCCAATCGAATAGGAATTCTCTAAAATTTGTCGGATTTTTTAAATTTTTAAGTACATATTTTCCTATCGTGTTTCCGTTTTGTATCAGCGAGGTACAATATGTAAATATCACTGCTAATCAGACGGGCGTAAACCGATCGCTTGAAATGAAAATGCAGGATTCGTTCGACGGACAATGTGGGTAGACAAAATATTGCAATCTTTGCTTTGCTTTTTCTATTTATTCCGCATAAACAAGCTACTCGCGATTCCAAATTACAGTATTCACAATTCATCCGTCATCTAACTAGCGACCAGGAGGTAGCAAGACTTTCGAAGTGAGCTTTCTCAAGGCCGAGTCTTTAGTTTAGTTTGCCAAATTGGTCTTTTTCAAGGCTAGAGGCGAATGAACCGATTAGTTTTAAAGCATCCATATTTCAAAACATCATCATCATTCAAGTCGTCTCGCTCCAGTTATAAGGCAGCAGTCTTTTCCAAAGCTGTGGACACACACACAGTGGTTTTGCTCGATTCTAAAGAAGAATGAAAGATATTTATCGCACAGTATATTATGCGGTGGAGACACCACGTTGATTTGCATACCGACTGGTCAAAAGTGCTTATGTATTTTTGCATCACATCACATTCAGATTTGTACTGGGGTGTGAGCTTAAAATTTCCGAAACGGGAGCGTTACGTTTGAGGTGCAAAGTTTCGAGCGTTAATATCTCTTGGTCAGTTGAACAAAGTGTCGATGTCAATCACTTCATTCGAATGATAAAAGTTGTACGAGTAATTCTGGTTACTTATTGGCATAAAAACATGTTTGAATAGCTCAAAACTGCTTCGAAAGCAAACTATTGAAATCACAAAAATCTATAAATATGAGTACCTGCTTGAGAGTCCGTCTTAGTAAAGATTTATCGATACATGTCGTTGGTTGTCTGTGAAAGTTATCTAAATATAGTGCTTGCCCTGGCCAACCTCAGTTTTATTTTGCTTCTGATGAATTTCATGCCAACTCGGCTGGCCGTTGGCAGCACCATATCAGATATCAGTGGAACGTTTTGGCTATTTTTTGAAAAGATCCAAACAAATTTTCTCGATTTTTTACAAAAAATTATAAATCAATAAATATAAAACATACAAAATTTTGTTGAAGGATGAACTGTGGGAAATTGTTTTAATTTTTATTCAAAAAATACCAAATTAAAAAAAAACCCGCTGAAAAAAAAATATTTTGAAAATTAAAAATCATTTCTCTCAAAAACGTATTTTTTATATTCTCAAAAAAATTATATAAACTGCCTTTACAATTTCCAACAAGTCGTCCTTTCATCGGAAGCTTGGCACTTTTATAAGGAAAAGTTTTTCTAACAACAACTTTTTCATGTTTTCAAAGAAAACATATTTTTTTTTCAAATGAATTTTATTTTTCAAAAAAAAAAGTTTGATATTTTTTTAATGGAAACATGAAAATTTCCTACATTTCATTCTTTGACTAAAATATTGTAGGTCTGCCAAATTTTGCGTGAGATTTTTTTTTAATTTTTAGTTTTTTTCAACTGTTTTTCAAACAATCTTAATTGTAAAACTAATTTTTTGTAAACTTTTAAAACTTTTCATTCAAAATAAATTGTAAACTTTTCATTCAAAAATGCCTTATATTCTAGAAACTAAAAAGATAGCAAGCTCGTCGTCTTCGACGAAAGTTCATATTTTAATTAGATCTAAAATTTTATCGAACACCATATATCGCTATCTTGATTTTAACAAAATCAGGATTAGTTGCAATTTTTTCAAAGAAAACATGAAAAAGTTGTTGTTAAAAAAAAATTCCCTATTAAAGTGCCCATCTTCCGTTGTATGGACGACTTGTTGAAAATTATAAGGACTATTCATGAATTTTTTTTGAGAATTAAAAAAAAACATTTTTGAGGAAAATGAGTTTTTATTTTCTGAGTAATATTTTTTTCAGCGAAATTTCTTTTTTTTGTATTTTTTATGAATTTAAACAATTTCCTACATTTCATCATTTAACCAGAATTTTGTAGATATCTTTGTTTTTGAGTTCTGTGTCGAACAATATGCTTCGCTACAAAATGCATCTTTAGAATACGCAGGAAGCAAACATAGTATAGAGCAGTATCAAAGCACAAGAGGCAAATTAAATAGGACGTGTGTTGTTGGTTTTCATACCATGAATATTGTATGAATTGTTAATATTATGCGCGTTTTCAAATAGATAACGGTAGTGGAGAACAAATATATAAAATTCATTCGCTTCTAGCCTTGAAAAAGACCAATTTGAAAAATCAAACTAAACAACTCGGCCTAGAGAAATACCATTTGGAAAGTCGTGCTGCCGTCCGGTCGCTAGCTGGATGACTGATACATCGTGATTGAATTATTTGTGGTGTTCATGTGTTAAAGTTGAGAGTTAATTTAGAATTTATTATTTATTTTAATTTTTACTGGCGTCTTTTTCAAACAATTATTGTTTCCGGGTTCAAAAAAATGTAAGATATTATTATTCAGCGTTGAGAGCAGTGTTGCCACATTTTCATCTGTACCGGAAGGGGTAAAAAATCTTTTTCATCTGTACTTCTTCTTCCAAAAATCTGCACCATCAAAAATTTTCATTGCAGAGAAAAATCTGTTTTATGAGCATGCATCTTGAGCTGTGGAAAATACACTCCAAAAAAGCAACAGAGGTTGTGTCAGTGAATCTTTTTCATATATACTATTTCTTCCAAAAAGATATATCTCTCTCGAAACTTTGCACCTATTTGTACTTTTGTGCAAAAATCTGTAATCTGTACAGAATCTGTACCAAAACAAAATCGAAAAAAGCTGTACCTTCTCAGATTAATCTGAACGTGTGGCAACACTGGTTGAGAGCTGTGCTCTCCGGCGAAAAACTGAAGGTTTGAAAAATTGGATTCGATTCTATTGCTCCTTGCCTCCGACGCCGGCACACAATAGATTCGATTTGGATTTTCTGTTGCCATTCTGCGTCTTCTGAGATGTTTCGTTCTGCGTTGGAGATGTAATGGTTCTAAGAGATACTGAAAAACTACTTATATATTTAAGAAGATCAGTATTTCAAAATAAGTGCTCAAGACAGCAAGCAATCAACAGTACTTGATATTGCTTTGAATTAATTTGACAATCTACTCAAATTCCTTCGCGAAAAGTTCGCGCTAATAACTCAGTGAAAGTTCCGCCGAATGAATCTATACAACCTTAACGTAATTCAGTAAAATTTCGGATATTTTTATCTACCAAATGACAGCATTTTTCTCGTTCAACCTTTATTTGGTTTCAAACCCCATTTTTTGTTTAGTCTTTCACCCGAAAAATGATTATACAATATTTTCTTCACGCAATTGTCGAAGACCGCGATTTCCAATGCGCTTGTTTTCGCTTTCCCGTTTAATGGGGCGCACTCCCGAACTTCCCAGCCCCAAGCAAGGAGTGCGCACAACTAGGTCAACGATTGATTCGTTTCACTGCGCTCAATGCTTTCAATGCACGTCGTTTCCGCCAGTCAATTTCCAACCACCTTTGTGTGGGTGTATGGGTATTTTACTTTCTTCTTGGGCCTTCTGACGCCGAGGTGGTGCGCGGCCAGCACATTTGTGCCGCCCGCCTGTTTTGTCCATTTGTATGCTCCAGAGAGAAAAAAAAGTTAATTCGATTCGGATTGAACGAAACAAAAAAAAAAACGACGCGCATTCGGTCTGCATTACAATTGGCTAGAATTTTCAATTTCTCCACGTAATTTTTTTCAAAATGCTTAACTCTTCGTGTCTGTGACGTTGGCCGCATTCGTGCGGCGTTCGCCGCGTAACACGTGTCCAGCTGAGCGAGAATTTTGTTTACCCGTCTTGCAATTCCTTTTCACATGTCCAACATACTTATTCGGCTGCATGTGAAATGTTAACGAAAGAAAGGGTTTGTTTTTCACGTAACGTCAAACAACGCCGATGCACGTGAGGCACCGCTTGGAATGGAATGGTTTCGGTTGTTGTGCTGCACTGGGCTGTTAACCCGATAGTTAGGCTGTTGTAACGCGCGGCAACATTTGGTGGAGAGTTTGTTTATTGCTTGTTGAACGTTACATCGTTGAATGATAGAAAGATGCATAAATGATGCATGTATCATGAGGTAATGTGCGTGCTCTATGGGCTTCCAGGACCTTAATACTTAACGTTGATTGCGACAAAGAACTGAAATGTATGTTTGGAAAAACTAGAAAGCATTTTCTCACCAAATTAACCCGCCGTTTTGTGCATACACTGGGGGCTACCTTCAATTACAATGTTCACTACAATTCTAATCCTAATAACGACTTTTTTTCATAAAGACATATCCACAATAATTGACCATTTTCTTGAGAAAACATAGCTTGTGGATAAGTTGTTCGATAAAAATTCGTTCGGAAATGTTATTTGGAAGTTAATGAACTCAATAGGAAATAAAATTACACTGTTAGAAAAAACACGGGTATATCAAGCACTATAGGACAACATCATACGTGTTATCGGTGAGATACCAGCCTATATACTCGAATAAGTAATTCCAACGCTCCCAAAAAAAAAACATTATTCCCAAAGAAATGATCCACAAATTGAACCATGCAGCACCTCTCGCAGATCGGCAACGGAAAATTCGAACCAAATCGGTTGTATGGTGGCGGTGACCGCAACCGTACACTTCAGTTTTCAACCGAAGAACATAGCTCTCGCCGCAGTAAAATACTTTCTTCACATCTAGCTTGAAACGTGTTACACTTTGACGCTACAATGCACGAATTCGCGAGAATTGAATGATCGATTGGAAAAAGTCGCCAGTAAGCCCGAACATACTCCTAAGTTCACACAAGCTCTTTCCCGGTAAATAAAATTAAAAAATCAATAAATATTAAATTCTAAATTGACTCTCATCTTTAACACATGATCGCTGATCGCTGTCTAGAGTAAAACTATAAATCCAAATCTCAGACCAAATCAATTCATTCTTCTTGCTCGATGCAACTTCACATCGAAGAAAAAAAAAGTCATATCATGTAACTTCCGAATTGCATGCAAGAATATTACATTGTGGGAGAATGTGAGCGGCGAGTAAAATCGGAAGAACCTACATATCTCATTCGTTGTATTGTTTACTTGTTTTACTACTTCCACTGTATAAGTCTCATGCACAAAAATTGCTTCCTATTAATTCGTGTATTCGGAATCAAAATTCATCTATTAATTGGAGAAATATTAACGTTCAAAATTTATACACAATGAAATGGTCCCCGGGTGGTCTTCGTAGCCACATTGGTTGCGCGTTCGTTTACTAAGCGATCGATCGTGAGTTCAAAACTCAGGACCCTCAATTGACCATCTTTGTGTTGATATAGAATAACTACGTCCACGCAACAACCATCAGTGATGGATATCGATTCACGGTCGGAGTCTCTCTTCATCCGTACAAGCTTTGCTTGCAACAAGAAACATTGGGCTGTTAACAACACAACAATGATCATATCAACTGAAAAATTGAACAGAAGGATTACTCTTACGCCTAGAGGATTACCGGCTCTGTTACAGCTAAAATGCTATTGATCCTAAATAAATTAACAAATGGGATAAAAAAAAAAGAAACGCGCTCCGACATTGTATCAATATGAGACGTTCGCAGGATGTTTGGGGATACACCAGGCTGAAAATTTTCTTGCTAATATTAGTACCTACTGGAGCACTTGCAAAACTACAATAAGTTTTCTATATAAAATATATAAAAAAAACTGTTTTTAGTACTTTTTAAAAAATAAAAAATATTTCTTCAGCAAAAGATTCTACAGGAACGTTCTAGGGATCAGATGGAAGTAGATTGATGAGGCTAACTGAAATTGCTATTGATTTAGTTAGCAAAAAAAAATTGTCTATAAATTCATTGATAAAATAGAAAGAAGTAGATTTTGTATTTCTTCTCATTATTTTGTTTACCACACCACACAGCAAGATGAAAATATGAGCGTAAATGTTTTAAAATCAGGAACTTGAACTTTTATAATGTCGTACATTCTATCTCGCTGCGTTGATTTTTCACGAAGTCTTTCAAAAACCACTCAAAAATTTCGGTGTTTGTAATTATAAATTTTTGAAACAAATTATTGAATCATGGACAACAAATTTCAATCATTATCTAAACGAAAAATATACGTTCTGATGGGTTCATTAGCACGGGCGATCGCTGCTTCCCCAGTCGGGCCGTTAAAATCGAGCACGTGACACAGCGGCGAGGCACAATTCAGATGCCTCTTACGATTTCAGTTACAGTATCGTTCTAGCCAGCGATCAGCCAATAGCTCATGTAAAGGCTGAGAGTTAATTTGAAAATTTGAAAATTGACTTTTAGTTGCTTTGCCGGCGTGCGAATCGTTGGCGCCGCTCTTTGCAGGCACTTAATATACCTACAGTCTGTGGCAGTAAGAATAACAAGAATAGGGAGCAACACATTAAACGATACGTTTGTTGTTTATTTTTCTCTTAAAATTCGAACCGGTCGCAATTAGTGCGAGAGTATAAACATTATCATTTACGATTTATATTCTTTTGTTATAGAGGCGAATTAATTTCTTTCAAATTCAATACTCTCCAATCTTACACACAGCCATTCTATGCCAAACCAATATAGTGGTTCTCTGATTTCCATGAAAAGTGGTAGTTTTGTTCTTTATTGCAAAATATTATACTTGTATTTTTTCAAAGTTAACCGGTGGTCCAAAAAATCATTTCAAACCCAACCGACTCAAATGTCAAAAATGACTTTTTGCAAAAATTCATAACATTTGAACTACTGAATCGATGTAGATGATCGACATATTAAATTGAAGCCAATAAGCTAAGTTTGAACGAAGACTTAAAACATGTTAAATTTGAAAAATCATATATCAAAAACGAAAAAAAATAGCATCTCTGATATCGAGATACGTTATGTAAAAAATCCTCAGCTTTCCAGAAAAAATATATAGCGCCCTCTATCCTTAAACGAGAAAACTATGAAAAACTGACTCAATCACTAATTACAAAAAAGAAAATCATTTTTTTCACAAAAAGAATATTTTTTCAAAGAAAACTTACTCATAAGCTTCAGTTTGATACGTCGATCATCTGAATCGGTCCAGTAGTTCAGAAGTTATGAATTTTTGTAATGGAAGAAAAGGTGAAAAAATGTTTTTTTCGAACCATCGGTTAACTTTGGAAAATCATATTTTAAAAACGAAAATTTTTTTTTGCTGGTTCAATATTTTATTACAAAAGGCAAGGCTCATTGGCTTCAATTTGATATATCGATCATCTAAAACGGTTCAGTGGTTCAAAAATTATGAATTTTTACAAAAGTCATTTTTGGGAAGAAGTGGAAATAATTGATTTTTCGAACCATCCTAAAATGGAAATGGTCACCCCAACGAAAAGAATTAAAAACACGGGTCTAATGTGTTGTGATAAAGAACTAAATGACCACTTTTCACGAAAATCTGAGAACCACTATATCGGTTTGGCATGGAATGGCTCCAAATGAAAATTACATTCTAACGGTGACTAGAAGCATGCACACAAGTATATCAAAGCAATAGACTCGATATGATTTGCAGATACTGCTCTCATAAAAAACATCAAAACTGAATAATTTCTGGCGAGTCCAGCTCGTCATTGTCAGTTTGGTCAAGAAGGCTTATAACGAGCTGGACTCGTTATTTCCGTTCAAGCGGTGAAACGAGTTTTTCTGATGGTTTTTGGGTAGCTTCCAAGGCGTCTGCAGAAAGGCTTCCAGTAACATTGCTTGATATTTTGTTATAAAGGGTGTTCAATGAGACTTTCTCAGTGATACTATAAACTATACTATTTTTACTATACTATTTTTACTGAGATTGCAATATACAGCATAAATTTCTTCTCAGTCTTATGCTTGTATTTGTACTTCATCCCGGTGTGTGTTATAGTGAGTGCTTGTTGTTTCGACGCCATCTTTGATTGAACTGTCAGCACCCGAGCGACCCGTTTCAAGGGAGCCCTGAGAGCAATTCTCTCGGTGAGAAAAAAATGTACGCTCTATACTATTTTTACAGAAAGGTATTGGAATCGTTCTCATTTTTCATAGAACACCCGTTATACAGTGAAAATAAATCGGAGACTGTAATAGCAATCGTAATACTCCTATCACTCTCGACTATGTCTATATTTTATCGACACTGACCGATCAGAATGTGAATGTGATCTTTGGCATCAAAATCGCAAGAACGAAATCAACGGAGCTAATATTGCGTGTTGCAGCATTAGGATCATAAAAATTATTCCAATCTAATAAAGGACGGGTGGATAATGTCGGGGTCTAAACCGAAGAGATGTAGAACTCTTTTTGGTCGGAACTAATCGAGGAGCACAAATTGAACCAATCAAAATGAGGCACATAGTGCGTTTGGACAAGGCTTGACATTTCACAATTATTCGATTTTTCATCTCAAGAAAAATAAAATGTTGTTCATTGTGTTCATAGATGCGTAGAAGAATTTCCTATCAATTGATGTAAACATCTTTGCGATCTATTAAGAAATGTTCGAGTTATAAGCGTTCGAAATATTTCATTTTTTCCCACATATTCGGTACCTAGATTTTCATTTTAGCCCCTATATCTTCCGGTTAGACATAGGGTAAGTGTACCAATTATGGAGGACATATGTCACCAACTTGCAGAAATTGGCGAATAAATACTGTATTTTAGTTCAAAAGTTTACACCAGTATAATTTTTCTTGCAGTTTGGACTCTGTTTTTGAAGATTCTCACTGATTATTTGACTAAATTGTATAAAAAAACATGTTTGAAAATGCCACTTCCATGTACCTATTATGATAATAGTCGGTGTCACATGGAAAAGGTGTTAATAGGATTCAAATAATATTCAATAATAATTTTTAAATAAAACTATGCCTCTAAATATTCTTCCTAGTATGCAATATTATGTCGTTGATTCTACATTCAACAAAAATTAAGGGAACGGAGCGTGAAGTCGAAGTATTTAAGTGGTTTTAGAAACGCTGTAACTTTGTAAAAAACCAACGCATGAAGATCGGATAAACATAATTTTAAAGCTTTATTTAAAGCTTCATGTTTTGAGAAGTAATACTTGAATGCTTCTATCTTTTTGTGTGTGTACAACACTGGGAAGAAAAACAATCGATTTTTTCTGTTTTTTAATGATTTTGTAGATAAACACAGTGTTTTATTAACCAAGTCAAGAGTAAGTCCAATTAACCTCATCAATCAGCATTCATTCGATTCCAAGAACGTTTTTGAAGTCATTTTACTACAGAAAAAAGTGTTGATAGAATGAAAAATTTCCCTTTTTTTAATGAATACTTTTTCAATAATGCAATTATTCCCAAATCAGAAGGTAATTTTGAAAATTCCAATAAATTCTGTACTCATTATTTATTATTCATTATTCGGCAATTTTTGCTTATTTTTGCTTTTGCTTTGATGGATTCTCTTAATTGACTTTCTCTCATGATAACCATTGCCTTTCAGACAGATTTTGTGGCACATAATTTCAATATGCAAAGAACATGAACATGAATTATTGTATTCAAATTTTAAAAAATAAGAACTTTCGGGTTGATAATCTGACAGAGGGTACACTTAACTAACTACAAATCAAAAAAGAATTAACAAGTATTACAAGTTCCGGTTATGATTTATCTTCTGTTATGAGAAATTATGGTTTTTTTCCTCATATCCGGCATTCGGCCGGATATCAAATGTTGACCGGATAGACAGGGTACCGAATATCCGTTTCATCTCTAGATTAGTCTGTAGTTATGTGCTTCCCGGTTGTAAAATAACTGCCTGCTCCTCGTTGCTTGGTCTCTCTGCTAGCTGACAGGAGAATCACAAAGGCGTGAGGGTTGTGATGCAGTTTTCTCTTCTCTTCAAGAACTGAACAAAGGATATTAACCCATTCACCTAAGATTTAATTTTCA
The DNA here is from genome assembly GCF_029784135.1 of Toxorhynchites rutilus septentrionalis. Lineage (NCBI taxonomy): Eukaryota > Metazoa > Arthropoda > Insecta > Diptera > Culicidae > Toxorhynchites > Toxorhynchites rutilus. The sequence goes on along the minus strand of NC_073746.1, from coordinate 66,153,172 downwards.
ACAGAGTGGATCAAACGAATATGCTTCGGTCGGGCACGCATAGTGCTATTTCACTACACTGCTGAGCGTTCAAAAGCGCCCTATGATATGCAATTGCACAGCTCGAAAACGTGAGTTACATCCACGGTTGCCAATAATATTTTTCAAAATACTGGAAGATTGTTCTTAAAAAAACTGAAAGAAAACTGGATCCTGTAAAACCGTTTTATTTTGAGAAGACCTTTGATTTATCTAAAATGATTCTTTCTACCCATTTCAATGCTTGAGAAATAGAATTTCCTTGGAAGCCTCGTGTAGTATCTATATGTAGTTCATAGAATAGCGAAATAAATCATCCATTAATCGTATCATTCGAGCAAATAAAAATGACGTTTCCCGCCACTCGATCATTACTGTGAAACAATATTTGTGGATCTTGTTGGATCTAGAACCGCTAGAAAAATACGTTTTCATTTAGATAAAATTTGAAAAATATAGCATTTTTATTCTCTAGGTCCATAAAATCGTCCAGTAGTTCAAAAGTTACGAATTTTTGATAAAAATCATTTCACGAAAAAGTGAAAAAAGTGATTTTTTCATACCATCCTAAAATGGAAATCACCCGAGACGAAAAAAATAAAAAAAATACGAGTCTAATTAATTGCGATGAAGAACAAATGTACCACTTTTCACGAAAATCTGAGAACCACTATAACGGTTTGGCATGGAATGGCTGACTTTTATTTCATTCGAGTTCATTCAAAAGAAAATCAGGATCAATGCCTAATACTTGAATGAACATATTTTGGCTGTCGTGCTTCGTTCTTCTCTCTTTTCAAAGTTTTTTCCATGTTCAATCTGTGCTGTATCAACGATTTAATGAAAACTATTCAAATCGTGCCAATTAGGTATAACTATTGAAACCGGAAATCAATTTTAATATTTCGAAAGAACGTTTCCTGAATTTTCGATACCTTCGTCTTTCAGCTGCGCAGCAAAGATTTCTGCAGAAACTTAATCTTTCGTTGGCGAAATTCGGGTTTGGCTAAAAAGGTGAATAAACAAAACCCGAGTCACGAAAACGTTCGTTTTTTTCTATCTGAGAAACATTTGGCAGAAATTGCATGGGAAAAATGGTGCAAGTATTTTTTCAAGCAAAATGCACTTGAAAAACATATCTGATTGACTCCGCATGAACTAGATTAATACCAATTCTTTGATAAAATATATATTGTAACACATACAAACTTCACATGTATTATTGTATTCTTGCTCTTCTACGTCTTTCCTGGCACTTCATTAATTCTGTTCCTACATTGTGTAGTTGTATTTCTACTTTATACTCTCGTTTATTTTTATCCCTCCCGATTGCTTCCCGCGAAAAAGGTAGTTTTCATCATAATGTTTCGTCAACTTGTTCCTATTCTTCGTTTTGTTGAGGTTATATTCAGAAAAAGTTCTTTCCGCAGTCTTCACAGGGATATCAAGGAGGAGGGAGGGGTAATATTTATACATTGTTAATTTATTTTATACAAAATGGGTAAAACTGAAGCACGCATATAAAAACTGGATAAAACTGGATAATATTTGAAAAACACTGGAAGATTTAAGTATTCAACTGTTTGACTGGATCGAAAGAAAAAAAAACTGGAAGAATCCAGTTTAAACTGGAACATTGACAACGCTGGTAACAACCATAATAGCAACAGTAATAGGAACATAGCTTTTCAGCTGAAAAATAATAGGAACAGGGCAGCTTTCGATATTGCAATAATTGGCACGTAGATATAAAATTGTACCAATTATGGTAACCAAAAATACATGTTTATTTCTATAAAATTGTATGAATTGATCGAATCACAACATCAAGAAGGTTGTAATGTATGCGTATACACTGTGTTTGCATGAAAACATTCATTTCACAGCAAAAAAAATCACATTTTTTCGACCGCATATTCCTTTGCAAAATGCTAAAAAACAAGCATCAATAGGATACACTATTTTCAAACTAAATTTTTCAACAAAAGCACAATGTTTCGCATGGAATCAAGTACCAAAATCGATAAAGAAGAGATTTCTGATGTTTAAAAATCATATTAGAACCTTTAAAAATAAGATATGTTTTCTAAACTAATAAAAAAAACTCACTCGTATTACCATAATAGGTACTATTGCGATGATAGGTACTTTTGCTCTAGTCCTAGGTCAACATAATGTTGTATTTTCTCTTTGTTGATACGGATCTTTGATGCGTGCTCATACGATACTAAGACAAGCAATCACAAGTTTGTCTTAGAGCTGTATTTAGTACAAAACTCCTTTACTCCTCTTTTTATTATGTTCAAAATATGGATAGTGAGCCTGGCACGAACGAAGTTGAATTTCGCCTTAATGTCTTCATATTATTAGTCATCCCACGAACTGACTCAAGGAAGTGTTTTTGAAGAAGTATGTCAGTCAATCAGGTGAACGCCCCAACAGTGGTGTTCGAATAATGGCTACCAATGGGTACTGATCTGATCAAGAATGGCAAGACAGATCATAAAGGACATCCCATTATCGATCCCGATAAACGTTGTTCACTGGGCCCTGTTTTTTTCCGGCTACTCAATATTCGCTGTTTTTATAGTTAATCACTACTTTCAACCCAAAAGCGCAGAATCATCAACCTCTTGGCCGCGTGCTGCGCCATTGAACTTGATCTTGCTGCGTTCAGCAACAAAAACATTGGCATCAACAAAATAACCGCAGGCGAGGAACCATTTCGCGCGCGCAGAATCGCTCGCTGACCGGCCACGGGTTTGCTCCAAAATCGAACACCACATCACCTCTCGATGGTAGAAAGTACTACGCGTCGTAGGTCGAACAAGGAAGAAAACAAACCAAAAAAAAAATAACAAAATAAACGCCAAAAACCTGTCCCGGTTTCGTTATGCTTCTTTCACCGTCGCTACTGCTGCTGCTGCTTATTGAACAGCGTTTCCAATTTAGAAAGTGGTCCCCCTGCATACATACCTATATGTTGCTCACTCATCCGATTTAATGCCGTTCGGGGGGAGAAGGGACCTGGCGCGATGCGGCCAGTTCTCGTGCAAAAACTTGTTTTCGTCATTCACTCGACTAGCAGCGCGCGCAAAAGCAAGATTTGGAAGGGTTTACTGCGGTGGCAGCGACGGCGACGGCGGCGGAGGGTTTGTGTCCCTTTAAAAGTTGTCTTTCGAGCGATTATTGCGGTTACTACGACGGCCAATAGTGCTCTCCCGCCGCCAACACAACAGAGCGTGGTCACCGTGGTAAAAGGAAAGCAGAGAAATACATTTCCTGACGGCGTCGGACAGGAAAGTACCGCTATGTTCTGGAGATCTTTAGCTTGTTGTGGCTGGCTAGAGTTTTGCAGCTGGCACATCGGCAGGTTTTTAAGTGATTTTTGCGGTGATCGCGCGGGGTAATTGATCCCAACGACGCGCGAGGCTTGTGTTTTTTTCGGTTGACGATGACAACTGTGTGTGTGTGTGTGTATGTTTGTGTGTATCCGGCCACCAGAAGGGGTACAGCTCTCACCGATTGAATAGGAACTGTACGTCAAACAAAGATCAATTCATGCCATTAGCTCAGCACTCCCGCGTGGATAAATGAAACAACGCAAATGTCGTGATATTTTCAACGCCATAAGCTTTCGAGAGATTGAGACACGAGAACGAGGATTAGTCAGCGGCCGAGCCAAGGCTTCGAGCGGCTCAGCACTCGTTAACCCATTTATCGATTTGTGTTTAGACTTTTTCTACCAGGCACTGCAGGCCTCAGAACGTATGATCATGCAAAGCACAATGTGTGTTACCGACCGGATAGGAGATGCTGGTTTCAATGCCAGCCGATATCCGCGGGGTTTCTCCTACACACTTAGTCAGCACCGTGTCATCGATACATACCAAGTCCATTTGAGGTTCTATGTTGTCAAATGAATCATTTTAGGAGGAGAGGCATTTGCACGCCACAGTCCACCCATTCATTGTTGGTCGTTGAACAGCTCCTCGACGAGTTACTGTTTTGTACAAGTTCAGTTTATGGTTCAACCGTATGCGCGGAATTATGGTCAGCCGTGTGAAGGATCTAATTTGTTTCAATGAGTGCTTGGCAGCACACTTGAAGTTGAATGTGCCATTTCTAGGTCCCATTTGAAGGGGCTGACCTTTGCTTCCAGCCGGGTAGAAAATATTGTACCGCCGATTGCAACAAATACAACCCAGGTCGAGACTAATTAACAAGCAGTCGTAGCACACAAATCCGCTAGGAAAATGACATACATAAAATAAGTGAAACGTAAATATGCTAGCTCAATATATCATACTGATTTATGTGGAGGTTGTGGTGATAGACGACTGGATGATGGAATGCAGAGATGGATATGCTTTTGAAAGTCAATGAAACTAAAGATGATATATAGATCTACTGTTTATGCTTCACTTTTGGAGCATGTGCAAACATGAAGCTTGATTTGATTTTTTGAAGAAATGTCACTTTTTTTGTATGTGTCAATTTCAGTCAATTTTACAAATTATTATTAGTTACTTAGTTGCACGTAGAGTGCGATATATAGTTTTTATTTATTTACTATGACTCTACATCCCATTGAGATTAGATCTGATTCACTACTCTTCCCCAATAAACCCGGTCCATGGCTGCAGTTCTCCAACTCCCGGCTGCACCGACTCTTGCCAAGTCCTGCTCCACCTGGTCCAAACACCTCGCTCGCTGGGCTCCTCTCCTTCTTGTTCCTACCGGATTCGATGCGAACACCATCTTTGCAGGGCTGCTGTCCGGCAATCTTGCAACATGCGCTGCCCATCGCACTCGTCCAGCCTTGGCGACTTTATGGATGCTGGGTCCGCCGTAGAGTTGCGCCAGTTCGTGGTTCATTCTCCTTCTCCATACTCCGTTTTCCTGTACACCACCGTATATTGTTCTGAACACTCGGCGTTCAAAAACTCCGAGCGCTTGTGAGTCTTCTTCAAGCATCGTTCATGCTTCGTGCCCATAGAGAACAACAGGTCGAATTAGGGATTTGTACATGGTACACTTCGTACGGAGTCGGAGCTTGTTGGACCTCAAGGATTTGCGGATCCCATAGAAGGCACGACTTCCATTGACAATGCGTCTTCGAATTTCACGGCTGTTGTTGTTGTCAGTTGTTATCAACGAGCCGAGGTAGACAAATTCCTCCACCATCTCGAGCTTGGCGCCGTCGATCACAACACTACTACCAAGAAGAACTGTTGCGATCAGTCCTTCCAGCGCCACGTTGAAGAGCAGACAGGAGAGTCCATCGCCTTGTCGAAGTCCCCTGTGAGTCTCAAATGATTCCGACACCTCACCTGAGATCCGCACCCTGCACCGCACACCGTTCATCGTTGCCTGAATCTGTCTTGTCAGCTTTCGGGGAAAGCCGTGTTCGTTCATGATCCTCCATAGCTGTCGTTGGTCGATTGTATCATATGCGGCCTAGAAGTCGACGAAGATGTGGTGTGTAGGGACCTGATACTCGTAGCAGTGTTATGCATAAAAAAAACCCATCTTGGATGCTTAGAAACTTTTCTCAATTTCTAGACTATTTTATCGAAAACTACAACCGTAATTTTAAGAATTGTTTGTAAACTGTGTACTACTCTTTCAAGTAAATAACAAGTTTCGCCATTTTTTTTGATTTTGTATTCCTACTTACAATGTGTGCGAATATGCGTTGACAAAAATTATTGCCCACCCCAAAAAATAATATTAAAATCACTCAAAACCTTTGAGTAACCCCTCGTTTCTTCATTTTATGACAATTAGAGCTGTGCAGTATTGTTAGCAATCGATATTGAAGCAATATAATCAAACCGTTGGAATCGTTGAGATTTCTAAGATACTCGCGACATAGTTTGTGTTCTTCCACTGGTCAATCTCTCGAATCCGTTACATTTGGCGACTGTCGAACAGCTTCCTTTGTACACCACGCTCAGTTTGGTTTGATTCGAAACAGCATGGTCATTTAGAAACTCGTCTCGGCTTCGGTAACTACACTCTGTCCAACTTCTATAAGACCAGGTGATGATCCTGCTGCTCTGTGTTATTTCATATGCTGAGCGTAAACGAATGTGTGTCAAGTTTCTATAAGACCAGTTACATTTTCCATTGTTTGAGTTGTTTTGATCAATAAATCGGGAAAATGCCGAAGGGAAAAGTGCTCACGAAGAGAGAGAAGAAAGACAAATCGATGCATCTCACCAAGAAAATGTTGGTATCAGAGAAATAGCTCGTCGGATTGGACGATCCCATCAAGTAGTGCCCAATTATTTGGCGAATCCTCAAGGATTCGTAAGAAGGAGAGAGCTCCAAGTAAATCGAAGCTCTCTGACCAGGATGAGCGGGAAATAATTAGAATAGCTTCGAATACCTCAAAATCGCTTATGCAAATGAAGCAATATTTGAATTTCAATGTTTCTTTTGTCACCCGAGAAACATTGAAATTTAATAATCGTCAAGTTTTGGTAAAAAGTCCTCACATAAAGAGGGCTTAAAAGGTTAAATCTCCTAATCTTAAACCATCTCACATCAGAAGACGTCTGAGTTTTGCCAAAGCTCACATGAACCGACAGTGGGGCATGGTATGTTGTGACAAAGAGTGTTCCCAAAACAATACTTTTTGCTATATACAATAACGAAAAGTTGTGTATGTATAGGTTATCTTCACTGACCAAAAAAAGGCGTAATTTACGGACGGAGGAACAGTATTTTTCAACCAAGAATTTTGGTGCAGGCTCGTGCATGGTTTGGGTGGGATTCCGTGCAGCCGGAAAGCTCAAAATAACTTTCACATCATTCAAGGATTACATACATGTTCTGGAATCCGCTCTCCTACCGGTTTTGCGTGGATATCTTCACAGTAAATCACATAGCAGCAAAACAATGCTACTATTCATACCAGCAAGGAAACTGAGCAATGAATTGAGGACAAAAACTTAATTTCTTGGACTGATCGGCTCGCTCTCTCGACATGAATCTTGTTGAAAATCTTAGGGGGATCCTTGTACGCTGAATCTACACTGAGGGAAAGCGGTACACCACGATTGAAGACTTCAAGGTCGCAATTTCGAATTTTCCAGTTTATTAGCCGAAATGGTAAGGTTGCCAATTATTGACATGTAAATCTGCCGACCGTTTTGATTCTTTCATTGATAATCTTTATGAATTTTTAAAAGGTCTTATAGAAACTGGACAGCTGAAATTATCATATTTAAGCACAATAAATAAACAAACAACTCTTTTGAACGAAATTGACGTTAAATATACTTTATTCTAAGCATTCTACAATGTATGAATGTATCTTGTTTAAATTCTAACTATTTGTATTGCAACGAAATATAATCAAGGTGGTCTTATAGAAGTTGGACAGAGTGTACACTAGGGTGCCAATGAAAATGGTCATCTCGAATTTCAAAAAGTTTACCCCATAAAAAATGTTCATCGCCTCGAAAAAACACCTTATGCCGAATTTTAGCTCAATCGAACTTAAGGGAGAGTGGCGCAAAGCGGTCAAAGTTTGAGTTTTTTTGAAAATCGAAAAATCACCCAAGGGGGGGAGTAAAGGAAATCGGGGTTTCGAAAAAAAAATTTCAATACCAAATAATTTCAATTAATTTCAAATAATTAATGTTATAAATCATGATATCAAAAAATGTGCTAATTGTGGATGTACACTAGGGTGCCAATGAATGTATGGGGAAAAATCAACCCTAAAAATTCAAAAAGTTACCCTATACAAAATGTTTACCACCTCGAAAAAACACCCTATGCCGAATTTCAGCTCAATCGGACCTAAGGGAGAGTGGCGCAAAGCGGTCAAAGTTTGATTTTTTTGAAATCGGGGTTTTCGAAAAAAAAATTTGTTGCCAAATGTTTTAAAATTGCATGAAACGTCGAGATTTAGTGTCATCTCGAAAAAAAAATTGTCAAAAACCGGCATTCTGGGACTTTTTTTTGTTGTCAAAAATGGATTTTTCAAGCGGAAAAACGACCAAGCGCCAAAAAAAATTTTTTATATAGAAAAATCGAGATAATTGTAAATCTAGACGAATAATGCAATTTTAAGATTTGGCACCTCGATTTTCGGTGGTTTTTTGTTTTTCATAAAAAACTCAAATTTTAACGTTTATGACACCAGTAAATTATGTCCGAATGAGCTAATATTTTGCATATGGTATATTATCTTGTAAATCAACATTTCGTAGCAAGTTCCGAATGAAAAATCGAGATCATCATGTTTATTGGCACCAAAACAACAACTTTTCGTTTCGTGCTCCGAAAAGTCCCAGAATGCCGATTTTTGACAAAATTTTTTTTTCGAGATGACACTAGATCTCGACGTTTCATGCAATTTTAAAACATTTGGCAACAAATTTTTTTTTCGAAAACCCCGATTTCAAAAAAATCAAACTTTGACCGCTTTGCGCCACTCTCCCTTAGGTCCGATTGAGCTGAAATTCGGCATAGGGTGTTTTTTCGAGGTGGTAAACATTTTGTATAGGGTAACTTTTTGAATTTTTAGGGTTGATTTTTCCCCATACATTCATTGGCACCCTAGTGTACATCCACAATTAGCACATTTTTTGATATCGTGATTTATAACATTAAATGAGCTTAAAAATGTCGGGAATGTGCTACTCTCCCATACTAGTACAGCATTTGTATAGTATATGTGCCATAGCAAAATAAAAGCAATATGAGCGAGCGAAATAAGAGACACATGGCAACTAAACACACAATAACCTTTTCCGCATACGTTGCCTCATACATGGCTCCGACCGAAAAGAAACAGATTTACGTTTATGCTTCCGTTTTTACTCTTAGAAAACACTTCCCAGGCATACTTTTAAGATCCAACTTCATTTTTCGATGTGGTATTTGTACAACAGCACTAGTGGCTATGTGGATAGCGTAGTCGTGCAAAATAGACTTGCATTCTAGCCGGGCTTGACTCGATCCCTGCTTGGCATCGTTTGGAATTTTTTTGTCGTTTGTTTGTTGTCGTTCAGTCTGAAATAAAGTGAGGTCTTTTCCCATGCATTCAAAAATTTTCCAATTCTTGAAAAAGATGCTTTTATTTGTTCGTTTCACCCTTCAGCACACGAAAAAACATTTCTTCTGCCGAAACTGATATTTTTTCTGCCGACGCTAGTTTGGGTGTACTCTACGATGATCGATTCGTTGTTTGTGACCTAATGTTCGCGGCATAATCTTCGTATGCACCTGGATTCAATCTGGATTCTACTGGCAAAACATGTCAGGTTTTTATGGAATAAATTTAACGTGATAACTTTTTTGTTGCCAACGGATTTTCGTTATTTCTATACCAATCAAATCGGATATTCTAAAAAAGTTGTATCATATTCTATACTCTATAATTCCCAAGTTCATAAATGGTTCAAATTGACAAAAATAGGAAGAATTCCATTTTCCCATATATTTGTCCTGTGCATTTCATTGCTTACCCACCCGAGCAAACTAATGCAACTTTGAGGCACCATTTTAACGTAGGACTATATTCAGCAGGACGGCATAGGCTGTGAAATGCAAATTCAGGAAATGTCCCAGGGTTGCCAACTATGGTTTTAAAAAATCAGGATAGCTAATATTGAACTGCCCGAAAAGTTCTATTTTTGGGAAAACGAGAACACCCTTCTCTATACAGACATACAATTTTGCAATTTTATATGCACAGTTTCATTCCACAGTCTATCGACATCTTTCATCATACCGCGAAATTGTATCCTCCTGGAACATTTTGCTTTCTCGTCGAAAACTGTCCAAGGTATTTTCATGCTTTCCATAGAGTCGAAGTTTTGACTTTGAGATATACGGTTTTTGAATCATTTATACTTTATATATTCTACATATAAAATCTGTAAAATGTCTGTATATCTGTCATCCTTGAAGATTCAGCAATGAGAGGAAAAAGATCCCGCAACTCTATCCTCAATGATCATTCTTTCGATTCGCATTGACGGAGTTGAGCTTCGTGTTCTGTCTTTGTGAAGCGAAAATAATAAAAGATTTTCAAGGGAGAATATGAATATAAATTCTTCGTAATAAAATTTTCGATAATTTTAAGATTGTATCTGGTAATGATTTTATATTATGATGATGAGTTTTTTTTGGAGAATATCAGGTAATGTAAAGATAAATAGTTAAATAAGAGTCGCTTCTGAATAGATAGGTAATAAACGAATAAAATAATAAAGAATATGAGGGTAAAACCGACACCCTAATGATTTGCACATATACTCAAGAAGTTTTATGTTTCTTTGACTTCAAATCATTACAGAACCTCTCCTAAATTCGATATAAACCATTCTACAGAACCTGTTCATCATCTATTGTGTAGAACTCATATTTTGCAGGAATGCAAAAAATTGTGTTTCGTGTTGAACGGGAATGCGGATAAAACCAACACCTTAAAAATGAAAACTTGCTACTATCGAGGGGCTATCGTTATACTATGTGGAGACTTCAAGAGGAGGGAAAAGGGATAGTTGCAAATGATACGTAGAAAGTTCGCGAAGATTATTATTAAAAAAACAACAAATTCATGTATTTCGACTGCAAAAAAAATGCCATAGTAGCCACAGGTTCGAATGGTTCGGATTCCGGTCCAAAAATTTCAACCAGCAACTTTTTCGTATTGAGAAAAAACAACGTGATACGTATTTTTTGCCAATTCAAAAGTTAGACAATGGATATCGGTAATGAAGATTACATAAAATCTTTATAACAAGGGAGTTTTGATTGATGATGAACGTTGATCGAGGATACCATAAGCTATGACAGCCTTTTTTGATGACATGATCTGCTCAACGTTGGATTTGGTAGTTTTCAGCTAAATATCAGTCCAGCTGTGCCATTTTGTCTTCCAAACATCTACACGAGGCATCTACAAAAAATTAGGACGCATTTCTGCTGTCAGCGCAACACAAATCAGGTATCGGCTTTACCCCGTATAGACTTGACGTTTTCGCAGGCCACATATACTCAAGACCAATAGTTTGTTGTGTGAATAAAAGATGTCAAGATTGTAAATCATGAATCAAACATTTCAGCTGCTACTAAAAAATCACACAAACCATCGGCTTTTTCCAGGGCGAACTTTCTATTAGAAAGGTTGTTTTAAAATCTCGATACATTCTAAACTATTATCCGAAGCAATGAACAAATGCATTGAAGACATTAATTCAGTAGTCCTACGTCGACGATGTGGTCGTTTCGTGAACACCACCCTCTAAATTATTTCGTCGCCACCAACCTCACAGAGGAAATCTGCTTCCTCTGTACTCCTTCAACAGTTGGTATTTCAGTTCGAGGAACCCCTTCTTCAACTCGAGCTACCTCCTTCTTCCAAAATTGATTGCAGTATCGGCGACGTTCTTGTTTACTATCATCGGAATTCAGTTTGAGGAACGACCATAGCGCACGACTACGCGTTACTTTTAATAAACTTTCCTAATTTTTTCTCACAAGCTTCATTATTTTTGGGTACCTTTATCATCTAACTAACAATAAAAAAAAGTTGCTTCACTCTCAATGCTGTAACTCACGAACCAATCGACCGATTGCTTTCAAATTCTGACACCCATCCATTGAAAGACGGTGCTTTGTGATAGTCAAGTAGATTTTTGCAATAGCCGCAATCTAGACGTCAACCTTATGATCTTTTCAGACAAACTGTTATATGTGTTGCCTGCCCGACTGGCAGCGCCAAAATAGAAATGTGCTTATAAAAAGTGTATGGTTCCAATTAACCTACAAATATCAATGTAAACATTAACGGAAAAATGAAAACCCGTTTTCGGAGTAAACCGCATAGGAGCTATTTTCAAAAAGTGGTTCATTTTTCCAAAACATATATCGAACAGTAAACACGCAATTTAATCTGAAGTATTTCAGGCCGAATTTCATTAACTAGGTTCATCTACCGAACAATAATGCGTTGTGTGTATTTGTTTCTCTAATTACAAACACTCCAATTGGATTTCCATAAATTTTGGCGTAAAATTCGCTACCACCAACTCTCCGCACCAATCCATTGTTTTCCTACCATCCGTAGATCTCTTTGCACCTAGTTTATTTCCACAACCATTTTAGATTCAATCCCAACAGCCACCGTCTCGCCAACGCTCTAACGCTTAACGTTCCAAAAAATTATTTCCATAATTTTTGTTTACCCAACCATCCGCCGCTCATCCGAAGTGGCTCAACCACACGTTTCTCTAGATGTGGAGATAAGATTTTATTTTTTTTCGAGTCGCTGCTTGTACGTGAGTTTCACTTCCCACAGACCCCATAGGGCCACTTCTCTCCACCCGGAATAGATTCAACTCTATACCGAGGTGGTAATTGAAAATAGTGCGAGAGCTGAGAAAAACTAAAATGAATCGCTGATTCCGTTGGCGTAAAATTGGCCGAAAATAGCGCCTAAAATGCGAAACAATCGGTGAATGAGAAAATTAACCACCCGTCGCCGCTGCTTTATGCCACTTTCCTGTTAAGGTTGGAAAACCCCCAATAGCCATCAATTATGCATCAATGAGCCGTCGCCAGTTTATGTTTTCGGTGTCTTTTACACACTGAAAGCACACTTGAAATGTTGCAATCGATCCGTTGGTGACCTTGCGGCGTCTTACTTTTCAATACAAAACAGGCGAAACGGAAAACGATGGATTTATCTTATCTAGATTTAGAGATAATTGGGCTGTAAAACAAAAGGTGAGTTGCCCAAAAAAAAAAGCACAAGGTAATGATAAAAGGATTACAATCCCTGCGCGAAACGCGCGCAAACGAAGCAAGACGAATGTTACCGACGAAACAGCAGCCAGATCAGATTGACATGGGCGACCTAATTGCATGAAATTACCAAGAGAGGGGGTACACAAAATTGTTGTGGAACGTTGCGACGCGGAGCCATGCTCCCAATATAGTTCAGAGACCGCAAGGGATTGGGCAACGCGGAAAGATCATGATCACGACGATGGTTGGTGACAGTTGCTGTTGTCTGCTGAAACGGCTCTAATTTCTCATGAAGCAACCTGAAGAGAGAACAAAGGAACTGGTTTTCCCTATTTTGATTTCTGTTCAACAGCAAGATGTCTGTTTAAATTTAAAGGTATATTTATGTTCGCAAGCCTATAAATTTACTCTCAAACTCATCACACTGACAAGGGAAGACCTGTAGAATTACTATAGAGCTCGTTTTCGCCCATAATTGAGGTTCTACTACTTAAATTTGTTGAAAGCGACTTGTCGATCAATCTCCCTATTGTCCAATGTCCTTATTGTTTCCGTCAACGGAAGAAGGACTAAAACTACTTCATTTTTTTTTCTTTGGTCATTTTGAAACGGAAATTCAAACGTTATACGATCAACCGTTCATGTCATTGGAGGATTTCACAAACTGCTTCTCGAACACAAAACGCTTTGTTTTGGCTATTCAAAACAGTATTAGAATATAACCCTTCTGAGGACGATTGTTGATATATGACCACAAAATTATCAACTATTTGTTTCTCCAACTATTTCAATCTAAAAACCTTAAAATTTTGTATGGGGTGGAGTTCTCCAAATCTGCTAGTATAATCTTATTTTGATTATTTTTCTATGCAATTGGACCAGCGGATGAGGGTATTCGTAGCCATAACGCTTGTGCGTCCTCTAAATAAAAGAAATACCGTGGGATTAGTCTTAGGACTTTCCATTGATTGATTTTTTAATTGGTCTTTTTCAAGGCTAGATGTGAATAAAATTTGCCTCTAAATCGAAATCAATCTAGCTGATGGAGACGTGTTGTAGTTTTAATACAAACATAAAACTAACTATCTAAAATATACAGCAATTCCACGAAAAAATATCTACCGAAAATATAGTTTGCTCCAGATTTTCTCGAACTTAGTTTGATTATTTCTTTTCGAAACATTTTAGACACGTTTTATTTTGTTTTTATCCTTAAAGTGCTTATGCGAGTGGCCTAAAAATTTTGCTTTTTTTATCGGTCTTGTCTAATATACTCATTTTTTTAAATTCCCTACTTTTGATATCCTACCAGGATATGAATGGTATTCTATTAAACTTTCTAAACAAAAAAAGAACTAATATGTTTCATTAACTTAAGTAATGATTCATGCAAATCAAGAAATATGTTTTATTTAACAAAAATAAAATGCCACAATAATGGAAGTACATACATCTCTAAAAGTTTGATAGTTATGTACACTGTCTCAACTTTTCAAAATTCAAATAAAATGCTAGTGGCTCGGAGTCTCAAAAATATTGAAAACATATTTTTTTCAAAACTATCGGTCAAAAGGTATTTTGTTAAACTAGAAACTAGAAACTCAAGTTACTCAAAATTAGACAAAGGATTTGAGCTATAAATTTAAAAAAAAAAATGCATAGCATAGTTTTAGGATCCAACTGGGAATACATACAAACATTTCAAACATTTTAAAATTCTAGAAAAATGGGCTTTTTTTGTTCATTTCACTCTTAAGTACACGAAAAAAGAGTTTTTTTTCTGCCAAAAATGATATTTTTTGCCAACGCTAGTTTAGGTGTAGAGACGAATGAACTAAAACAATTTGAGAGTCTGAGAAAGCCTTTGTAATTCAGAACATCGTCATCATTACATCAATAAATCCGAATACGATCCTAAATTCACAGAAACTCTCTTCCAGCAAAAAAAAAATATAAAAATCACCTTGCTTTTGATCATTTGGAATATTCTAAAATAATATTCGAAATAATCAAAAGCGTCGAATTTTCCAAATAACTCTTTAGTCAAAAGTTTTGTAACCTTGAAAAGAGCTGATGAGTTGGCGTGGTTTTGTTGAAGCAATTGAAGATGAGTGATATATGATTAATTTTTGTACACGAAATTTGCGTTTTCATTACCAATGCACGTAGTGCACTCAGTATGCATCGTGAATATTTTTCTCGTGCTAATCACAGTGCGGCCGGAAGCAATCACATACTAGTTCCCCAACCACCGTTATCTATTTGATAGCGCAGAAAATCAACATCTCGTACTTGTGATTCAATCATATACAACCAATCTCCAAATAACTGTATGAAAAGCGGAGTGACATGAAGTTTTCAATATTCTCTTCTGACTTGCTTCAGCCAGCCAGTTCAAGCTCTACAATGAGCTCTGCCAGCTCATCGCTGACCAAACTTGACTTCGATGGACTTTCAAGCATAATTATTTTTTATGATTGAATTAATTTTTGAAATTTTAATAGTTTGCTTTCGAAGCAGTTTTTGAGTTATGGAAGAAAGTTTTTTAATAAGTAACGCATATACCTTTAATCTTTCGACAGTCACTGTCATACCATTTCGTTCAGCCGACGCAGATGTATTAACGCTTAAATTCCATCGCTCCAATCGTAACGCTCTCGTTTTCAAAATTTTAAACTTACACACCAACGCAGATGCAGAAATGGTGTTGTGTAAAAATACAAAACCACTCTCTACCAGACGGCATGCAAATCGCCGCGGTGCATGTGTCGAACAAAATTGCACCACTATGTGTGATATCCACTATGCACCACTATGTGTGATATCTTCCATTCTTTCTTTGTATCGAGCAGTTGTGTCTGATATTGACATTGTGAAAGATTGCCGTCTGCTAGCTGGAACGAAACTGTGACTTGAATAATGATAACCATGGTTTAAATTAACTTCTTAAATGGTGCTAACGTGCCCATTGGAACTTTTCCCACCTCGACGTAGATATAAAAGAGTGAAAGGGAGAAAGTAAATGAAGAAGAATGAAAGAGATAGAGAGGGAGAAAAAAGATAGAAAAGATAGTGAGAAATAAAGTGAGAAAGAGTGAAAAATAGAGATAGGGAGTAAACAGAGACATATAGCGAGGGAGAGAAACAGGGAAATAGAGAGTAGGAGAGAAACAATGTAGTGAGAGGGACAGAAATAGAGAATGAAAGAGAAGCATAGAAATAAAAAGAGGAGGAGAAATAGAGATAGAGAGATAGTTATAAAATAGAGAAGAGAGCAATAGAGATAGAGAGGAATCAGAGAAGTAGAGAAGGAGAGAAATAAAAAGGAAGAAACAGAGAAATAGGGAGACGGAGAAAAACAGAGATATAGTGACAGGAACAGGAATAGAGAGATAGAAACATAGAAATAAAAATAGAGAGAACACAGAGAAATAGAGAGAGGGAGAGAAACAGAAACAG
Organism: Toxorhynchites rutilus septentrionalis; assembly: GCF_029784135.1. Lineage (NCBI taxonomy): Eukaryota > Metazoa > Arthropoda > Insecta > Diptera > Culicidae > Toxorhynchites > Toxorhynchites rutilus. The sequence continues at coordinate 66,136,918 of NC_073746.1, read as the reverse complement.
ACAGAGAGACATAGAGAGAAGAAGAGGAATGAAGAGAGAAACAGATGAGTTGAAAGGAACACAGAAAAATAGAGAGAAGGAGAGAAATAGTGAGAGAAGCTCAGAAATAGAGTGAAGGAGAGAGCCAGAGAAATAGAGTGAGAGAAGCAGAGACAAAGAGAACGAAATAGAGAAATGGAGAGTGAAACAAAGCAATAGAAAGTGAGAAACAAAGAGAAAGAGATTTAGTGTAGAAGATAGAAAGAGTTATATAATGTTATATAATAATATAGAGAGAAAGAGGTATAGAGTGTAAGGGGAAGAAGTGATAGAGTAAAAGACAGAAAGAGAGATACAGTAGAAAAGAGCAAAAGAAAGAGATTAGAAGACAAAGAGTCAGAGAACAGAGAGACAGAGAACGGTAAAACTTATTGAAAAATCTGGTGCTCTACTTTTGCGACAATCAATCTTCGATCCTTTAACAATCTTATTTTTATTGGGATTCAAACATCGTTTCCATTGATGTTTTATTAACTCTCCTCGAACCTTATTACCCTTTTTCGTCGTTTTTGTGGTATGAATAAAAAAGATGCATATTTGATACCTACCATTTGTCTATTTCTAGTGTTTAAGTATTTTCTCAGCAAGCACAAACAAGAGTTTCTTTCTTGAAGAGAATGGCAACGGAGATTTTGTAAAATGTAGGTATAGGAATTATTATATGCTACAATTAGCTGCGGAATCTCATTGAATGCTATTCGAAACTTATTCCGAGGATTCTAACCGTGAAGGATCATGGGTAAATCAGGACGTACCATTGACATCGACAACTCAGACACATCGAACACACAAAATCATTTTTCTTGGTGAAAAGCCTGTATCACTTTTGATGAGATGGGAAACGTACTTGATAAATAGCGTTTTAAACTATTTGAAAATGTCGAAAAAAGACTCTTTTAATTTCATTGTAAAAGGGAATAGTTTGTTTTTGCCGTAGCATCCACAAATTACCAGAGACGGGAAAAACGTGTTGCTATACTTTTAATCTCCAAACTCTCATCGCTTGATTGAGTGGGCAGTTAAACAAATCGAAGTTATGTTAACTGTATCGAATATCAATTCATATTCCGACTAAAGAGATAGAACATGCAACAAGTCAACACGAAAATAAAAAAAAACTACGTGATTTGCCACAAAAACTGCACCCTGCAGACACTGGGGTGTAATGAGACGATAGATTGCGTAATTTCGCCCAGCATAGTCACGGGTGCATGGGCACAATAAAAGCTTCGACGCGTAACAAAACTATTTCCACTCTTGTTACTTTTTTTCTACCATGAATTGCGCCAATACATGGCTCATGCAAGACAACAACGAAAAAAAAACAATAACAACACCAACCGTTGCTACTTATCTGAACGGTGCGATATTTCATTAGCATGCTTCATTAATGTGGTTAATGAAAAGGGAAACACTGGCTGAGGTAATGTTTTTGTACTTTTGTCTTTAAGTTGGAGAGGCGTAAAGGGCGAAACGGACAGCTTTTCACTTTTCTCTCTCGCGTTTTTCGCACTGCTAGCATTTAGTGTTCAACCAAGTCAAAGAATTCGTCTCCTAAAGACAAACGCTTAAACTATAAAACAAAATCATACGATAGGCCCAAGTTTCCTTCTTCGTTTTGTTTGTTTCTCGCATGTTTTTTTTGGATTAAATGAAAACGAAATTGGCTATTTTCCGACGCATTCAAGCATGTTACGAAGCTTTTTTCGCGTCAGTGCGGGCGCGATGTGATGTGTTTGTCTGGGCGTACAACAGCCGATTGTATGGTAATTTTTCTAATAAGCACTTATCGAACGGAGGGAATTTTCTTTTTGTTTTGTCTGACTGAAGAAAAAAACGACAACATCCACCTTTAGAACGCCACACGAACAGCGGCCTTTTTTTCCCCGCGGGTAGCATATAGCGAACAACGCATTGGGAAGTTTTTCCTGATGTGGCGTTTTATTTTTTCGCTTCGCTTCAATCGCTACGATGCGTTCGATGAATGGTCGGAAAACTGTGTGCATTTATGTTGTGCTTAGTGCAGCATTAGTACACACAAAACGACCCACTCACTCATACATATGTGTGTGTGTGTGTATTTGTGTGTGCATACTCCACAGGAAGAAATGAACAATGAACCGCCTTCGAACAATTGAATGCTCGCTGATGCGGTGCATAATTTATGGCATCCACTTGTTGCAGAGAGTTGCAGAAAAGTGAGACTGGTTCAAGGGGGTACACTAGAAGGTTGACATAGATTTCAGAAGAGTTGCTACGCATGAGAGAGCGATTGCCATGCCCATATTTGAGGATGTCTTGTAGATCATTGCGTGAATCGTTGATTTTGTTTTGATTTTCGAGTGGAATCATTTCACAGGGTGTCGACACAAATTTCGAAAATAGGTTCCCTGAAATTCTAAAATTTTTATTTTTATTGTCATACTAGCTGACCCGGCAAACTTCGTCCCGCCCAAAATTTGTTTTTTGTTATTTTGTCTGTAATACCTTCAAACATTCACGTTTTCTTACTAAAGGGTGTGTCACATCAAATTGCATCACGGAAAAAACGCTGTAGAAATTTAATTTTTAGGAATTATATCTTCAGCTTTCGCTTATAATCAGATAAGAGTGTATAGATCACGTTGGCCATGCTTCACTGTCAATTTTTCGTAAATTTGGAAAAATGTCGTCGAACAAAAAAGAGCGTCGTGAATTAATCCTGCGCACTCATTTCGAGAATCCGGAGTTGTCACATCGGGACATCGGTAAGATGCTGGGAATCGTCCAATCCACGGTCAGCAGGGTACTAAAACTATACTTCGAGAACCTAACCATCGACCGGAAGGTGAAGAACGGCAAAAATGGATGCTCCGTCAGTGAAAAAGATCACAAGCGCGTAGTTAAGCAGTTTAGACGTGATCCGAGAAGTTCGGTCCGGGATGTCGCCAATAAGCTGAATTTGTCAAGTTCATTCGTCCAGCGGACCAAGCAGCGGGAGGGCCTGCGTACATACAAGGTTCAGAAGGCTCCTAACCGCGACGAAAGGCAAAACATGGTGGGGAAGACGCGAGCCCGGAAGCTGTATACCGAAATGCTGACGAAGCCGCATTGCCTGGTAATGGACGACGAAACCTACGTCAAAGCGGACTTTCGTCAGCTGCCGGACCTGTTGTTCTTCTCCGCAGAGGACAAATTCAGTGTTCCGGAGGAGATTCGCAAGCAGAAACTATCCAAGTTTGCCAAAAAGTACATGGTGTGGCAAGCGATCTGCTCTTGCGGAAAGCGGAGCGCCCCCTTCGTGATGACCGGCACGGTAAATGGGCAGGTTTACCTTAAGGAGTGCCTACAGAAGCGCTTACTACCACTATTGAAGCAGCACGAGGGCCCGACCATCTTCTGGCCGGATCTCGCTTCGTGCCACTATTCAAAGGACGTGTTGGAGTAGTACGAAGCCAACGGGGTCACCTTCGTGCCAAAGGAAATGAACCCGCCCAACGCGCCGCGATTATTGGGCGATTATGAAGCAGGCCCTCCGGAAAAACCCAAAAGTTGTCAGATCGGAGGCGGACTTCAAGAGAAAATGGATTTCTGTTCAAAAAAAACTACAACCTGACGTTGTACAGAACCTTATGGACGGGGTAAAGAGGAAGGTGCGAGCATACGGGCTTGGGCTCGAAGTATTAAGAAAAGAAAATGCCAAAAGTTGTTTAATAGTTTTTATTTTACTGTCTAAAATTTTCAAAAGGATCGGTCTACTGGGCGAATTTCTACAGCGTTTTTTCCGTGATGCAATTTGATGTGACACACCCTTTAAGCGCAAGTTCATTAGTCCAATCGCAGAACCGTTCATTGATTGATCTTCTAATCGACCCCGTCGAATTAACCGTAATTAAAGATTGTCGAGCCGCCTTAGGAATGTTTCTTCTCCATAAAACCTCCACATGCCAAATTTAGTTCCGTTTGCTTGATTAGTTCTTAAATTATGCGGAAATGTATGCTTCATTTGTATGGCAGCCCCCCTCCCCCCAAGAGAGACGGGAGGAGTGTCTATACGCCATAGAAACGTTTTGTGTCCCCTAAATCCTTCGCATAACAAATTTGGTATTTTCTTGATTAGTTTTCGAGTCATGCAGAAATTTATCTTTAATTTGTATGGCATTTCCCCTTTAGAGAGAGGGTGGAGTGTCTAACCACCGTAAAACATTTATTGCGCCCTAAAACCTTCACATGCCAAATTTGGTTTCGTTTGCTTGATTAATTCTCGAGTATGCAGAAATTTGTATTTCATTTGTATGACAGCCCCCCTGAAAAAGGGGTGAGGAGTATCTAACCACTATAGAATCATTTATTGCACCCTAAAACCTCCAGATGCCTAATTCGGTTGCATTTGCGTGATTAATTCTCGAGTAATGCAGAAATTTGTGTTTCATTTGTATTGCAGCCCCCCCCCCCCTAAAAGAGAGGGAGGGGTCTCAAACTATCACGAAAACCTTCCCCGGCCCCAAAACCCCTATATGCCAATTTTCATGTTGATCGGTTCAGTAGTTTCCGAGTCCATAAGAATCAGACAGACAGACAGACTGAAATCCATTTTTATATATATAGATGACAAATTTAAATTATGACTGATCTTTAAAAGGGCTTATTCAAAATCATTGATTTTTATTTCAAAAAATTGTAACTTAACATTCCGATATCTGATTAAAATATTAGGCTGTCAAAAAAGTCCTGCGGCATTTTTTTTGAATTTTCATTTGTTCATAAAATTAGTTACAATCGTCTGTTTTAAGTCAAATATGCGCCGTTTTGTTCGATGGCTTGTTCCCAACAAGATGCCAACTTCATAATACCCCTGTTATAGAAGCTCGCTTCCTTTTTGGCAAAAAACTCGGATAGCCAATTTTCACAGGCCTCTTTTGTGGCTAACTTCTGACTTCCTAGCTCGTTCGCCATGGACAAAAACAGGTGGTAGTAACTTGGTGCAAGGTCCGGACTATACGGCGGATGCAAAAGAACCTCCCATCCGAGCTCCCGGAGCTTTTGGCGCGTCACCAAAGAAGTGTGTGGCCTGACGTTGTCCTGATGGAAGACAATACGGCCTCTGTTTATCAAAGATGGCCTCTTCTTCATGAGTGCTACCTTCAAGCGGTCCAGTTGTTGGCAGTACAGGTCCGAATTGAGCGTTTGGCCATAGGGAAGCAGCTCATAATAGATTATTCCTTGACAATCCCACCAAACACACAGCAGAACCTTCCTGGCCGTTAATGAGGGCTTGGTCACCGTCTGAGCCGCTTCAGCGGGCTTCGACCACGACCGTTTGCGCTTCACGTTGTCGTAAGTGACCCACTTTTCATCGCCAGTCACCATCCGCTTCAGAAACGGGTCGATTTTGTTGCGATTCAGCAGCGATTCACATGCGTCGATACGGTCAAAGATGTTTTTTGCGTCAACGTGTGTGGCACCCATACATCGAGCTTCTTTGTGAATCCAAGCTTCTTCAAATGGTTAATAACGGTTTGATGACTTATCCCCAGCTCTTGGCTGCTATTATGCCGGTCTTTCTCGGCTAATTCAGCGATTTTGTCGCAATTTTCGACGACAGGCCTTCCGGAGCGTGGCGCATCTTCGACGACCTCTACACCAGAACGAAAACGTTGAAACCATCGTTGTGCGGTGGAAATGGAAACTGTATCGGGTCCATAAACTGCACAAATTTTATTGGCAGTTTGAGATGCATTTTTGCCTTTGTCATAGTAGTACTGTAAAATATGTCGGATTTTCTCTTTATTTTGCTCCATATTTGCGATACTATAACTCACGAACGACTTAACCAAACAAAACACTGTCAAGGACTATATTATAGCGTGCAAAAATACCTTTCCAACAAGCTATTGGCGATCTAACGTACGGCGCTGCGGTGAAAGTGATGAAGGTTTTAAATTTTGCCATGTGAGCTTATGGAAGGTTTGTTGTTCTTTCCATAAATTACATTGTTATAATCATAAAAGATTATTTGATTGCGATGAGTTTGTAAGAAATTTAATTCTGCGCAATTTTATATATAACATGTTATTTATTTACCTCTTTCAGTAGTGAAAACTATAAAAATATTGACAATGGTTGAATTAAAGAAGGAAATTCGAGAGCACAATCAAACTCAAGTAGAAAAATGCACGATTGCTGCATCTACTACTAGAACTACCTTGGAAAGCCCGGAAGTAAAATATACGTGATTTGTTTTTGAGTTTTAGGTTACATTAGCATAATTTTCTTAGTTCAAAAACAAAATCCAGATGTCTAACCGATCGTTTACGTTTTGCGTTAGATCGCCAATAGTATGACTCGATACAATGAATACAACTAGAACTACGCGCTTACAACGACATCTCGCGGAAATACCTCAGGACTTTTTTGACAGCCTAATATGATGTTTAAATGAACGAACTATTTAGACAAAATAACATTTTAAATACACGGTTAAAGAATCTTACTCAAAATTTAATTTAATATTAAAAACTTCAGATGTGGGACTAACTCTAACAGGAGTATATGAGGGTGAAATGAAAACCTAAACACAGTGTTGCGAACGCCCCTTGCCAGCTAGGTAGTGCGGACTGAATCAAAACGGCTGTCAAAAAAGATCCAATTGAAATGTCAAAAGAGATCCAACGATCAGGAGTGTTATTTTACAGTACAGGTCCGAATTGAGCGTTTGGCCATAGGGAAGCAGCTCATAATAGATTATTCCTTGACAATCCCACCAAACACACAGCAGAACCTTCCTGGCCGTTAATGAGGGCTTGGTCACCGTCTGAGCCGCTTCAGCGGGCTTCGACCACGACCGTTTGCGCTTCACGTTGTCGTAAGTGACCCACTTTTCATCGCCAGTCACCATCCGCTTCAGAAACGGGTCGATTTTGTTGCGATTCAGCAGCGATTCACATGCGTCGATACGGTCAAAGATGTTTTTTGCGTCAACGTGTGTGGCACCCATACATCGAGCTTCTTTGTGAATCCAAGCTTCTTCAAATGGTTAATAACGGTTTGATGACTTATCCCCAGCTCTTGGCTGCTATTATGCCGGTCTTTCTCGGCTAATTCAGCGATTTTGTCGCAATTTTCGATTGCGACATTGTGATTTGTTTTTGAGTTTTAGGTTACATTAGCATAATTTTCTTAGTTCAAAAACAAAATCCAGATGTCTAACCGATCGTTTACGTTTTGCGTTAGATCGCCAATAGTATGACTCGATACAATGAATACAACTAGAACTACGCGCTTACAACGACATCTCGCGGAAATACCTCAGGACTTTTTTGACAGCCTAATATGATGTTTAAATGAACGAACTATTTAGACAAAATAACATTTTAAATACACGGTTAAAGAATCTTACTCAAAATTTAATTTAATATTAAAAACTTCAGATGTGGGACTAACTCTAACAGGAGTATATGAGGGTGAAATGAAAACCTAAACACAGTGTTGCGAACGCCCCTTGCCAGCTAGGTAGTGCGGACTGAATCAAAACGGCTGTCAAAAAAGATCCAATTGAAATGTCAAAAGAGATCCAACGATCAGGAGTGTTATTTTTCTTATGATAATCAACACTATAAAAAAGGTATTGTTATCAAATGCAAAAATAATTAAACTTATAAAATGAACGAACTTCATTTTTCCGTCAATTGTTTAATTGGCCATTGCATCTCTGAAAGAGAATCTCATATTGCAAGGTATCAGAACTTGACCGAATATCAACAAACTACAAATAACGCTTAGTTCACTCCAACATGCTCCGCCAACGGATTGGATGATAGTTTTTGCTGTACAAGGACAGCACACCAGTTCGATTAAAGACAGAGTGTACGCAACAGCAGCAAATTTGAAGCAGAATTTAAGAAGAAATTTAAGTGCTTGTATAATTTCATGTATATTTCTATAGTATTAAGTAAAATACAATGTACATAGTTATAGTAGTTTAAGTGTGTGTTGTATTTTGTCTCCGATGAAACGAGTCCCTCAATCTGCTACAGTGATGTGAATTTCCATGCGAATGGAAAATCCCCGCTGCATCACTGCAATGAAGGCAGTCTGCATCGCGCCCACGGGGGGATTTTGGGTTCTCACGTTGGGCAATCCGCATAAAGGCTGCTTTGGTATCTCGCAGCGGGATTAAGTAGCAGTTTTCACAGTCCACTGCATTAAGACGCTATCAAAATAATCTCGAAAATGTGTATGAAAGGTTTGCTACACTTTTGGTTTCCAATAATTCAAACATCGTACTTACTCCACTGATACGCGAATCCTTATTCGGAACTAGTTTGTCGTCTCCGCAAAAATCAACCCAGTGCGTCTGTAAATACGTTTCCGAAGCTATAAGAGCTAACGCGAACATTTTCACTCGTATTCGGGCAGCCTTTCACTGAGCAACGCATTTTTAATGTCCACTTTCCCTGATATAATTTTTCTCCGAACGAAATAAAAACAAACGAAGTCACAGTCACGTAAATGTTTACTCCTGTGATTTGAAAACATTCGATGAAAAGTGGAAAAAAGAGTTGCCAGATGATTTTTAAAAAAAGGCTGTAAACATATGAGAAAGTCTGTTAAAAATGTGGAAATGTCTGTAAAAGCGTGCGAATCTGTAGAAATCTCTTTTAATGTTAATTTTTCCAGATTCATTGATACTTTGTACATCGCGATGCACGTTAGATTGTCTTTTGTATATTATTGTATATTTTGTATATGTACATCTTTTATATATACAGCCATTCCATGCCAAACCGATATAGTGGTTCTCAGATTTCAATGAAAAGTGGTAGTTTTGTTCTTTATCGCAAAACATTAAACCCTTTTTTTTCGTTAGGGTGACCATTTCCATTTTAGGGTGGTCCGAAAAATCATTTTTCCCCAGTTTTACCCAAAACTGACTTTTTTCAAAAAATCATAACTTTTGAATCATTGAACCGATTTAGATTATCGACATATCTAATTGAAGCCAATGAGCTAGCTTTTCATTAAAATATAATATATTGAAATTGTAAGGAAAAAAAAGGATTTTGTTTTTGTACTTATCGATTGTATTTTTTTATTATTTTGAACTAGAGGGCGCTATATTTTTTTTATACTTTTCTTGAAAGCTTGTTATACATAACATATCTCGATTTCAGAGATGCTTTTTTTTCGTTATTGAGATATGATTTTTTAAAGTTAACCGGTGGTCCGAAAAATCATTTTTCCTCTTGAGAACCACTTTATTGGCATGAAATGGCTGACAGACCTGTAATGCGACACGTTTAATTGGGCATTTTTACCTTTAATTGGACGTTTTTGTAAACATCAAGTTCGGGGCCTAAATTATGGTCCCAAATTGAAAGTCCCAACCAGGCGTCGACACTGTATCACTCTCATCGCCAATGTCTAATTACAAGTCAAAATAGCCTCCAATGCGACACTGAGTGGTGCCTCGGCATGTCGCATTAAATGTGAATAACTGTATATACACATACTAGCTCACCCGGCGAACTTCGTCCCGGGTCAGCTAGTAAATGTAGTATATGTCATATCATTATTGTTTTGATATGAATTCTATAGAACGAATTTCGAAACTTTTCCTCATCATAACATTGTTCTGTGGGCAGAATACCACAAATACAATAAAATGAAGACAGCTCAGAAAGGACCTTTCCTTCATCGGTTTTGCGGATAAGCAACACATTTAGCCTTCCATTTTTATTCATATAGATAGATAAAAGATATAGGAATGCGTTGTATTGCCTGAAAATCCAGTTCCACTTTCAAACAAAGATCAACTTCGCTAGCGCAAATATTGAATGGACTAAACGCGCTTATCATGATGTAATTTTCGGTCATATGAGAATTCATTTTTCCGAATTTTCCTACATTCCTTCTGAGTTTTCCGGAAACTTTCCGATTTTGCTCTCCACTATATTGATCTACGGGAAGAGACGAATACAACAAAATAAAGAAGTCTAAAATCGGATCATCCCTTCTTCGAGGCTTGCTTACGAACAGATTTGGCCTTTCATTTTCATTTATATAGATAGATATAGGCTAACAGTGCGAGGTTGAAGGGATGCTCAAGGACTGGGATAAAACTCCGTGGGTTTCCATTTTCGCTCGGCTGTAGTCAATCTTAATATTACTCAAAAATGTGTGCTCCGCCGCAGTGCTACCCCTGTACGGAGTACTGCGCCGAAAAGTATGCACATCGCGCTGGTGTGATCGAAGAGCAGTATGAATTTCATGTCGTCTAAAGACGACGCTCGTACACACAGCTCGTCACGTGGTTGTCGTCAATAGACGACGCCCGTAACGAAAGGGTTAAGGCTTTGAGAATCAACTCACTGTCGTTTGCTCAAAGGATACCCCTCTAGGAGAGTCATTTTTTAGGAAATTAGCGACGCACATGTTGCACCGTACGTTTGCTAAAAAATGATTCGCTTGGCGGCGGCAGCGCTAATTCGTTTTACTTGGTTTGTCGTCGGCTGTTCTTGATATTCTCGGTAAATTACAATCTGTTAAGTTTTACCAATCTCATCGATAGTTCTCATAAGTTCTCGACTCTGTTCCCTCACTGTCAAGAAATTTTGAAGTATAGTATAGATACATTTAATGCAATTTTTCATTCATCGTGAAGAATCGTAGTGTCTGTTTCGCCTGCAATGATTTCAGGGCAAATGAAATTATGAAAAACACTGACGTATACAATTTATTGTTACCAAACAAAACACCAACAGAATGCAAAAGATACTGAAGTACTGTCATCGGCCACTGAGCGATACTATGCTCACGACATCACTGCAATGCGACCTATTTTGCGCACGTAATCACTGTGGTGATACCGGCAGTTAGGCTCTAGTTTGCGCACATAACGACTGTGGTTACGCCGGGCGACAAAGTGTTTATGAATTACTCAAAAAATAGGTCTAACGTCATGTGTATTCATATAAACTAAATATAAAAACTTTTTATGTATTAAAACTATGGGTAAATGTAATACGATGAGTCAAATATCTTTGATGTGATAAATAGAGTCTCTCATTTTTCAAAAACCTGTGAAATATTGTTGTATCCAAAAAGTCTGCAACAAAAATAAAAAGTATTTTACAGATATGTCTGTAAATTTACTAACATATCTATTAATCTGGCATCTCTGGTGGTCTGAGAATTTATTGCAAGAAATCGCTTGAAAAAATCCATAAATTTGCTTGAAAATGAAGTGGATTGAGTCCGCACCACTTAGCTTGCCAGCGAGCGCACCTCTAAACTAAAACTTTGTTTGCAAATACAATTACTCGTAGCAATAGGGATCGATTAGGAGATGAGGTTTCATTTTCCTCAATTGATAGTTTATAAATCCAATTTACTCATATATTTAAAAGTAGTTACATATATTCACTGAGTTTTGATTCACCGGTCGGTGTTGCAGTGAGTAAAAAAAAATCGTTATGAAATGTATTTTCTGATTGTATTTATTGTCAATCAGTTTTTAGGTTAAGAGCCCAGTTATCTCCACGTTGTATAACTCATCTATTTGAGGATATTATACGGTAAAGGGCCTGTCCGGGTAAGGGAGTAAAACGTGCCCCCAAACCGAATCACCAACTGTATGGCAAATATTGTATAGGATATCAAATAAGACATTTTGGCGGTTTTTTGAACCCCTATGTGGTTTAACATAGGGTCTATGGCGAAAAACGTACAATTCACGCCATCTTCAAAAGCTTCGAGATAAAAATTTGAAAAAAAATACTGAATGTGCATCTCACTACGGTGTATCAATAAAAATTACAAAAAAAAACTTTTATCAAAAATTTAAGTACTAAAAAAAATTTAAATATTGATTTTTTTTGCAGATTTAGAGATTCAGCACTACTCTAATTGATATTTAAATGTGTTCCTAAGGCTTTTCTAGATATGTGTGATTTTTTTCAGATTTGTTAAACCACATAGGGGTTCAAAAAAACCGCCAAAATTTCTTATTTGATATCCTCTACAATATTTGCCATACAGCTAGTGATTTGGCTTGGGGGCACTTTTTACTCCCTTACCCGGCCAGGCCCTTTACATATAACTGAAGAAAAAGAATGAAATTGCTAATCGAAAATAATTGGACCTAACATTTATCAGGAAATTGTAATTATACTTCGGGCTAGACGAGGAGAAAAGTTATAAAACGTAAGTTGGAATGAATATCTATGAAGCTCAATTGTAACACTGAAATGAAAATTGTTGTAGGGAATTTTAACATAAATACAAACTTCAGAATGAAATGAAAGATTCCGAATGCTTACAACTCGAACATTTCTTAATAGATCGGAAAGATGCTTCCATCAATTGATAGGAAATATTTCTATGCGTCTATCACAACTAATAAAATGTTATTTTCCATGAAATAAACAATTGAATAACTGTAGAATTTCTAGCGTTATCTAAACGCCCTTACTGCCAAATTTTGATTGGTCCGATTTACGTTTTCCCCACAGATTTCAAAATCACTTTGCAAATACATGCAAGTAGGGTCATTTTTGTTCACACCAAAATATAATGATCGTTTGACAATTATTCCGATCATATATTTTTCTAGTCCTAGGCATCATATCAAACGTATAAGGACTGTCATTAAATTTACTTGTAACGAAGCACATGATCTTACATGGCAACTGTTCAAACTTTTTACTTACAATGCAAATATGTTGAATTGAATTCGAAAATTGTTTCATTCAATCGATATTTTAATCAATACAATATGAATGCTTACTAAGACAACGGTAGTCCCACGTCAACTTTGCGGTTATATCATAGATATAATCCATCAATTTTTATATCTTAAAACACCCTCTCTCCGATATTTTTTAAAATATTTTTATTTGATTTGATCAAGTTTGACGTATGATGGTGCCGTGATGGATCGTAATCATTAAAGAAAAGTAAGGTGAAAAATAAAATCTTGATGCGATTTGGCATGAAAAACTATATATACAGCCATTCCATGCCAAACCGATATACTGGTAGAAACTGGTAGAATTGTTCTTTATCGCAAACAATTAGACCCGTATTTTATTTTATTTTTTCGTTAGGGTGACCATTTTCTATTTTAGGGTGCTCCGAAAAATCACTTTTTTCACTTTTTTCCTAAACTGACTTTTTTAAAAAAATCATAACTTTTGAACTCAGTCTAGTAGTTCTAATGATCGACATATCAAATAAAAGTCAGTCTTTCCAGAAAAAATACTTCAGTTGCAGAAAATTTGAATTTTACATTTTCCCAAAAATGACTATTTTCAAAAATTCATAACTTTTGAACTAGTGAACCGATTTAGATGAACGATATACCTAATTGGAGCCAATAAGCTTTAATAAAAAAATATTGAACTTGCGAAAAAATGGATTTTATTTTCGTAATTATTGATTGCAGTCGTTCTTTATTGTTTTCATGGCTTTGGACTAGAGGGCGCTATATTTTTTTATATTTTTTCTTGAAAGCTGAGGATTTTTTACATAAAATATCTCAAAATCCGAGATGTTATTTTTTTCGTTTTTGGGATATAAATTTTCAAAGTTAACCGATGGTTCGAAAAAACAACTTTTTCTCACTATGAAAAATCATATCTTTTGAACTACTGAACAGATTCAGATGACCGACATGAATCAGTTTTTGATTTAGTTTTTATTTGAAGATAATTCTATTTTTGCGATTTTTTGGATTTTCGTTTTTATAGTTATTGATTGAGTTAGTTTTTCATAGCTTTCTCTGCAGTATTTTATTTTCAATTTTTTTTCTGGAAAGCTGAGGATTTTTTACATAACATTACTCGATATCAGAGATGCTATTTTTCTTGTTTTTGAGATATCATTTAATAATAAAAAATAATAATTAGGGGATGAATCAAAAATAAAATTCTTCTTTTATATTCAAAAAACAAAAAATATATGTTTAAAAATCAAATATATGTTTAAAAATCGAATAACAATGTTTCTTTTGACTCGATTTTATACAGGATTCGATTATATATATAGTAAAAAGGAATCGGAGACTTAAATAGTCGAGTCCGCCCTGTACTGAAAAACCTTCGAAGAGTCAAACTAGTCAAATACAATTTTTTAAATCATTAACTTTGACATGAACTGACAATATTTGGATTCCATAATTTTCCTATGAACGCTGGTGTGGAAGTTATACAGTTTGTGCAAACACAATATCGGTTGTTTATCCCGATTAAGATGTGAATTATGAAATTTTATCCCGGAAATTACAAGTATGCTCAGACATCCCAACGTAACAGTTTCTATTCCACTTGCCCAGTCATACTTGCTCTTGACAATCGTTCACGTCAGAATTTTCATTGAAAATCGAAGAATTTACAGCATGAACTTGTTTGTTCGTTATCGGTGCTATCCGTTCTTTGAATTTTATTACAATTGGGTTTGGGTTCAGGCAGCAAAAGTAGCCCTGGAATGTATTTTATGCAGCGCAGTAGTGGTACGAATTCAGCCGGAAAAGCAATACGTTTTACGACCTCGTTGTTAGTTGAAGGTTTCGACGCCGAAAATAAAACATGTCAGATCGATAAGACTCTTCACCTAATAGTGTTGCTTTGGCGGTTGCAATTGCACCGACTGTGACAAAGAGTTCCAATATAAATATAAATGGGGTTCATTTGACGATAAGAAAATGCTCGCACCTGGCACAGGCTTTTCATGGTTCAAATTTGAATCCCATAAAATTGTTTACCTTGATTTTTTTTCCTAGTGTTGACATATTCAATAATCATCGATTTTCCCCCTATAATCCGCATCTCAAATCCGTGTGAACGGTCAAAAAACTCTCACGAGAATAACTACACCCATGTGATAAGTCAGCTCGGCATCTACAAAACCGGTGGAACGTAACACTCCCGACACTACCATCCATCAAATGTGCCGCATGTCAAATCGATGCGGTTCGTTTCGAAAGTAATTGGCCTAGTAGATATATTACAGCGCGCGGGACCAACAAAACAAGCCTGCTGGTGGCGCCTGCTTTTCGTGTCCACCTAAACCTCCAGCGCGCGTCTAACCGCGTCCACATAGGAGGTAAACGTGAACCATGAAGGTTTCTGACGACGACGACGACAACAGTGCGTAGGATTCAAATCCGCGTGCCACTGTGTATGCTGCGCACAACAGATCGGTTGATTTGCGTAAAACCTCGAAACTGTCAGAAAGTGGTGCATATTTCATAATAGACACCCACCCCCTCACGGAGAGTGGCTGGGAAGCGAGTGAGAAATCGTGACCGGCCCAGGAGAAGGACACCGGATTGTGGTGGTTCGAATTGGTGTTTCATCAGTGTGACCCTGATGAAGTCCAAGCAATTCAGCACCTTTGCCAGAGCCCCTGAAGATGAGTCTTGTTCCGCATTCGATCCGTAATTCTTCTCCCCACATTACAGCAATTCGCAACGGATCTATCTTTCATTGGCGCAACTGCAATCCGTTCGGCTCCACCAAACGCGAGCGTATTAATTGGCCACAATTAGGAGGAGCTCATCAAAGGCGTGAACCATAGATCTTTCAATGCAACAAACGGCGAGCTCTGCAGCTGCAGTTATATTTTAAAAGGGGGAAATTGGAAGCAAAATATTGCCTTAGTTAGCTAACATTGGTTCCAAATGCTCATAGGCCTAATTAATGATTCAATTTCGTGGCTTTTTGTGGGTGATGCAAACCCCCTCTCCCCCTTAGCTAGTCGAGCAGCTACCACGGTTAAGGCAAACGGTTAAATTGATTATTTTCTAGTTGAATGAGCAGATATGAGGGTGTCATAAATTTGGGCTCGCAATTTAAATTTAGTTCCTTGGTGTAAGTGTCATAGAGATGATATATCTTTTACAGTATGATTCAATTAATTGTTCAATCGGAACAAAAAATGTTGATCACTTCATAAAACACATTAATTTACTGCTATTTTTACAATATGATTTATCGAAATAAGACTATCGTAGAATTGAAAATATATAACCTTTCCCTGGAATGAGTCTTGATCTCTAGATCAACTCTTTTAATGTTTTCCTCTATGGATTTCAATTAACAAGTGAAATCGAAATGTAGACTTTTCGCTTACTATGCAGACATACAGTTGCAATGAATTTCGATAACTCGGCATCAACATAATCCAAACTTTTCCGAATCATGCCTTCCATGTATATTGTACTGTGAGGGAGCGAATAGAATTCCAACAATTGAGTATACGCAACTGTTATTTTTGGGAAATAGAAACTGTAATGGAGATCGAACAGAACATCTTTAGGAAACACTGTATCAACATGAGCTGAGTTTTTAAAGTCACCACACGGATTTGTTTAGATCCAAAATCTTAGCTCAATTATAGAACGGAAGAAAATATTCTTTGGCTCCCACGAATCGATGCAACATTTCTTGAATTTCCGATCCCTCTTTCGCATCATCCCGAAGTTTATTGCGAGGCAAACTGCAAAAGTGCGCCCAAGAGGTTCCATGATTTTTGTTATTTTAATTCAATTGAAAAACACAGTTGGCGCTTACGTCGACTATGCCTCTTTGCGATGAAAGCGCCACCCTGTTTTTTTAGAAGTCTAAAGTCAGTTTCTGGAGATACGATATATTTAATTATATTTAACGATATATCGAAAATCCCGAATAGTCTTTTCCAGTAAGTGTCCTATTTATAATCAATAATTTTTACAATTTACTCAAATATCATTGATTTTTCAATTGAAAAGTTAAAATTTAAAAACTTCGTTGATATACAGAAATTTCGTGGGAAAAGGATTTGCCGAAAGACAAATTTGCTATGATTTCGCTCAAACCTCGTATATTTTACCAACAATTGCAGACACCCATTTTTTTTTATTTCGCACTTATGGTTAAATTAGGATGGTCTTGAAATTCAGATTTGTTGTTAGTTTTGCCAGATATAGAGAGTAACGAATTTTCTAAAATGAATATTTCGACAAAAAAACGAATTTTCGGACAACCCTAATGTAAGATAATGTACCCTAAACGTGAAGAAAAACTGGCCTAACATTTAAAAAAAACAATGTGTCGGTTATGTCTCAGATATAACCGCAAGGATGACGTAGGACTACCGTTGGCTTAGTAAACATTTGATTGTATTGATTAAATAATTGAATGAAAAAAAAGAAAAAAGAAATTCCAAATCCACGTACGGCATGATGCCTGTTCATTTCATTCATTTATCGTGGACTTCAAAAATTTGTGAACGGAAGAACTGCTAAACGATCAATGTATTTTACATTTCCCCCTGAAATTATTGCATCTCCCAGGTGCACGTATATCTCGAACCTCAACTTTGCTTGATTTGATGAACTTCAGGCACTCAGCACCACAAAAAAAACAAAAATGTTGGAAAAGTGGCGATTTATTTCTCAACACTTTTTCTTTTAGCTCGATTCACTTGACCCAGCGAAGTTCCAACTTCTTTAATCCATCTGAAAAATGCGTTTTCTCGAAGTCTGCAAAGTTGGCCTCCGTAGCGGCGATGACTTCCTCATTCGACTCAAATTTCTGCTCGGCGAGTGATTTTTTCAAGTTTGGAAAGAAAAAAAAGATTTCAATAGCCTATTTTGAAAAGTAATTTTAAAGCTATTGAAACAGGTTTTTGAATCAATAAATAACGAGCATATAACGCGAAGACATAAAATTTTAAAAAAATGATATCAATTCTTAGTAATTTTTCAATAGTGCATATATGTTTTTGAATACACCTTTATAATAAAAAATCTCAACTAAAAATGATCATAAGGTAATCAAAAATTACATATTAGATAGCCTCCATCATTTGTGCAAAGTTTTAATAGCGGAGTGATTCATTTAAATTCAAATTTCTAAAATACATGTTTTCGAGTACAGGGCGGACCCGAATATATAAAGTCTACGATTTTATTTCGCTCTATAAAATCGAAAGATTTTTTTTATTGTTTTATATACATATATATGTTATCTATAGAAAATGAAAGAACAATTTAATTTTTGATTTTCCTCCTCGAAGTCAGAAAACTTCTTTTTGATATACAAAATTATTATACATATAATGGGTGAGTCATAAGTAGCGGTACTAAGTTCATGTCATGTCTTCCGCTCAAAACGCTAGAGAGGGACAAACAATTGTACGTGGTTTTATTCAGCTTTTTGTGGGCGTTGTTCGTGCTAAGTGTGTTTTCGTTTGTTTACGATGAAGCTCGCGGAACAGAGTTTTTTTCGAGAGCGCGTCTCTCGGATGCCTGGACAGCGTCTGAAATCGGAGGTGTTTACACGAAGAACTGTTTTCCAAAAATGGTTTCTTTTGTAAAAGAGCACCATAAGGATGAAGATATTGTGTTTCGGCCGACCCTAGCTTCGTGCCATTACGCAAAGGCCACTCTGGATTGGTCTGTACGTATGTGTTACCAATGACAGAGTTTTGAACTTTTCTTGTTGGGGGATCTGTTTGCCCCGCTCTAATTCGTGACTCATAACAATCATGTGAAAATTTGGTACAGGATACAGTTATAAAACATTTGAATTAATGGAGTTCAGTAACCTTTTAGAAGAAGAAACTTAAAATTTGATGTTTTATTATGCTTTTTTTTAATCAATTTACTAATAGAAGTGCATGATAAACTTGATTGCTTCTATTAACTAAATTGAAGCTCTCTAAGCCCTCTACTATTTGTTGTGTGATACCCAACTAAGAATACTGTACCATGAATAGTCAATTAACTTTCACCTAAACGATGAACTATTAATTTTTTGTTAAAAATAAATAAAATTTGAATTAAAAAAAAAATATTTTTTACTGCCAATCTTTATATAATCGGTTCCGACCTGTATCTGGTAAGACCTTTTCATACAGAAATATCCTAGATTGAAGAAAAGGTTACCCTCTCGTTTTTGATTATAAAATCTTGAGAATCAATTATAGCACAGTAAATCGGTAGGCAATTTCGGAAATTCAATATTTTCTGTACAAGGTTACATCATTGAAAAAAAAAGTTTTCTTCATTCTGCGATGTTTTGACACATCGAACATAAAATATGTAAATAGATTATTATAAAACTGAAGATGCTCCCATTTCCATAATGAATAGAATATGTAGCTTTAAAATGGTGAATATTACACCTCCATGTAGGCATTTACACCGATGTTACAGTCCTCCGAAAATCACTCAAAATTTCGATATTGTGCTATAGTCTGGTCCACTTAGAATTCGGAAGTTTTATATCAGCTTTATCATGTGATTTCACGTAAGAAAAATGATTGATAGACAGAATGAAGGTAGGCGACTGCACAGTGACGCTGGAAATTGTGATTGGTAGAAGAAACAACAATCTGGTATATTGATACGACTCTCTCCATGAAGAAGACATTTAAGACTCCCATTGAAGAAGACCCTAACGTTTCCAAAGACCGCCTTCGTAACGTAATATTACTTGCGTCATTTTTTATTGGTACTTTGTTGAGATTTCTATATTAAGTTATACGTCTTGAATATATTCTGATAGACAAGCTCCAGAATACGTGTGACTATAGTGGTAGTGGTAGTCAGTAGAATCCCTTAAACGAGACAGGTACTTCATTCGTTAATAATATCATTTCTCATTTTGAATAAACACTTATGAACAACAACACGTACGCGAAGGTAGAGAGCGAGATTTTTGTTTATAATTACATTTTTTGATGAATAAATTGTTTAAAGATATTTTTCGATACACTTTAGTAAGATGTACTTTCAGTATTTTTTTCCATATTTTTATCTCAAAACTGTTGAGAATGGCGTGCAAAAAACGACAAGGTGCCTTTTTCACCATAGATCCTATGGTGTACCATATACGGACTCAAATATATGGTACTACTGCCAAAATTTTTTATTTAGTATTCTATACAATATTTTCCATACAGCTGATGATTTGGTTTGAGGGCACTTTTTACTCCCTTACCCAGCCAGACCCTTTGGAAATATAAAAAAAATATTTTTTTGTACCGCGCAACACTGAAAAAATCTGAAAAAATTACACATATCTAGAAAAGCCGTAGGAACACATTTAAATATGAATTAGAGTAGTACTGAATCTCTAAATCCCAAAAAAAAAATTCAAAATTTCAATATTTTTTTTAGTACTTCAATTTTTAATAAAAAAAATTTTCATAATTTTCATTGATACACCGTAGTAAGATGCACATTCAGTATTTTTTTCAATTTTTTATCTCGAAGCTTTTGAGGACGGCGTGAAATAAACGAAAAAGTACGTTTTTCACTATAGATCCTACGTCAAACCAAATAGGCGCAAAAACAATATGTTTTTGGCCTTAATAGGTGTTCAAATAAACCGCCAAAATTTCTTATTTAATATCTTATACCATGTTTGCCATACAGCTGGTGATTTGGTTTGGGGGCACTTTTTACTCCCTTACCCGGCCAGGCCCTTTGTAGGAAAATAGTTAATATCTAAGTATTTAAATAAAATCGAGTAATAATTGTCAATTTAAAATTTCTTCGGTGTCTTTTGATCTAATAGAGAGTAAATTGCTTCAGAAATACGGGTGATTATTAAATTAATTATTAAATCTATTAAATTTGAGTCGGGCGAATTTCAGAAAGCAAAAGTCAATTTTGATCGAATCGTGAAATCCGATCGAGTTTCAAATCAATCGGATTCCGGAATATGGGACTGTTCGATACTGTTATCACAAATTTGGTTCATGACCCATACGATGGAAAATATACAAAGCGTTTTCCTAAAAATTTCATCAACGACAAGATCACAAGCGTAGACGAATATCCAAAACATCAACGAAGAAATATTGACCACCATTAACAAACATCAACTATGCATACATAGACATTGACAATCAATGACAACGCCATTAAATGCTTGATTGTCAAATTATATTGATATATTGATATTTCTGAAGTGCTCTGCACCGTTTCAGCGCTGTGACATTTTTGCTCAGTAGAACACGAGAGTAACGAACGTTTCACGTTTGTTTATCGAATAATTATTTTTTAACAACCAAAATATTCATTAGTAATAATTTATATGGCAGAACGACGTTTGCTTGATCTGTTAGTCTATAGATAGGTATGTAGTCTCACATTTGTTTGACGAAAATAAATAAAAGAATGACACCTTGCTGGTCAACTCAATCTCAGTCAAATATGGCAATATCTTTGTCAGATCACTAACATCCGAGCAAAATTATCAGTGAAAACAAACTTAAACATGACAGGAACAACACCTGGTGTCGTGGCAGGATAAATGTTACCCCAGAAAGCTGCTCAAAATTCATCTTCACGTATATTTCGTTGTCCATGAGCAAGCATCTTTGGTACCTCGTCAGAACTTTTCCCTATAAAATTACGAGTGCGTGTCCCGCTAGGTTAATTTTTGGGATCCTGTTTGATTGCTTGTAGGGACGGAGAGAACGATAGCCTCTTAGTAGACGGATTCTTCGGACGGTATACCGGCTGGCACTGTTCTGGCAATATCACGAATAAAATAAATGATTTCTCTTGATTCTAAGCTAATCAAACTTTGTGTTGAACATTCCGATGATTTTTTCTTGTTTTCAAATAATTTTCTATATTGTTATTAATTGTTGTTTTTCTCTTTCTCTTTTCAGGTGAGTTCAAAACCCAAATACTCCTCGATTAAATTACATTCAAATTTAATCCAAACCCATTTGGTCACCTAAAATTGTTGATTAAAGGTACCAGGACCCGCTGGTTAGATTTTTTCACAAATATCATGGTGAGATCCTCCAATTCAATTCGAAATTTCGTTTGATGACGAGAAAAAATATTTTAATGACTTTAGACAACAGAGTATAGAGCGCCCTTAAGAAATACATGTATTGCGAAAAAATATGCGAACAGCCTTATGAACGAAATGTCAATGAAAAGAACTTTTGGCACAACCTTCAGAAAAGCTTTCAGTAGCACCAAGCAATTTTTATGAGTGTTCTAACCTTTTCCTGGAAAATATTCAAAGCATAAACTTGACACAAAGTATAATCTAACGCGAACGCCCAATTTGTGTTAATGTGTTAATGTTTCTTATAATGTCATTGTTCCGGTGAGTACCATCCGGTAAACACAAGTGTTACTTTTAAACGAGAATTGAGCGTTTTATTATTTTCCCAAAAAAAACACTCATCCTTGTCTGTCGCAATAACTGTCTTGATAGTGTCATCTTCTGACAGCGCTTCTTCCTGTGCTTATTAGCCAAAGTGTTCACACTTTGTTCTGCTACATGTTCACATCTTTGTTCGGTTGAGCACAAGCTGCACAATAAAGGTGATATCCATCATTGATAGATCTCGCTGCGGAATTCATGAGACAATCTTGTTTCATTAATCACTATCCGACAGATTTTTTTTTGCATCCTAACAATGCTTTGGTATGCTTTGGAATGTTGTTTCTACATTGTATTCATATTTTCCCCTCCTGTTTCGTCGCTCGACCCATTCTGTGCACATAATTTACTTATAATAGAACATTGTCTAATTGGTTAACGGCTTGATTAATTCTCCATTTTTTCTAGCTTCTTCCTGTTGCCTGCCTCGGCAGCGCCAATGAGCGTAGGTGTTGGCATTCGCTGGTGTAGTTGTCGCTGGAGGCGAGAGCGAGTGACACCGCTCGCCGCGAATAATGTGAATTCGTTGGAAACGCCTGCGAACAACAACACCAGGGGACCGCTGCCCTTTGCCATGCCAACAAGCCAAGGTGTTACAACTTTCGACGGCGTTGTTACCGCTGTCAGCGTCGCGCGTTACGTGACAATGCACGGGCATTAGTCAGTCAAACTGTATCGCAGATAAAACGACCGACTGAAACAATAGAGACCTGCTGTCACCAAACCATCAGTCAGTCAGTCGCGAATGCGGACGAATGATGATTGATGTTGACCTGGGAACAGAGTTGCCCTTTTCAATATGTTGTACCGAGAATGGGTGCAAATTTGACTTGCACAATTGAACATTAAGAAGCTTGCTCTTGAGACGTCGACGTAAGCTAAGATTAGTGTGGCATTTAGAAATGATATATTTGTTACAGATCATCTCCGTTGGTTTGTGAATCCTTGGAAAGCACCAATTATAACGAAATTAAAGCTCGATTCAGCAAAAAATCCGGATGCAAAAAAACTGTTTTGATGACACAAAATCGTGAAGGCTCAACAAAAATGGTTTTATTGCACTTTTTTGCCCTAGTAGTCTACTATCAAGTAATTGCAAAATCGGTCACTAAAGGCGATACAACAGAATTGAAAGTGCATCCAGATTTTAAGTGAAACGAAACACACTAGAAAATCACAATCAGTTAAGTACGAAATAGTAGCGATAATGAGAACATTCATGCTCCGAAACAAAACTGGCGATGTTATGGACGAATAATATTGGTCCCATGGACTTCGGGCTGTTTGTGTTATGTTTCCTGATCCCAATCATATGAATGGTAGTTTAAAAGCACAAGAGTATTAAATTGAAACAAGCAAATCTTCATTCGATCTGATTGATGTGCTTTGATATCGCTCAAACCGTCTACATTCGTTTTCGAAAAATTTAAAACGCTTCTTTTTATTTGGCCCTTAGGGCCAAACAAAGTAGGGTGGTCTGAATTTTTTTTTGTCGAAATATACCTATTTTAAAATATCATAACTTGATATCCAATTGACGTATTTTAAAAAAATGTATTAAAATAATAAACTTTAAACTTAATAAAATGAAATTGAATATGTTCTTTTTTGTGTTTGGAAGGTGTTGAAACCAAAGGAACTTTTTGGTTTCGTTTCGTTTGGTTGCTGCTAATATCATTTTTGGAAAACTGAGGCTTGTAGACATGAAATCAATCAAAATTGAAAAAAATTATTTCTATTTTCTTTTTGATATATAATTTCTTTTTGATTTTGATTTCGATTTTGCCATTTTGAAAAAATTGTAATTTTTGAACCGCTTGACCGACATACGATTCTTTCCCTTCAAATAAAATTTATTTGGATATAAATTTCTACGAGAATTATTGAACCACTTATGTAAAAATTACACAAAATCACATTTTCTATGGTGAAAGGGTGCTCAAACCAAAAAGTTTTTCACATGAATTTTGGAAAACTGAGATTTTTCAATACAACTGACAGTTCGTTGGGTGTCAACATAAAGATAGAAGGAAAATATCAACTGTTAGTTAGTTAATTGAAAGTAATGTGAATATCAGTTGCGGAATAATATAACGCAGTTCGTCGTTGTGGTTTGCCATTTTTTGAGGTAACAGAGCTGCCAGAATAACGGAAGAAACCGGTCCTGAAGAAGCAAGATTTGGCAGATACTTCATTTTTCAAAGTTGTATCAAATTGTATTTAGAAAATAATTGAATTATAACATGCATTTTTCTATAAATCTGGTTTGACGACACCGGTAGATACAACTATATAAAAAATTTAGAAAGATATTGAATAAAGCATATTAACTAATACTTTAATCTCAATAACCAAACAATGTATCAGTTACATAGCTGCGAAGAATTTTGATATATTATATAGAAAAGTCTTAATTTCTTAAAAAACATATAATAGTTGGGATCTTTTCAGTTTCGATACGGCAGAACCTTCGAAAACGAAAATTTGGAATGGTTACGCCTGAAAGTAAACATTTGGTATGCAGTTCAAAACATTCCCTTAAAGTTCATGCAATAAAAACATCCAATATCGGTCGGGCGCTTCAAAAGTTATAAATGTTCGAAAATGGTTATATTTAGCAGAATCGACAGAATGATGAGTAAAAAATAATGTACCGTCGATGGGGGTGAAAATGGGTCCAAAAAGGTAGTTTTCGAGCTTTTTGTTGAATAACTATCGTAAGTTAGAGTAAAACACAATTTTGATTACGTAGAAATGTTCTCTAATGATGAATACTCGTAAGTGTTCAAAGAATTGTTGAATAATATTAATTTTTCACTGAACTAAGATTAAATGAAAGTCGACCCAATCTAACCCCTTAGAGTGGGTGACAATGGGTCAAAGTAGTGAATATTACATTCTATTAAGAATTGTGTTTAGAAATCATTTTTTTAAATTTCAATTCAAGTGTCTTGAACGATTATTTGAGTTACGAAAATAATGTCAATCCACCTAGAAGTGTGACGGTAATGTTTATATACAGCCATTCCAAATAAAACCGATACAGTGGTTCTAAGATTTTCGTGAAAAGTGGTAGTTTTGTTCTTTATCGCAAAACATTAGACCCGTATTTTTTATCATTAGGGTAATCATTTCCATTTTAGGGTTACCCAAAAAATATTTTCATTCCAAAAATGACTTTTTTTTAAATTCATAACTTTTGGATTACTGTACCGATTCGGATGATATATCTCAAATTAAATAGATGGCAATTTCCATTTTAGGGTGGTCCGAAAGATCAATTTTTTGTCCTTTTTTTTCAAAAAATCCTTTTTTTTAACTCATAACTTTTAAACTACTGCACCGATTCAGATGATCGACATATCAAATTAAAGCCAATTAGCTACTCATTCCGAAAAATATTATACTTGCAGAAATTTTGGATTTTGGTCTTGTAATTATTGATTGTATTTTTTTTTATAGTTTACATTGTCTCGGTATCGTGGGCGCTATATTTTTTATATTTTTTTCTTGAAAGCAAAAATTGTTTAGGATAGCATATCCAAAATTCAGAAATGCGTTATATTTTTTTCTTGAGTTTTGATTTTTCAAAATTAACCGGTGGTTCGAAAAATCATTTTTCCCTTTTTTCCAAAAATGACTTTTTTTTTAAATTCATAACTTTTAAAATACCGGGCCGATTCAGATGACCGATATACTAATTTGAATCCACATGAAATACCACATATGCATAAAAATTGGATTCTAGTTGCATAGCTGTAGTCCAGTCGCATAGGAATATTGAACGAAAACTGAAAACATGTTAACTTTGAAAAATCACTCGAAAACGATAGAAACACCACTCTGATATTCAAATATGTTATGTAAAAAAACTCAGCTTTTAAGAAAAAAATATAAAAAATAGTGTGACCCTAGTTCCGAAATCATGTAAGCTATGAGAAATAAATTACAATCAATAATTACAAAAACAAAATCTGTTTTTTTTTCAAGTGTAATGTTTTTGAACAAAACTAGCTCATTGGCTTTAATTTGAGCTTCAAAAATATTCGCAATATTTGTCGTGATATTACTAATAGTAACTTTCACAATTTTCGACCCAATTTCATCCCCATAATCCATTTTAACCCCCATCGACGGTATATCGAAAACAAAAGTATGGACCCTTATAAATTTTTGACATTGTATGTAAAACTAATGGAGCCTCAAATTGGTCTCAAAATTTAAAAAACAACAACAAACCAAAGCTTTCAAAGATTTCATCATAAATTAGACAATTGAGGTACACTTCAGTATTTTTAAAACAAAATTAATTTAAATATCGTTCATTTTCTAGTGATAGCTCGAAAGTGAAAAAAATTTAAAAGCTGGGTATACCCATTTCAGATCCGGCAAAAACTGACTTCTCCGACCAAATTTAATTTTTATTTAATTATTTTTGGCCAGAGAATAAAATGTAGGAATTTGTTCAAATCTTCATAAAAAATACTAGTTTTTTCAAAAATTACACTGAAAAAAATATTTAAATTGAATTTTATTTTTCTTAAAAAGTTTTTTTTAATTCTCAAAAAAATATTAAAAAGTAACAGTGTATTGGCGACATAAAACCTTGAACAATTTCCTATATTTAATGGTCTTACCAAAATTATGTAGTACTTATAATTTTTGAGTTGGAAATTCTTGGAAATTTTAAGTTTTTTAAACCTTTTTTTCAAAAAAAAAAAATAAAATTACTGAAAAACTTTAATACCTACAGAATTTTAGTTCAAATTCAGAACGAAAATTATATGAATAGTCCATACAACTACTAACAAGTCTCCCATACATCGAAAGAAGGGCACTATTACAGGGAAAAAGTTTTTTTGAACAAGCAAGCGGTATGAAGGGAAACAACATGAGAAAGGTTGGCTTCACCTTCTAGTTGGATTTTTTCATCATTATTCACTAACTCCACCCAAACAGCATCAAAATAAAATAGTCTGAGCTATACTTCTGAGTTTTTTGTTGTGCTTCGATATAACGTACGATTCGACACAACGTATAATTTTTAAAACGAAATGTACGTTATATCGAAGTTTCCCTGTAATGTACATTCTTTCAAAAATTGTCTAAAAAAGTCAATATGTCAATCTTTGAAAAAAATCATTAAAAGATCAGATTTGATGATATTACGCTCAAAACTGGGATTTAAGCACTTGAATATTATAGCAAGAAAGTAAAAATATTATGAAACAGCTGAGGCAATTTACATATATAATGCCGTGAATAACGATATTACGATATATTACGATATTTTTGTATCGATATACGGCTTCACCCGACAATGATATTGAGCAATTTCATGAAAGTAGGTTCTATCACAAAATAAAATACTCTGATTTTGCTATTTTTTGCACTTTTTTGAAAATTTGTAATTGTTGGAACGCTAAGCCGCTTTACAATTTTTTTTTATTATAATGGAATGTGAATTATTCTGCAAAATAAGCAAAAAACAATGAATATTCCGTTCATAACATAAGCTTTCTAAAATCATATCGAAAGTATATTTGGCCTCATCTTCTTAAAATAAAAAAACAGTTTCCTAATATTTGGCCTAGGAGCATATTTGGTTATATTTGGCCAATCCGGAAAAAGGCGATTTTTCAGGCACAACCAGTAACATCCCAAAAATGCAGTTTTTTAGGTTTCCTGGAACTTTAATGCGGTTTCTTGCAGTTCAACA
Organism: Toxorhynchites rutilus septentrionalis; assembly: GCF_029784135.1. NCBI lineage: Eukaryota > Metazoa > Arthropoda > Insecta > Diptera > Culicidae > Toxorhynchites > Toxorhynchites rutilus. The sequence goes on along the minus strand of NC_073746.1, from coordinate 66,109,000 downwards.
AACTATTTTTCGTAATAATCGGTCAAATGTTCGACAATAAATGAGGGGCTTAGAATGCAAGGGGTGTAAGTGACTTGATCGATTTCTCTTCGTCAAGTTGTTCTTTGATTAATAACTCAACTGCAAAAACATTCCAATTTGAGTTTGCTATAGAATTCGATAGATGAGGTTCAGACCTTCCTTCCACATTGTCAATTACAGCTGGAAATGAGTTTGCAGCTAAGTTATGACCAAAAGAGAGAGTCGATGTAGAGAAATCGATCAAATCACTTACATCCCTTTCATTCTAAGCCCCTCAAATGCCTTCCCCATGTTTTTCATTGGAATAAAGGGTGTGTCACATCAAATTGCATCACGGAAAAAAACGCTGTAGAAATTTAATTTTTAGGAATTATATCTTCAGCTTTCGTTTATAATCAGATAAGAGTGTATAGATCACGTTGGCCATGCTTCACTGTCAATTTTTCCTAAATTTGGAAAAATGTCGTCGAACGAAAAAAAAGCGTCGTGAATTAATCCTGCGCACTCATCTCGAGAATCCGGAGTTGTCACATCGGGACATCGGTAAGATGCTGGGAATCGTCCAATCCACGGTCAGCAGAGTACTAAAACGATACTTCGAGAACCTAACCATCGACCGGAAGGTGAAGAACGGCAAAAATGGATGCTCCGTCAGTGAAAAAGATCACAAGCGCGTAGTTAAGCAGTTTAGACGTGATCCGAGAAGTTCGGTCCGGGATGTCGCCAATAAGCTGAATTTGTCAAGTTCATTCGTCCAGCGGACCAAGCAGCGGGAGGGCCTGCGTACATACAAGGTTCAGAAGGCTCCTAACCGCGACGAAAGGCAAAACATGGTGGGGAAGACGCGAGCCCGGAAGCTGTACACCGAAATGCTGACGAAGCCGCATTGCCTGGTAATGGACGACGAAACCTACGTCAAAGCGGACTTTCGTCAGCTGCCGGGCCTGTTGTTCTTCTCCGCAGAGGACAAATTCAGCGTTCCGGAGGAGATTCGCAAGCAGAAACTATCCAAGTTTGCCAAAAAGTACATGGTGTGGCAAGCGATCTGCTCTTGCGAAAAGCGGAGCGCCCCCTTCGTGATGACCGGCACGGTAAGCGGGCAGGTTTACCTTAAGGAGTGCCTACAGAAGCGCTTACTACCACTATTGAAGCAGCACGAGGGTCCGACCATCTTCTGGCCGGATCTCGCTTCGTGCCACTATTCAAAGGACGTGTTGGAGTGGTACGAAGCCAACGGGGTCACCTTCGTGCCAAAGGAATTGAACCCGCCCAACGCGCCGGAGCTTAGAGAAATATTGGGCGATTATGAAGCAGGCCCTCCGGAAGAACCCAAAAGTTGTCAAATCGGAGGCAAACTTCAAGAGAAAATGGAATTCTGTTCAAAAAAACTACAACCTGACGTTGTACAGAACCTTATGGACGGGGTAAAGAGGAAGGTGCGAGCATACGGGTTTGGGCTCGAAGTATGAATAAAAAGAAAATGCCAAAAGTTGTTTAATAGTTTTTATTTTACAGTCTAAAATTTTTAAAAGGATCGGTCTACTGGGCGAATTTCTACAGCGTTTTTTCCGTGATGCAATTTGATGTGACACACCCTTTAACCGGAAGGTTGATCGTTTTTTTGCAGTGCCGTTTAAACGGATACAAAAATAAAATCCAATTTTTTGCAAGCATAATATTATTTTAAGGAAGGCCAGCTAAGTGGCCTTAATTTGATAGGTTGGTCATCTCAATCGGTCCTATAAATCAAAATTTATGAATTTTTGAAAGAAAGTTAAGGTATGATCTCGTTCAGATTCTCCAATCCTTTTGATGATTGAATTAGTGTGTTCCTCTGGGATGAGTCTACTTTGAAGACTGCTTCAAATAATACAAAAAAAACATTTTTGTTTTATTGTTAATAAAAAATATGTTTTGACAGAGTATATACTTTATCTGATGATGATTTCACTCCAACCATCTAACGAATAGTGCCACAAACTTTTAAACACGATGTGCTCTATAAATCGATGTTTACAGCAAACAGTCAACCGTTATAGCAGTGAGACACTCATCTCAAGTCTATTAGTATCGCGGTACTCGACCTGTTTGGTCGAGGCATCACTCTTGCAGAGGAGACCTCCACGTTTGATTTGAACCTATTCTGCCTTACACTCCGCCGCCGCAAGCTTGCGTTATTGGCTGTAGACCGAGACTTTGAACTACACAAGGCGCGCGCTCGTCGTGTTGTGCTGCGTTTTTTGACGATGCATCAAAACCGGTCCACACAACCAGAGTCAAGTTAGTCAGTCAGTGCTTCCTTGTATGAGTTTGTTTACACTTTTTACTCCATGTCTCGCTTTCCTCGTGGTCCCAGGCACCATCGGGCTCATCCGCCGGAGTTGTCTCACCATATCGCAAGAGACATAAGCGGTTTGTTTACACGATCAGAAGACACGTTTTACCATTTTGTACAACGGTGCGCAGAGAACGCAGAGAACACAGTTAGCCGCCGGATGGGGGAAAATCGTAATTTGGGGCGAATATGCTCGATTCTAGATTGGATTGACACCGAATCAATTGGCCTAATAGCACGGTCCGCAATCAATCTGTCAATCACTGAGACCGCAAACCTAAACGGTCGACCCTCAAAATGGGACCACTTCAGAACCCATCGATCCGCATCGAATTAAATTGTCGTTTGCTCAAGCGAATGATTCTTAAAGTGTTTACTTACGATCAATCCGATCGGAATTAGCTAAACCCTTGGTGTTACAGTTCCGAACCAACCAAACCAATCCATTGCAAGTTGTGTTGTTTTGTTACTTAATTTGATTACCCTTTTTCGCCTCGACGCGCGTTGCATTTTATGGACCGTGAAAGAAGATCTTTCAGTGCTCGCACTAGGCATGTAGGTAGGTGCTCGCGGTTTACACCTATTGGATTGAACATAGGACTTACACACGGATTATGCTCTGTGCAAACGTTCCCCAAAGACGGGGGAAGTTTATTTTATTAGCGTTTTTTAAAGGCATAGTCTATTTGTAGCTTGTTTCGCGCGCGAGGTTAATATGGCGTAAGATTGAGTTAGCTTTCAGCGCGTTTTAATGTAAAAAATGAAGCAAACTGAATACGGTTTTTTATCAATTATAGCCCGTACTGTAAATGGTTGTAAATGTTGAGAATTATGTTCGCAGAAATAAAAAGCAAGTACCGCAAGTACTGTGAGCATTCACTATAAGTCAGAAGTTTTATGAACTCGAAATAATGCTATTGCCTCAAAGATGGCACAAAATGTTCCACAATTTTTTCACAAAAAAATCAAATCACTTTCCCAACAACTCAATACATCTGCATGCTTCGACATATGCCATAACTTTTGCTCTGTGTAATTGCGGCTTCCGTACCAATTAATAGCCTTTATCCTCGGTCTATAATTAGAGGGCTCATTAAAGAGGATGATACCTCTTTTCAGTAAAACAGAGCCAGAAGCTACCGCCTTTTCTCTCCCATCACCTGGTACAATTGCAGAACAATTTGTCAGCAAGTTCATTTTCACAGCAAACCGAGAAAAGAGCAGGTACCAATTAACGTATTGTATGATAATAATAATAAACATACAAACAGCATATGTGTGCATCTCTTCCCTTCATTCATAACCGGACGGCTTGTTTTTTTACGAACAGAACATCCCAAGTTTGATCATTGCTTCCCATTTTAATCCATGCGATACGACGACCGAAGCCAGCAGGTGTGTCATCATTATCTCTTTATCGTACCAGCGTGCAAATAATACCCGTGATAATCGGTCCGACATGAAATTTAATTGACAATTATTGCACAAAAAATACAGTTTTTTTTGAACGCTTCAATTTTTACGCCAATAGTGAAACCTAATCCACAGCTCCAACGGATGTAAACATCGAATATCAATGAACCGAGAGGTAAAGAGAATCTTCATCGTTTCGTTTCATTCGAGTGAATGAAAACATGCCCCTATGGTCGCAAACGCAATGCTTTGACCCCGGAGGGGAAAATGTAGCACTCGGGATGTTTACCTCATTTTCTTCAATCCTACGTATGAGCAGCAGGAAACCACATGAATATTAATTACAAGCAGTTTGTCTGGAAATAAGAAATGAGAGCAAAGCTATAAAGAGCATTAGAGGAAGGATTTGATTCGTTCAAATCGTAAGGTTGACGAATCTTCTTTCCAGTTAAATTAAATCGCTTCTATCTATATAAATCCTACTTAAAAAGCGACGCCGTTTCGATGTTCGTGACAACCCGTCGTCTGATAGTGCCATAACTTGTTACATCTGACCAGGTTCTTAGAGAAGCATAATTATAGACACTGGGCCCGCGCGCTGCTCATATTCCATACTCCGCCACGGCGCAATGTGTGAACTACTTTGGTTGATTAGAAAATCGCAGCACCCGGCAAAACCTATGCTTATGTTGAATAAAACTAATTACCTGGGCTCTCGGTGCGGGTAGGATGGAAATCAGATATACTCGGCGAAGCGGTAGGATAATTTGGCTAACCACCAACACATTTGTGGGCAAATAATCCATGACAAGCTAAGTTGGTAATGATCGCGTGCGATCCTTCTGTTTTACATGAAAAAGCAGATCCAAATCAAATCGACATAAGACAAAACATGACTTTTTTATTCCATCTGTTTATTAGGCTCATTTAGCAATTCAGCTGTAACAGAGCTGAATTTATTCGTATACATTTTTTATCTTAACATAACTATTGTTGTATATTATACTGTAGCCATTTTTAGGCGTAAGAGTATTCCTATCTATTGATAAACATTTGTTTTATCTATTACACAGTAGCTGTTTAGGCCTAAGCGTATTCCAATTCTATCGATACACAACACATGCCGTCTTTTTCGGCGTAAGAATATTCCTATTGTTCGAACGTTCACAGTTGGACAGTTCGCAGCGGGACTGTTGATATGTTGTGTTATTAATAGTGCAAGGGGCTGGGATTACCGTCACATGATGATTGTTGCGTGGACAAAGTAGCTAGAATAACACAAAAAGATGGTCAGTTGAGGGGCCCTGAGTTATGAGCTCATGATCGTTCGCTTAGTAGCGGATACGCAACCAATTAGGCTACGAAGACCCTCTTTTCGGTTTAGATGAAAGTTTGCATTTATTTAGAACCAGAGAAAATATGAATTTTCCATGAGGAATTGGGACCATTTTGACTCAATAACTAATTTTCAAAAGGATGATGTGAAGTAATTATGTCCTACGATCGGGCGATCCATTGTTAGATAAAGTATGGAACGTAGTTTCTCAGCCATTCTTGGATTTCTTAACACACGTCCTATGGGTACGGCGCCAAGTACTTTTAACGAATTTATTTGTGTGTAGAACACAAATAAATTCGTTAAAATTTTCGGAAACGACACACGTTGCATAAGAAGAGGAACTCTGTGAGAACATGTTTCTGGTAAATGGCAGAGTTCATTTTCTCTCCACGGCTCGAAACTATTCAACGATGAATGTTTAATCCTGAAGTGAGCGGTTAAAAATAGCAACGACATGATTCACGGGCGAATACGAGGGCTATCCAGAATGTAGCAGACGTTTTTGACTATTGCGGCAGCTAGTGGGTTAGAGCCGCCACCTTAGTGTTAAAAGATTCCTGTGCAAAATACGCATCTAGCTTTGCAAAATACGCATCTCTCTTAGGGGGGCCGCCATACAAATGAAACACAAGGGGCCTGGCCGGGTAAGGGAGTAAAAAGTGTCCCCAAACCAAATCACTAGCTTCATGACAAATATTGTATAGGACATTAAAAAAGAAATTTTGGCGGTTTGTTTGAACCCCTATATGGTTTAACATAGGATCTATAGTGAAACACGTACTTTTTCGTTTATTTCACGCCATAAGCTTCGAGATAAAAATTTTGAAAAAAATCCTGAATGTGCATCTCACTACAGTGTTTCAAGAAAAATTATTAAAAAAAAATTCATCAAAAATTTTAGTACTAAAAAAATATTGGAATTTTGAAAAAAAAAATTGGTATTTAGATATTCAGTACTACTCTAATTCATATTTAAATGTGTTCCCACGGCTTTTCTAGATATGTGTGATTTTTTTCAGATTTTTTTCAGTGTTGCACGGTACACATTTTTTTTTTAATTTTCAAAGGGCCTGGCTGGGTGAGGGAGTAAAAAGTGCCCCCAAAACAAACCACCAAGTGTATGGAAAATATTGTATAAGGTACTAAATGAGAAATTTTGACAGTAGTACCATATATTTGAGTCCTTATATGTTACACCATAGGATCAATGGTGAAAAATGCATCATTTCGTTTTTTTCACGTCATTCTCAATAGCTTTGAGACAAAAATAAGAAAAAATACTGAAAGTACATCTTACTAAAGTGTATCGATAAATATTTTCAAACAAACAAAAAATGTAATAATAAAAAAAATTAAATACGCGGTACAAAAAAAAATATTTTTTTGGCATTTCGAAATTTTGGAAAAATATATCTTTGAGACCCACTTCTGCTCTAGTTTTTATTTAAATGCGTTCGAATGTGTATTTTTTTTCTACATATGGTGTAATTTTTTCCTGAATTTTTAAGTCACAAAGACAATGTGCGAGACACAAAAGAATTTTCTTCATCGTCTGCATTATTATTTTTATTTTCTTGGAATCGATTATTTTATTGTATTCGTGGTTATCAATTGTCTGATTAAAACAAAAAAAAATAATAATTTGGATTTTTTCTCATTAATCCGAATTATCTTTCCACAAGATCTTTTTTTTCTCACAGAGCTCTATCGTACTGCTGACTCCTATGAATTTGGTAAACCATCTAAATCCAATGTAAAGATAATCTCACATATATTTTAAGATACGAGCAAAAAAAAATCTTCGTACAGCACGATGCTCTAAATATATCAACAAAATTTAGACATATAAAAAACAAAATTTAAATAAATATTAGAGCAGTACTGGGTCTCTAAATTCAAAATAAATTAAAAATGCTCAAAGGCCAAAAAATATTCAAAAATGCCATACAAATGAAACACAAATTTCAGTATTACTCGAGAATTAATCAAGCAAATGAAACTAAACTAGGCATGTGAAGGTTTTAGGGTGCAATAAATGATTATATGGTGGTTAGACACTCCACCCCTCTCCTTAAGGGGGGGGCTGCCATACAAAAGAAACACAAATTTCTGCATAACTCAAGAACTAATCAAGCAAACGGAACCAAATTTGGCATGTGGAGGTTTTAGGGGATGAGAAATGTGTTTATGGTGATTCGATACTCCTCCCCTCTCATTCCAGGGGGGCTGTCATACAAATGAAACACAAATTTCTGCATAACTTATGAACTAATCAAGCAAACGGAATTAAATTTGTCATATGAAGGCTTTAGAGAGCACGATATGTTTCTATGGTGTTTCGACGCTTCTCCCCCCTCTCCAAGAGGGGGAGGTCACACAACTCGAGAAGTAAGCAAGCAGACAGAGCCAAATTCGGCATATGGAGGCTTTAAGGGGCAAGAAATGTTTTTATTGTGAAGCGACACTCCTTTCTTCTCTTTAAGGGGAGGCTGTCATACAAATGAAACACAAATTTTTGCATATCCCGAGAACTAATCAAGCAAAGGGGTAAGCACAAAACTCGAAGAAGCAATCGTCATATTTGGGATGTCATAATTTTAGTATATTTCTGTATCAAATATGTATTCCATGTAAGGGAGAAACATGTTGTGATTGTGATTGAAAAATCTTGAACGAGAATTGTGTCTGAAAATAATGTTATATTACAATGACGAGTTTTGGAGATTAGAAAATTTATAGTGAAAGGAAATTGTCAAGGGTCAATTGGAAGATCATTCAATCAAAAGTTCTGCGTTTGAACCAATGAACGTTCCTTTAGCAAGAAAACGTGAATGCTTGAAGGTATTGATAACAAAAAAAAACATTTTGGGCGAAACGAAGTTGCCGGGTCAGCTAGTACCCTATGCAAAATATCAGCTCATTCGGATTTCATTTACTAGTGTCGCACAGCCGTCAAAGTTTTAGTTCGTTGAAAACCGAAATATCTTTAAAACTTTTAACTTTTATCTTTACTTTCGAATTTAAACTTTAAAATATTTGTATGTTTGGGGTCAGACATTTGTTTCCTTTCTCTCTTTCCATCTCTTTTGGGATTGCACCCAAAAAAAGTCCATGTCAACGGGGATCGAACCAAGGCCGGTTGGAATGCAAGGCTAATTTACACGACCACGCTACTGGTGCTGTTGCATAAATGTGTGATAATATAACACCTCAATATAAAATGAAGTTGGAATGTGTTTTCTAAGAGCAAAAAGGAGAGCTTAATGTGAATCTATATCTATCTCGGTCTGGGCCGTGTATGTGGCAAAATATGTGAAAATCTGTAATGCGTCCTTTTTGCAATGTGTCCCCTGTTTTGCTCGCTCACATCAATCTTATATTGCAATGCCATATAAATTACAAAATGCTATACCAGTATTTGAGAGCCATGACATTTTATGTTATTCTTAGGCTCATTTATTGTGATAAATCGGGATGACAAAACATGTGCTAAAAATTAATTTAGCTGGGAAATCCTAAGTTTCGAGACACACCATGTTCGTAACATGAATCATGTTCAGACGTGAATACAATCATGAAAAGCTACTACTTGAGGTTCTTTTTCCGAGACATTATTGAGGCAGGCTTGACGCAATTGATTGAGATTTTGCGCTTAGGATGATTATCACATATTTTGTGAGTTAAAAGCAAAATGCTGCATCATAAATCACAATTTATCATGATCCACTTTTTTTCTTCTAAATTTGGAACCATAGAGAGTGTTCTATTTCAAACTAGAACCACGAGGCAAAACAGAACTGCTCGCACACGAAAGAGGCGTCGACTGCGCATCACCAACAACAGGAAGTCTACCGGGCATTAAAAATGCAAAAGCGGAGAAATAAATTTATTCAGAATTATACCCAAAACATGGCCCGAAGAAATGTTCTGTCGAATGAAGAGAAGCAAAAAAAAGAACACTCCATCCTGTTTTCTGGTTTTCTCGCCGTGATTATGTTGGCGCTCGTTGGTTGGTACGGGAAAATCATAAAACTTCGTGTCGTTCTAGAGTCAAAGAAGGTCAGCCTCTAGGAAAAAGATAGTTTTCTATTTTCCCCTTCTTTCCCATCAACGTTCCTTGTTGCTGCCAATATTTTGAGCATCATTACGCATTCAAGCATAACGTGTTGCCCTTTGCGAACTTATTTATGCGTTCGCAGAGATAGTGCGCTCTTGTTTTTTCCCACCTCCTGTCTCCAAGCCGGGATGGCGGCTGGGACGGATTGACGAAGTGCGGGGTGCTTTGTTTCGTTTCGAGGGAGAGACACCCCGAGGGCACACCTGGGTCCGAAAGTGATTCATTCAAGATGTAGTCGCGCGAAGTGAGCGAAAAAGAATCACAAACAAACAAAAAACAAGGAGATTTCTGCTCCCTGATTGCGCGTGAGGGGATTCCAAGATCAGTCCAAGGGGGAAAGTTAGCGAAAATTTACTCGTTTCAAACGCCTCGGGAACGACAATACAGAGATAGTGTGTCTGAGGGAGAAAGGGTTCGCAATGAATTAATTCGTTCCAGTGTCTTTCCCCCGCGCGTCCCTTCGTGAGACGCGCGTTGCGCGAGACATGAACTACTAACGCGCGTCACTCGTTTGGAGCACGTTTTTAAGCCCCTAGAAGCGGCATAAGAAGCGGGTTAAATAAAGAAACAACATCGTCAGGGCGCACAGTGCCTCTGCGTGGCGGGTTAAAGGGGTTCAACGTCGCTGGTTGAAGAACCAGATAGGAACCGGTTCTGGGGTTGGTACGAGCAGCCGAGATCTTCCGGACGCGATCGTGTGAGTGCGCACATTTGTTATTGTCTTGTGGGCACACGATCACAACGACTGAGCGCGCGATGGCCACGTTGTGGACTTAGAGCAGCTTGGAGACGGAACTGACGCGCAGATCTGTGGAACACACCATGTGTAATGGTGGTTGTGAGGGATGGAATTAAGCGCAAAAATGTTACTCCAGTGGAAAGGAAGCTGTAAATAAGGATGGAACCTCTTGGGTTTCATTGTTCTTTATTGCTATCGATCCCATCGCGGTACCACTTTCAACAAATAGCACTCATTTCGCCTCGAATTAACCTCTCCAGATACAGACTATCGGACAACCCGAATACGGGCTGCGCAGAATAAACTTGTTTCCAAATGGCATCATTCGGTCTGCGGCCGACTGTCAAGAACCGCTTGAGTTGGAAACTTTGACGATGCGGCTATTATGTACGGTACGGTATCATTTCATAATATAGCCCCACAAACCGGGACTGTCATCACGTTCTGGAGGCAAGCCGAATCGGGCCTCGAGCGTCTGTTGGCAACCCATACTTTGCCGCACGGTCCCATTGCATTATGTGCCAACGTTAGTTGGCTTGGTTCGGCCGCTTAAATAGCATCCCGAAATGATGGTGCACGTTTACTTGCATAAATTATATTGACAACATCTGGTCTGGTTTTATTTTTTGATTCGCTTGGTTCTACTTTTATTCACCTCTTATTGTTCTCTGTTTCACAGTTTTAAACCTCCCGGGTTTTGCACTTTCCACTTTTGGAGCGAGTTTTACGACCCGGACACCGGCCTAGTGTCTGCTTTGCTGGTGTTGTTGTTGGTTTAGCCGTTTGTCACCCAAATGGTTTAGCCATTTTCAGACACAATTTCACACGTGATCCACATGGCGTGCTTCCAATATGCTTCTGGTGACGGAAAGGGGAAAGACGGCTTTTGTGCTGCACTAGCGGGAAGATGCAAAATATGTCAGTATGGTGTTTCGTTTCGTTGTGTTGATTAGCGTTTGAGTGGAATTTAATTAGCGAAAAAAAACAAAAAAATAGTTACCGTTCAATCGCTACCGTCAACAAAATTTACGAGTAGTAGACCGTAGCAGTAGACTAGAAATATTGTGGCGCGGGAAAAAATATGTATATATGTATAAATGCCTTACATTTGTATTATAAATTTATTTTCTCGTTTTCGGTTTTCAAAATTTATTCTGAGGGCAATTTCCCTCAGTTCCCATTTGACTAGGATAAGGATCGAGGCGGCCGAAGCCGCCAAGATGACGCGATTCGAGTCATCTTGGATGTAAGGATGTAACGGGGACGAAGTTCCCATTTGACTAGGATAAGGATCGAGGCGGCCGAAGCCGCCAAGATGACGCGATTCGAGTCCACCGCCGACCCGTCGTCGGAAGCGGTGGTGTTTTGCACGCAATCCTGGATACGATCCTTTAGCAATGTCGACATACGTTTTCCTGGTGCATTACGTTTGCCCGGTTAATTTTTGTTTTGAAATACAATATCGCACCAGTGATTGTTTCTGTTGTAGTCGTTTTCTGCGGCGATTTATTCCGGGAACCGTTTATTCCATCACTGTTCCATTCATTATTCTACATTTATAATTTGAAACTGCTTGATGCTAACAACTTCAATCTACATTTAACAACGTATATAAAAACGACAATGTATGCGTATGATGCAAAATACACAAGCTTTCCACGAGATGGTATAAAAACTGGCATTTCATCGAGTTCCACCTTAGGTATAAAATTGTGAAAACAACACACTGTCGATCTCTTTCAATGTTTTTGCACCTCGTATCAAGCGAAAATACTGTGTGTGACTGTGTGTGTGTGTAACAGGATTTAAAAACATATGTTGGTAACTCACTGGAGACTGTTTAATAGAAATCGAAAGGAAACTTCGCTTTTTCGCTCTGGCACATGCCAATATATCGCCATCGGGCGGAGCTTAAGTTGCAATATTTTCGCTCTCTCCACATTGTCCGCCGCTCACATGATGCTGTGTCTGTTCTCTGCTTTTCGGGCGACATATTTATTCACAGTATTATATTCTAAAATAAGTAAAAAAAGCTTCTTGAGTGAAACGGTTTCATTGTGATTATACATCATAATAATACAGATAATGTACTAAAAGCTATACATTAATCAAGCAAGTAGCAGTTTGTAGTTATCACACCCCTTCCTTCGTTAATCTAAGGCATTGATGGGACTAAAATAGAATCGTGGGCATATTAAGAAGCCTCTAACTATACATAATGAAAATCCGAGGTGTCCCACGATTTTATTTTAGTCCCATCAACGCCCTAGATTAATGAAGGAAGGGGAGTGATAACTACTAACTGCTATTTCCCTGATTATTTTCTAGCTTTTAGAACATTATCTGTATTATTATTATGTATAATCACAATGAAATCGTTTAACTTAAACAATTTAGTTTTATAATTTTATTTTTTAGTTTTTAGTAGATTATCTGTATCATTAGTATATTTCTCTACAATAAAAACATTCAATAATTTTTATTTGTCACCTAATTTTCTTCTTCTTTCTTCTACCTTTCCATGACACTTACATTTACTTGTACATTTACATATCATTTCATTTAATACCGATATTGAGGGAATTGCAAAAAAAAAGATATAGTCGACAATTTTGAGGCGGCGACCTTTTTGAATTTATGTTTTTCAAAATGTAGTGTGTTCTCCAGGTCAAACCGTTGAACTATTTTTTAGCAGCGGCCACAATGGAATTTTCAAAATCATGGAATACGCAGTTTTAAAATGACAGCTGAGCTAAAGATGTGTTCCAAATTTCAGATCAATCAGTGAATAGTAACGGGGTAAAATTTCAATTCATTTGGGACGGCCCTACAGACCTTCAAACATCCATACGAACAGGTCAAGCTGAATGAAACCGTTTAAAAAAGTGATTGGTTGATTGAGGACTGCGGTCATCTTGGATTTGCATTTTTCATAATCTACTGTGTTCTACCAGTCGGGCACCTTCATTTGATACCCTTATTGATGTGGTTTTGAAAGATATTAGGCTGTCAAAAAAGTCCTGCGGTATTTTTTTTGAATTTTCATTTGTTCATAAAATTAGTTACAATCATCTGTTTTAAGTCAAATATGCGCCGTTTTGTTCGATGACTTGTTCCCAACGAGATGCCAACTTCATAATACCCTGTTATAGAAGCTCGCTTCCTTATTGGAAAAAAACTCGGATAGCCAATTTTCACAGGCCTCTTTTGTGGCTAACTTCTGACTACCTAGCTCGTTCGCCATGGACATAAACAGGTGGTAGTCACTTGGTGCAAGGTCCGGACTATACGGCGGATGCAAAAGAACCTCCCATCCGAGCTCCCGGAGCTTCTGGCGCGTCACCAAAGAAGCGTGTGGCCTGGCGTTGTCCTGATGGAAGGCAATGCGGCCTCTGTTTATCAAAGATGGCCTCTTCTTCATGAGTGCTACCTTCAAGCGGTCCAGTTGTTGGCAGTACAGGTCCGAATTGAGCGTTTGGCCATAGGGAAGCAGCTCATAATAGATTATTCCTTGACAATCCCACCAAACACACAGCAGAACCTTCCTGGCCGTTAATGAGGGCTTGGCCACCGTCTGAGCCGCTTCAGCGGGCTTCGACCACGACCGTTTGCGCTTCACGTTGTCGTAAGTGACCCACTTTTCATCGCCAGTCACCATCCGCTTCAGAAACGGGTCGATTTTGTTGCGATTCAGCAGCGATTCACATGCGTCGATACGGTCAAAGATGTTTTTTTGCGTCAACGTGTGTGGCGCCCATACATCGAGCTTCTTTGTGAATCCAAGCTTCTTCAAATGGTTAATAACGGTTTGATGACTTATCCCCAGCTCTTGGCCGATGCTACGGTCTACTATGCCGGTCTTTCTCGGCTAATTCAGCGATTTTCTCGCAATTTTCGACGACAGGCCTTCCGGAGCGTGGCGCATATTCGACGACCTCTACACCAGAACGAAAACGTTGAAACCATCGTTGTGCGGTGGAAATGGAAACTGTATCGGGTCCATGAACTGCACAAATTTTATTGGCAGCTTGAGATGCATTTTTGCCTTTGTCATAGTAGTACTGTAAAATATGTCGGATTTTCACTTTATTTTGCTTCTTATTTGCGACACTATAACTCACGAACGACTTAACCAAACAAAACACTGTCAAGGACTATATTATAGCGCGCAAAAATACCTTTCCAACAAGCTACAGTATGACTCGACACAATGAATACAACTAGAACTACGCGCTTACAACGACATCTCGCGGAAATACCGCAGGACTTTTTTGACAGCCTAATATATGTGTCATCATTTCGTGGTAGTGGCCATTTTGGATTTGAATTTGTAAATGATAACTAAAAAAATAACTGTGTTTTACTACTCAACATCTTTCAATTGACACCCATATAGATAGGGTTTTAAAAAAATATTTCATTTGATACCCATATCGATGGGGTTCTGAAAAAATATGTAATCCACCATTTTGTGGTGGCAGCCATTTCGGATTTGCATTTTTCATAAATAACTGTGTTCTACTAGAGTCAATCCCCTCTATTTTATACCCATATTGATGGGGTTTTGAGAAAATATATAATCCGCCATTTATAGCGGTCGCCATCTTGGATTTTCAAGATCGTGGAATACGCAGTTTTATAATGACTGCAGAGATAAACTCTCTCCAAGATGATATCATCAATCAAACATACGAACTGGTCAAGCAAGCTCTGCAACCGAAGGCAATCCTCAAGAGTTTTGATAGTCAGATATATCTTCAAACCTTCTGCGTAGATCGATATACCGCCGGATGCGAGAATAAGCGACATGTCGTTGTAAAATATCGCGAACAGCAGTGGCCCTAGATTGCTGCCTTGTGGAACTCCCGAACAAACAGCAAACGAATATGAAGTGTGAGACTGGAGCTTAACTCGGAGCGTCCTTCCAGATAGGTATGACCTCAGCCAGTAGATGAATTCTTCAGAAGCAACAAGACGAGATAGTTTACACAACAAGATGCAGTGGTCAATTCGGTCGAAAGCGTCTTTTATGTCGGTATAAATATCATCAACTTGGGCTCCCTCTTCAAGGCGGTTGACACAAAACGATGAGAACTCTAGAAGATTTGTGCTAACCGAGCGTCCTGGCATAAAACCATGTTGTATTGGTGAGATATAGCTCTTCACTTCGAAGAAAACAACAACGTTCACGATCATCTCAAATAGTTCAGATGCGGCAGAAAGGCTGGTTATCCCGCGATAGTTGATCACGTTGTACTTATCTCCTTTTTTGAAGACGGGAAACATATAGGAGTGCTTCCACACATCTGGAAAAATTCCTTGATCCAGCGAAGCAGTGTAGATACGGGAGAGTGGCACAGCCAAAGCTGAAGCACAGCGAAAGAAAACTATTGCTGAAATGCCATCTGGGCCAGGAACTGTTGACCGTTTCAACTTTTTTACGCTTCTCTCAATCATCTGTGGAGTAACAGCGAATGACCGCAAGTCTATTAAGGCCTCCGGAACATTCGCTGCAGCACATTCGGCTTCGGACGGGGTAGCTGCATCGGCTACAAACACTGAAGCAAAGTGTTTTGAGAACAAATCACACGTTTCAGGAACAGAGGACGACTCTCGATCTCCCAAGAACACCTTAGACGGGATATCTGCAGTTTTCCGCTTGGAGTTTACAAACTTCCAGAAACTTCTTGGATTCCTGCGCAAGCTCGTCTGGACACGAAGTACGTATGATTTGTAGAGAGCTGCGTTGAGACTGCGGTATGTATTGCTAGCGAGTTGAAAGTTGTGTTTTGTTTCAAAAGTTCGTCGACGACGCAACCTGCGTTGGTCGTTCTTGTCGCGCATTAGAACGCGTAGGAGTGGAGTACTCCATGCTGGAGACATCTGATTTTTTTTTCGTGGAGTATTTGTGACTACAGTCAATTTTGCAAAGCGCGTCGCCATATTGTTAACGTCCTGACCAAGGACACTCCAATCGTAGCTACACAGAAACTCATTGAATGCAGCGAAATCAATTTCAGAGTAATTCAACGGTTTTTCAGCTTCGTTACGATCCTTAGCAGCCGATACTACTCCACCTGTGGCTGATAACGACAGTTCTAATGGTGGATGGTGCAGATCCAACGGTAACAGTGGCGATACGGATTCGCTAATAGCTATATTAATGTCGGGTGCGCAGAAAACCAGATCCAATGTGCGGCCAGATTACAGGTTTTATATTTGGATTCTAAATTATTAATCCAGATTTATACATTCCAGATCCAGGTTCAGAGTCCCACGATTCTTAACTATGGATACGGATGTTGTATTCAAATCCGTATTCCCGTTTCAGATTTCAAATCAAGATTCAAGATTCAAGATTCCACGATCAAGTTCAGATGTGAAATTCTAAATTCAGATTCTAAATACCATATCCAGAGTTTGGACTCAAATTCTAGATTCTGATTGAGAATTAGATTCAGATTCCATATTTCAAATTTTAAACTTATATTTCATTCTCTTGTTTCCGAAGGTAAATTCAGATTCCATATTCAGATTTCGGATTATTTCAGAATGAAGATTTAATATTCCAGGTTTAGATTTCATGTTTCAGATTTCAAATTTCAGATGACAAGTTCGAGATTGCAGATGCAGATCATAATTTCAAACCCTCATTTCGGTTGCAGATTTCGGATTCGAATCAAGATTTGAAGTTCCAAATACTGAATTCTAAATAACATATTTCAAATTTCAGATTCAAAGTTTTGGTTTCAGATTTAAATTTCCACAGATTCCGTGTTTAGAAACAAATTTCAGAATCTATATTCTGGTTGAGGTTCATGGGGCCAAAATTGAGGAACTAGATAGGATACGAGTTTCGAATTTCCCAATTTTTCATGTCTATGATCAGATTCAGATTCTAGGTCCAGATTCTAATTCCAGATTAACATACCAGTGGCTCTCTGTTCCTATTATTATTCCAATTCAAGAAATAAATTCTAATTTGTGTTGGAAGTTTGTCATTACTCGATACGATTACACAAGATCATGTTTTAGTGATATTTATTCAGGATTCTAGACTCTGGATACGCATTCGATATGCTAATTTAGATTCTAGACGCAACTAATGACTTGTTTATTTCTCGGGTCTTGTGTGTTATTCCCTTAACCCACGACTTAACTTCCAATGAGGCGGACCAAACTTTAAAAAAAAAGGTGGTCAAGTTTCAAGCTATTTCACTTCTCCGCTGAGTGTTCTAGAGTCCTATGGCATGCAAATACATCACGAGTGGGTGTTGAAGTTATATTTTTTGGTACAATCGACTCACCACGGGAACCAAATGTGAAATGCTTATTACTTTTTGGAATTTTTTTTTGTTTGCATGTAAAAAAGTGCTTCAGGGATTATACCTATAAAATAATGGGTTATCAGGAATGTAATGAACATTGCAGATGCCGGTAGATTTTGAACGAAACGGCTTCAAAAGCGCATCGGGTGGCATTGGGAAGAAACATTCCCACTTTGACCGCAGTTTGAGCCAGTTAAAGTATGGACTCATGAACTGGTGCTATGTCACAGGGAGATATACAACGAAACAACAGAAGCTTTGGATAAACTGAAGTTTAAACCAATTCAATTTAACTCTCCTTTTTTATCCAGCGATTTTGATTTCTTTCGGCTCGTTTCGCTCAAGAGCAATCTCAAAGGTAATTACGGACGATGAGGTGAGGGCTTGATAACATGATTACTCTTTTTATTCCCTCGCTTCTAGGATGTGTGCAGCACTTTTCAGTAAATCCTCGTAGTTGGGCTTTTTGTTAGTTTTCGGGAGCTCTGTGTGATAGCTCTATATGAGATGTAGAAACATCGATACAATTAACACATTTAGAAAATAAGCAAATAAAATGAAACACGCTTCGAACATTAAAGTTCCACTTTTTGCATCAGTCATGTTTCAATGATGTCAATCTCGATTCATTTCACAGATGCGTATATTCCTATATAAGCGATGAACTTATGTGAAAGTTGTGTTTTATGCGTGAAAATGTCAAGAATCGCGATAAATTCTAGTAACCTCAAGTACAAATCACAGCAAAAATAAGCTAGCGTCACTGTTGCACTTCTAAGACTTTATGTACTAAATCACCCATAGCAGAAGCTCATACGCTCAATTTCCACCGTTTTTTGCATTATTTACATAATGTACTCAGTCGGTATTCCTTTTACGTTGTATGTATTGCTGCTGGAAAAGCTCAAACTGCCACTTTCATTTAGTGTATTGAAGGCCAAATCTTGTTTGAACAGAACGTCATCAAAACGTTAACTCGGTTGCAGTCACATTGGTAACGTTACTTTCAATGACACAATTATTATATATATTTTTTGCTAACGTCCCATGTGGTGTTAAGGGTGAATGTTTTCAAAAGAATATCATAAAAAAAATTGTTTCGTACTGTTATGGGAGACCTTTATGAACTTAAGAACGGAGTTTCGAAAGTCGACTGTAATTTCAATGACATCCTACCCCTCGCAGAGTTTATTTGCTTGGTTTATCAGCCTCAAATAATCTTATCGTCCACACAACTGAAAGAAAAACCCCAACGACACCGTGCTGAAGTTCCGCATATATGTAACTGAAACTCGCACTTCAGTCTTGTAGATAAAAACCCTAATCCTATTAGAGAATAATCAGTATCGCATATTTTTGAAGCGTTATTGAACGTCGTTCAAACAGGCAGGGGCAAAACTCTGCTTCTTGCTTTCCCTAGCGAATTAGGATCAGAGAAAAACACAGTTTGGGATCGATTTCATAACCCAATATAGGTCAGCTGATCCTGCTCCGTGTTCCCCCCAACCCAATCAACTCCCCACATGTGCTGCTGTATGTGCGACATGTTACGTTTTGACAATAACGACGACGACGAGCACACGCTACCCATTGGATGAATATAAACATTGAAGAACTGCTTATACAATCGTGCAATTGTAATGTTTGTTTGTACGTTGATAGTGGATGTCGCCCCAAAGTTTGTTCGAAAATGAGCTTTGTGTGTAGGTTTGTTGTTGTTGTTGAAAAGGGGTACAGACACAGCTGGCCCTTATCAATTGGCGTTTTTGGCGTCACGGGACAAGACGCGGCGGCAGCAAACGAACCGTGCGGCCGATTGCATCGCGTGAGTCTTTCGATCGACTGTCGGTTTGTTTACTTTCGCGATCGTGCACGATGTACTCCTTCGTTATCGCTTTGATTGAAGGGGGTTTGCTGGTTTATGTTATTGGTCACAATCAACATCGACACTGAGTAATTGTAATTGTAATTGTGTCGCACCGTTATCAATGAGCGTAATCTATCCTGATAACTCCATGTGGAATTCGAAATGAAATAATTTTATTTCGATCAGGCTCTATTTGCGAGTGTTTTAATTTAAAGCAATAGTTTTCAAAAAAATGTATTCTTTGAATACACTCCGGTTGGGACTTAATTTAACTTTAATTGACCAGAAGATCAGTAAGGCGTGACCTGAACGAAGATCGAAATACAGGGTCCAGCAATTCAGATGCAAGAATGTCTACTTCATTTATACATCAATGCATTTTTGCGACAAGTGGGTCAATATTGTTGCACTGCCATCACTGGGCTAAAATGAAAACGGTCTTGTTGGTTGCTATTGACTTCAACCTACCCTTGGACAATTCTCTCATTCAGGAACGAGAGCCCAAGCAGACTGCTTGTATCATCAATAACTATTCGTTCTGGTACTTGATCTAATAGTCCGAGTTAGAGGAACTCCTAACATATTCTCTCGCTCCAGTACAAGAGCTTAGTGTTAGCACATGTAGAAATTTATCAGGAAAAGTACGTCTTTTTTCGTTATTTCTGGTATAGATTTTGTACGATACAAATAACAGATTATTTAAGTGTAAAATTAATTAAATTTAATCATATTGTAATTTTGTTAGAACAGATTTGTATTTGAAGTCAATATCCATCCATCAACTAAAGAAATATTATCCATCCATCAACTAAAGAAATATTAACGTTCAAATTTATACAATTTTTCAATTGAAACATTTAAATGGGAAAGACGAGGGAAAGGTTTGACGTAGTCCTACGTCAAAACTTTAAAAATTCCTGAGAAAGTCCTTCGAAAAGCTGCCGTCTAGACGCTATCCCGGTGAATTGTGAATGCTGATTGACGATGATCGTCAGTTGAACTGCATCGTTTTTTGTTGTATTATAGAGGCTTTATACTTCAAATGATTGATTTTTTTATTAGAAAGGTTTTGAAATACAAAGTTTATTCACCTCCATCGTATTAGAAGACCAATCAATGGAAAGTCCTAGGATTGAACCCACAGTAAACGGACACGCAACTCTAGTAGATACGGAGACGCTCAAACGTCAGTGACAAATTCTTCACGTTGACCATTTTTGTAGTCCGTGTTAGAAGAATACCTACCGATCTGTGTAAATGTATGTGGATCATGTTCTTTCGCTCAAGTACAACTAAGTACAGTTGAGAAAGGCCATTTTGGACGCTCTCGCTGCCCTCTGGATGTCCGCCGAATCGTAATTGATCGTAAGTAACCATTTCGTCAGAGTGCCCGATCTGGTAGTCCGTGTCAGGGAAAGGCGATAAGGAAACGCTTTGCGGTCTTTAAAATTTTGTGGAAAATTAGACGCCCTCATTTCAACGCAATTTTAACAAAATAACTACACTGGAGTCGCTTTTTCCAAAATCCAAAATCCGCGTGAATTCCAAAATTCACGTGAAAATAAACCGGGTAAATTTCAAAATCCTTGTAAAAATCTAACAAACAGTGAATTATTAGTTTAAAATACAACCCATATTCTAACAATTGATCAACTGATTTTTTTTGCATGCTACAATCATGATATATTTTTCTCCTTTTATTTTCCAAGTACTAATCAGTGATAGAATACAAACTTATTTCGTGAAAAGTCATATCGATTAGCACATTATTTTTATTTTTACGCAGTTGATACGTGTCGCGTAAATTCCAAAATCCGCGTAAATTTCAAAAACAGAGTAAAAAAACCGCGTAAAAAAACTTCTGTGTATCTGCTAGGGAGTGTCCAAATCAATAAATGCAATAAATCCCGTAAATTCATCAAGGAATGACTGAGCGTTCGAATTTGCTTTTCTGTGTCGCAATCAGTTCAGGAACAAATGAATAATTCTACAAAAATCAGTCGTGACTACAAATACGGCATTATAAAATTAACATTCTTGTTTGTCAAGTTCATTATACTCTGTTAACAGTTTTCAGATAGTTTTTTCTGGGTCAAAATTGTGCCTTCCTACCCGTACCTTCAATAACAAGCAATTAATGCACCGCCTAGGGGCTTTTTTAAAACGGTCTTATTAAGCTTCACCCGTTTGTACGTGTGTAACTTTGTCAATTTGTCTGTAGCAATGCCCTACATTATTACAAATTTGATCCCCTTCCTGTTGACCGATTGATCTGAAATTTGTTTATCTCTGCAGTCATTATAAATTATTCATTTTTTTTTATCTCTGCAGTCATAAATTATTCAATAAATTATTCAGGTCAACGACTTGGATGATTGGGTGTAGCGCTCGACCCTAAACTGACCTTCGACCGCTCTGCGCTGATCACTAGAGCTAATCGTCAGCTTGGGTTCATTTCAAGAATATCTAGGGACACCGATCCTTACTGCCTGAAGTCACTCCACTGTTCTCTTGTAAGGCCAATTCTTGAAACCGCATCGGTGGTTTGGAACCCTTACCAACACATGTGGAGCATCAGGATTGAACGAATTCAGAAACGCTTCATCCGTAGAGCGCTCAGGCATCTACCTTGGCGTGATCCACGGAATCTGCCGCAATATATAGCTAAATGTCGATTACTGAATCTGGATACGCTTGAACGTCGTAGGCGTATTCAACAAGCCACTTTCGTTGCCAAACTAATTTGTGGCGAATTAGATGCACCTAACTTGCTAGAGATGGTTAACTTTCGCGCTCCCAACCGAATCCTACGATTCTCGTATTTGCTGCAACCGTTCCCGCATCGTTCAACGTTTGGTCATCATGAACCGATAACGGGAATGATAAGGACATTTTCATTAGTAGAACATTTTTTTTGATTTCGGAGAACCGTCACAACGCTTCAGAAATAGGATCAAGAATTCTAATGTGCTTAATGTCATGTCACGATGTTGTCAGATGAATTTAAACTCAAACAAATAAACAAATAAACTATAATTTGGAATCTGATATCTGGAGTTATGGTATGTTATTTAAAACTGTACTTTGGAAATAGAAATTCTACATTCCTAAGTTAAGAATTTTAGAAGTCGGGATCTGAATTTCCAGGATTTTAAATTTGGGGTAATGTTCCGGAAACTGGATCTAGAATTTAATTGCATATTGAGGATCTAAATGCTGAAATTGAATTCTGCTATCTTACATCTGACCATGACATCGCTGTATGGAATATGTTTCTGAAACTAAAACTGCGCCGTCATAAATTTGCGACTGTCATAAATATCGATTATATAGAATTGGGAATCTGAGATCTGGTGTGAATAAATATTTATTTAGAATTCGCATCTGAAACTTATACCTGCAATCTGGAACTAGAAATTGGACTCTAAAATTAAGAATCTTAATATTTTATATTTTTTCTGGCTCAACGTATTTACAACATGCCTGGTTCGGGGCGAAATGTACTCACTGTAGCACACTCAAGCATACTTCCTGCAGTGCTACAATGTCAAATTTGCAGTTTTTCAATAGTTTGGAAAGCACAGAAGTTCTTCCGAGTTCTTCCAATCCTTTAGTCCGTTTTCGTCGCCTGAGTCTATGTCGATTAGCCCGGTTTAAATCATGTTCTTGTGTATCGTTCGTTCCTTTATGTTTTTGTGGTAAGGATTGCAATGCCGGCTGGCTACCGCTACTTCGCGAGAAACCATCTGTGATACTGTTGTTTTACTTCCCGAGTCTCACCAGGGCTGGACAAAGACACTTGTAACAGTACAGCGTCAAGTCACTTTGAGGAGATATTTGAGGATTTTTTGGATTTCTTGGTAAGTAAACAATATTGACATCCCACCACATCCTAGACAGTTCCTCCTAACTATTGCAAGTCAGAAAAACGATCTTTAATAATAGATTTTCTGACCATATCCCAAAAACGGCGTTATGGTTCATAATTTGTCATGCGTAGATCGCTTTCATCTATTCGTATTCCGATACGTGGCGAAGGAGGATATCTCTAGAGTACACCGAGTAGAAAATTTTGGTGGTCCTAAAAAGAGACGATAGTTTCCGTGGTTTTGTGGAATCAGCTGAAGATTATTGATACATGACTCAATCTTCCCCTCGTGAGAACAGTTCACAAGCTGGTCATATGCGGCAATTTGTTTTCTTGGATCAATGTACGCATTACACTGATTATTCATTGCGAACGTTTCGCGTCGGCTTCTTCACACACAAACACACACTCGGTCACAGGCGATTATATATTTGTTCAACTAGTATCATCATTCAACAGTGTGTACGTGTCATGCAATAATACAGAAACTCTCTCCCCCAGACGTCATGAAAATCGACGCGGTGCCTCCATTTTGGATTTGCCGTTGCGAACAAAATTGTAGCGTTGTGTGCGATATCTTTCATTTAACCTTCCCAAGAAAGACTGTTAAGCGTTAGCTTGCCGGAGCGAGACACAATGTCCATAGAACGAACGCTGCATTTGAATTTCGAGAGTTGGAGATTTCAGTGAAACGTTGTGGATGTAAAGAAATTGGTCATTGAAGCAACTTCGCATACTCGAAATCTCCAAAAAATAGACTACTTTTTGAAAAGGGTCAAATTTTTTTTTCTAATATTTCACTCGTAATCTTTTTGGGTGTAAATTGTCTCGTTTGACATGTTATTGACATGTTTCTAAATAGAAAAAAGTTTGCAGAACCAGTAAATCGCGATAATTTACACACAAATATGTTTACGAGTGAAACATTAGTAGTAATTATTCAAAGAAAATATTAAGAAGTTGTTGGTAGATAAACTCTTCCCCTGTAAAAGTGCCCATTTTCCGATGATTGGATGACTTGATGGTAATTTTATGCTCTTTTTTCAGAATTCAATGAAAATGGTTTTGAAAATACAGTGCTATCCGTTTATAATGCCATCGAAGGGAATTGACCAACGCGCCATAATAAGCAGACGTCATATGAATCGTTTTGTGAAAAAATGTCGGTCATTGCAATCGAACATAATTTATTGAAAATGGATCATAACAGGTGACATCCCACTGTGAAGGAAGTCATTATATCCGACTTTCTTACAAAGAATTTTAAATAAAACCAAACTTCATTATGTAATTACGGTTGATCAATATAAACAAAGTCATAATAAACGGATTTTACTGTGATTTTTCAAGGAAACTTCACCCTACATAAAAAAACAAAGAAAGTAATGCAAAGAAGGGTTTAACAATGTCCAATATTTCATTCTTTGACCAAAGTTTTGTAGATCTTATAGTTTTTGAGTTAGAAATTTTAGTAAAAAATTAAGAAAAAAGAAACACTTCGGCTTTTTTTAAAAAAGTGGTATAATTGTTTTGAGATTTCAAGTATACAGAGTTGCTTAATTAGCCGATGTCTTTAAACCCACAACGTTTCACTGTAAACTGAGATGGTGCAGCCTATATTCTTAAGACGAGTTGGTATGGAATTCGTCAATTATTAAGTGGTGAAATCAACGCGTGGGGAGAGAGAGATATATAGTGAACACAAGAAAAGGATT
The DNA here is from genome assembly GCF_029784135.1 of Toxorhynchites rutilus septentrionalis. Taxonomy (NCBI): domain Eukaryota; kingdom Metazoa; phylum Arthropoda; class Insecta; order Diptera; family Culicidae; genus Toxorhynchites; species Toxorhynchites rutilus. Next base: position 66,084,258 of record NC_073746.1, on the reverse strand, counting down.
AGTAATGTTTTCCGAGACAAAACAAGAGATTTTATAAGTGTCAAAAACTTAACTTCTCCAATCTACTTTAAATTGAAGAAGGAATGGTCACAGATTCTAAAATGAAGAAATGAATTGGAGCAATTTTTATTAAAGCCACTTCTTGGCGTAAGGCAAGACGTGACATCTTCTCAGGAGGAGATGTTTCCATTAACAAAATCAGACGTCCCAGAAGATAATGAATTGTCAGCTTCACACCAAGGAGAAGTAGTAAGTTTTAACAATTTGGATGCCTCGTCATACCACGTATTACATAATGAACCAACTTCCTCGCCTCAACAACTAAATGTAGTTGAAATTTTGATACTGCCAAAATTTCAACCGTGTGAAAAGTCCACTTAAAATGAAAGAAATCCAAATTAATATTCTTTCTCGATAATTATGGCAACAGAGACAAGTTGGGATGATAGTGTTAGAAGCGAGGAAGTATTCGGAAATCGTTTTAATGTCTTACCGTAATCTTTACAAATCCCATAAGAAATCGAGAGGTGGCGTCCTTATTGCTATTGATTCATCAATACATTCAGAACATATTCCAACAACAGAGTTCGACGAGATTGAGCAAGTGTGGGTCAAAGCACTTATTGCAAAAGAGATACGTATATTTGCATCTGTTTACTTCCCCCCTGGTCGTGCTCAAATTAGTTGTTATGAGAAATTCTTTGAAGTTGCTGAAAATATTTTATCCTCCTTTGCATCAGAATAAAAAATCCATATATACGGAGATTTCAATTAACGAAATGCGGACTTTTTCACTGATTTTGACAATGTGTTTATTTTGCTTCCAATTGTTGGTGATAATAAGACTCTGCAATTTATTTTTGATAAAATAGCCGGTCTTGGGTGGAATGAAATAAACAATGTTCAAGCTATCGAATATTCTATATTTATAGATAACACCCAAAAACCATTTGATTATGAATTCGAGGAAGTCTCTGATTACACTAAAGCAAATTACCAATTAATTAGGTGTAAGCTTAACTATATTAAACGGCAGGATTTATTTAGAAGTGTGGAAAACATTGAAGTAGCAATGACGACTTTTTACTCGATGATCAATGAAATTATAGAGGAGGAGATACCAACAAAACGAAAAAGGAGAAATATAAACACAAAATATCCGATTTGGTTTAATCATTACGTACCACGTACGTATAACTCATCATCACGGGAGAACGGCTAATCAGATCTACGTCGTCCATATATTTTGTGAGTTTATCTTCACCCAAATTAAAGGGTTAGTCACATCAAATTGCATCACGGAAAAAACGCTGTAGAAATTCGCCCAGTAGACCGATCCTTTTGAAAATTTTAGACAGTAAAATAAAAACTATTAAACAACTTTTGGCATTTTCTTTTTATTCATACTTCGAGCCCAAGCCCGTATGCTCGCACCTTCCTCTTTACCCCGTCCATAAGGTTCTGTACAACGTCAGGTTGTAGTTTTTTGAACAGAAATCCATTTTCTCTTGAAGTCCGCCTCCGATTTGACAACTTTTGGGTTCTTCCGGAGGGCCTGCTTCATAATCGCCCAATATTTCTCTATTGGGCGAAGCTCCGGCGCGTTGGGCGGGTTCATTTCCTTTGGCACGAAGGTGACCCCGTTGGCTTCGTACCACTCCAACACGTCCTTTGAATAGTGGCACGAAGCGAGATCCGGCCAGAAGATGGTCGGGCCCTCATGCTGCTTCAATAGTGGTAGTAAGCGCTTCTGTAGACACTCCTTTAGGTAAACCTGCCCGTTTACCGTGCCGGTCATCACGAAGGGGGCGCTCCGCTTTCCGCAAGAGCAGATCGCTTGCCACACCATGTACTTTTTGGCAAACTTGGATAGTTTCTGCTTGTGAATCTCCTCCGGAACGCTGAATTTGTCCTCTGCGGAGAAAAACAACAGGCCCGGCAGCTGACGAAAGTCCGCTTTGACGTAGGTTTCGTCGTCCATTACCAGGCAATGCGGCTTCGTCAGCATTTCGGTGTACAGCTTCCGGGCTCGCGTCTTCCCCACCATGTTTTGCCTTTCGTCGCGGTTAGGAGCCTTCTGAACCTTGTATGTACGCAGGCCCTCCCGCTGCTTAGTCCGCTGGACGAATGAACTTGACAAATTCAGCTTATTGGCGACATCCCGGACCGAACTTCTCGGATCACGTCTAAACTGCTTAACTACGCGCTTGTGATCTTTTTCACTGACGGAGCATCCATTTTTGCCGTTCTTCACCTTCTGGTCGATTGTTAGGTTCTCGAAGTATCGTTTTAGTACTCTGCTGACCGTGGATTGGACGATTCTCAGCATCTTACCGATGTCCCGATGTGACAACTCCGGATTCTCGAAATGAGTGCACAGGATTAATTCACGACGCTCTTTTTCGTTCGACGACATTTTTCCAAATTTACGAAAAATTGACAGCGAAGCATGGCCAACGTGATCTATACACTCTTATCTGATTATAAGCGAAAGCTGAAGATATAATTCCTAATAATTAAATTTCTACAGCGTTTTTTCCGTGATGCAATTTGATATGACACACCCTTTAGAATGATAGAGTACTTTGGAAAATATTTGAGATGATTAGAAAAATTCGAAAAAATTGGCTATGCATATCTTTATTCATAAGAAGGATATTTAAAATAAAAAGGGAAAATTCGAAAATAAGAGGTACGCATATGTATGTTTCGCTGTGAAAATCATCATTTAGATCAATTTTACAGATCTGAACGATAACATACACACTCTTTTGAAATATATTCGTTATTTTTACCAATCAAAATATTCTCTAGAAATACATTATATGGCAGAAAAACGTTTGCCGGGTCAGCTAGTAAAAACATAAAGAATTTAAAAAATAAAAAACAGAAGGCACATAAAATTTAGAAGAAATACAAATCTAACTTTTATCTCGAAAAATATCTGAACATTTGCGAACAGCTCAACTCAACAGTTAAAAGCGCCTTTGAAGATTACAACTTGAAAACAGAGTCGAACATAAAGTCTAACCCGAAAAGTTTCTTTAATTACATAAAAACAAAAGTAAAAAGCAATGATTTTCCATCACGCATGCACCTTGACGATACCGTGGAGAATGAGTCAGAAAAAAATTGCAACCTCTTTGCAACATTTTTTCAAGAAGTTTATATTGAAACAGCTGAGGAGGAGTCAGAAAACTAACTTACATTGAAATTTTTGACGCATTTAATAAGTTTGATGTCTCGAAAGGGCCAGGTCCTGACGGAATTCTACAGGTTTTTATAAACAAATTAGCATCTGAATTAATTCATCCACTTCTATGGATTTTCAATAAGTCATTGGAATCAGAAAGGTTCCCAAAAATATGGAAAAACTCTTTTCTTGTGCCAATAATCAAATCTGTTAATCGATCCGATGTAAGAAATTATCGTGGAGTAGCAATTATTTCTTGCATTCCAAAACCCTCTGAAGCCATAATAAACCAAAAACTTTTTCAACAACTAAAGACACGAATTACGAATAAGCAACACGGTTTTTTCAAAGGACGACCAAAAACAATAAATTTGCTGGAATTTGTCACATTCACATTGAATGCAATGGATAATGGTAATCAAGTTGAAGCTCTATATACTGACTTTAGTAAAGCTTTCAATCGTGTTGATATACCCTTACTCCTTCTTAAACTTCAAAAAATAGGGATAGAAGTCAAGTTATTGAAATGGCTAGAATCATATTTGACTGACCGCACGCAAATGGTAAGATTTAATGAGAAAATTTCAAAACCAATATTTGTTACATCCGGAGTTCCTCAAGACTCTCATTTAGGGCCATTTTTGTTCATTTTATTTGTTAATGACGTTTGCATTTTTCTTAACAGTGTTAAGGCAATTATCTACGCAGATGATATGAAATTGTATATGGAAATAAATAATGAAGAAGACTCTCAGACATTCAAAAATGAAGTTGACATCTTTTATAATTGGTGCACTAAGAGCTCATTACAGTTCGATGTTAGGAAATTCACTTTGATGACTTTTACAAGAAGAAGAACACCATTGAACAATGGTGTTAAGCTGGGAAATCAACCCATCAATAGATGTCAACGAGTAAGAGACTTAGGCGTGGTCTTAGATTCGAAATTAACCATCGTTGATCATTATAATACAATCATCCATAGAGCAAATAATATGTTGAGCTTCATCAAACGCTTTAGTTACAATTTCCACGATCCGTACACAATGAAAACATTGTATATTACATACGTCAGATCAATTCTCGAATACTGTAGTATTGTATGGTCCCCCTATATATTTTCACACGAAGACAGAACTGAATCTGTACAAAAACAATTTTTATTATTTGCACTTCGTAAACTAGGCTGGTCTTCATATCATCTCCCTCCATATGAGGCACATTGCATCAATATGAAAAACTTAAAAGAACGTCGGAACTCTGCCATGATTCTATTTATTATTGACATCATATCACAACGAGTGGACTCAGAAGAAATATTAGGAAACCTAAATTTTTACGCACCGATTAGGAACCTGAGAAACCCTAACATTTTCTACATAGATTACCGAAGAACGAATTATGCCAAATATAGTCCTATTATTCGCATGATGAGCCTCTGTAACGAACACAGTGAAATAATTGATGTAACCATGTGAAGGTCAATGCTTAAAGACTATCTGAATAGAATAAGATATAGTTAAATTTCACTGTAATATTTGGGCAGCATATTTAGTCTACGCTGGTTTGACGAAATAAATGAATAAAATTTTTTTTTAATTATGTAACATGTTAAAATCCTGATTTGAATTAAACGGATAAATTATCCAGCCAGCCCTCTTTACTTTTTTTAGTTTAAGTAAGTAGTTTTAAGTAGTATTAAGAATGTATCAGTCTACAATTTTGATTGACGACAATAAATAAATAAATATGAATACAGTTAAGATTAAAAAATTTAAATTCTAGTAAAATTAATTTGGCGATTTTGGTCTTCTCACGATGAAACTCAATTAAAACCTAAAATTCCCAAAACTTGTTCAATTATTTGTTCACTCTGTCATCATAATTTTCAAGTATCTTTAAATCTGTGGCACAATTCGGGCATTTACATACGAAAAATAAACACTGACTGTCTTAGTTTTGAAATTCTCGACACCTCTATTGATCGATTGTGTTTTCCTTAAGTACTACATATTTTCTCAAGAACCCCTCAGTGGGAAGATGGGTCCCCCATATGTGCATTGTTGCGAGAGAAAAAAGAAGCACTTCAACTGCCACCGCACCAGCTAATCTGCATCATCGTCATCATCCCGCAAAAAGACGAGATTATCGAAAGGAGCAACGAACCCAACATCATCTCCTTCACATCTCGCTCTGTGTGTCGCTCTCGGGAGCTGTGTGTGTCTAGCGTTTGTTATTATTATTATTTGGCATTTACTGCTAGATACTTCATTCCCGTTTCCTTGAAGTTGATAGTTTATAAACGGACTTGCCATCCCTCGTGTCTCCGCGCTTGTCTGCGCTTGTCTCTGGTTCTGGCATTGGCCAGTTCCATTACAGGTTATATTTATAGAACGGTTTCTGGTCGACACCGAAAACGAGGATGAGACATTTGAAGAATCACTCATTTCACACCTCCTGTGTCCTCCCGGGTGTATAGGCTATTTAGTCTGCTTGAACTTGGTGTAAAGGTTTGTAAACAGGTCACAGCTTCGACTGCGAGAGTTCAAGAAATCATGTAAACTGACTAGCTAGCAGATCGGATGATGGATATTAGATTTCATAAATCGTTCGTAATGATGGGTAGTCAGAACGGACAACGAGTGCGCGAGCGAGGCGATGATGTGTGTTGTTTTCTGTTTAAACAAACCATAAATATATTTATGCTACGAACGTTTGGACTCTAAATTCAGACGCGTCGCGGAAGTAAATTGAAGGAGGGCGTGAAGCGAATGGAAGTTATGGCTAATAACGAAGTGTTGCTTATTTGTTTATCGATTGTAAGTTGTTTCTCGCGTGATGTTGGGCTAATGTGCGTTCTAAGAGGCGATCCTTTGCTTCTGAACTGCTTGCATTCCGGTCATTTCTAACGACTTCCACCTAATCCGCGCCGTTGTTAGACTATTAAAGATGCGCAGATAATCGCGCTTGATTCCATGGAAACTCCAACCTCCGAAGCTCTGCCACTTCCCAGCGTCTCGGTTCACCAGCTTGGAACGATCGTAACAAGCATTCCTTATGCAAATATCGCTTTCAATCGACTTGTTTCTAATTTTCCAGCGCGCCTCCGCCGGCATTTGTGCCGTTGGATCGAAGAAGAACAAGTGCTGCTGCTGCTGTTGGTTGCTGCCGTGAAGCGAAAGAATTTGAATATTTTTATTAACAGCCAACATAATGAGCTGATTGTTCTTCGCTCTCCATTGGGAGTTGTTTTTTTTTTTTGAAGAAACAGAAGGAAAAAAACCGTGCCCGTCAGTCGCCATCAGTCATCGGTCTCGTCGGTCATGCCGAAGCCGCTTCTATGCGCTTCTATATGTGTGGCTCAAAGTCGTTGAAGAAGGTGTGGTAGCTGGATCCCGGGGGATATGCAAAACACAGTTTCCGTACGTGCTTGGAATCGCATTTGCCGGGAAGGGAAAAAACCAAACGCCTTAAACCCGAATGCCGTCGGGGACTGACCTTGAATGAGAGACATAAAGAGGGAGGCAAAAGGGCGAGCCGGATGCCTTCTCATGTGTGCAACACGATTCAACCAAATTGATGTCAATTGCAGTCAATTAGAACTGTCTCCGGGACAACTCTCACTCTTTGCGTACCACTATCGAGAAAATTACGAAATAAAGTCGCTTGCCCATCAATTTACGGCGGCGCTGTCGATTATCTATCCAGTTTAATGGCCCATTACCTTCCCGTGAGGGATGAATTGTGTGCGAGAGGTGTTCTCGAATCATTAATACCCACTTCAAAGTCCGCATACCCGATCATTAACGATAGGATCGTTTCCCCGCGCATCCTTCGAACTATAAACACACACTCGAAGCACGCATCCATTGAGGCTAACAATTTACGACCTTCAAAGTAGATTAGGATCGAACAGAAAGGAAACAAAAGCATGGAAACTTTCCCACGGGTTTCTCTCTCCCTCGAGTTTTTATACTTGTCTCTCGTTTGCACTCGCTTAGACTGAAACAGGTTGTTACTTCCCTTCCTTGTTACAGGCTCTTGATTATCGACAGCATTCTCCCTTTCTCGGGAGCCCGCATTTCCGAAAAAAATATATTTTTATTTGGGCTCCTCATTTCGCATCAGCCTAACAGAACCAGGAGTTCAATATTTTGCCAGTAATACTCATGAAGTATGTCAGTAGTATGAAACCGATTACTCGCGGTTGACTCAGCGACCTACACGGACATAAGGAACAGGGATCTCTAAGTTTGAAAGAGGCACTGGAATTTTCATTGAAGATGCCGAAGCCAGTGGACCCGTTTATGAATGAACCGTCAGTGAAGAACATTGTATCAGATCTAACTTCACGAAATTTCGCCGAAAAGATCGACGGAATCGGCTTAAGTAGCGATATTGTATCCTCTCCAGCTTGAGAATATGAAATTGATCGCAGTTGGTCGGAAGCAAAAACTCCCATATTCTAACACCGTTAATATCGTTGTTTATACAGCTTCATGCGGTCTCCTGGATGAACACCCCACCATATTCTGGCTATTGTTTGGAGAAAATCGATTCTTTGCCGGTAATTTTGTTTGAAATTTTAGTTCTCATGAAATGAGAACTGTTCAGAATGTTCACATTTTTTCGACAACGCTCCAACCTTGTCAGGATCAAATGGAAGAGCTCAGGTTTTATTGAGGAACCTAAACATAGAAGCCGTATTCATAGAGTTTGTAGACAACTCTTTGAACTTTTGAGGACAACATGCGCTTGCTGAGAATCCACTGTGTGTGTCATTTTTTTAGAACCAGTGGCGTAGCGTGAACAAATGACACCCGGGGCGGGTGTCTTGGGTGAGCCCCTCTCCATTCAAACATCGTTTTTAAGTATTTTGGCGTAACCTAGGTTCACACGAGTTCCTGCCTAACCATTCTCAAAATATTTTTTTATTTGCTTACTATTTTGCCTAAACATATTTTCGGTACCAGCAGGATATAATTGGTTCCGCACTGAAAGCGATCACGACGCTCTAGTTCGCATGCTTGTGTATCATGAAGTGCTAACCGAAGCAGAGTACTCGCTCTCCTTCTGATGTAATCGCACCAGGGCCCTGGTATCCTCAGAATTGTTAATTCAATCGAGCTATGAAGATTCTGAAGCTACAACGGAGCTACAACATTGTCGAACTATGTTTGTTTCTATCTATGAAGATAAAAAAGTTAGATTTTTCATTTCATCGATAATTTTGGTCACCCTATTTTTGATAACATAAAAATGAACGCTCTATCATATGTAACAATTTTGTCGAAGACAGTTTTTGTCTAAACAATAAATATCTCCTAAAAAGTTGATTTTTAGCGTTTTCTATCTGAGTTGCATTAGGGTAAGTATGAAGAACGGTTTTTTTACTCTAAGTTTTATATTTGAAATCCTACATCAAAATAGTCTTCGTACGACTTTTAGAGCTTATCAATACCAACATTTTGCGATGCGGAATTAGTCAATATATTAATCCTGCTGAAGGTTTTTGATGGGTTTTCATCCAAAAACTCATATTTCAATTTTAATTAATTCAAACACGAAAAATAACATAGTTTTGAAAATCACAATCACATATATCACAAAGTGTGAAATTTGTTCTTTCAAATTCCGTCAACAAACATTATTCATGTTTGCCCCAAAAAGAATGACAAACAAATGAAAAGAGCGTTTTTTTTGGGAAGAAATATCAATAACTTTAAGTAAAGTTGAGATATTGACAAGTTCCGCATCGAAAAATATTCGTATTAATAAGTTCTAAAAGTCTTTCGAAGACAGTTTGTATGTAGAATTTGAAATATAAAAGTTAAAGCAAAAAAAAAAACTGTTTTTTCCGTGGTGACCCTAATGTAACTTAGAAAAAAGGCGCTATATCGTTTATTTCAAGAGATAGAATCAAACTTTGTTCTACAAAGATGTCTCAAATGACTGGGACTACAATATTGTAGAACTATATTTACCTCTATCTTTAAAGATAAGAAAGTTATATTTTTTATTTCATCGACAATTTTGGTCACCCTATTTTTGACAACATAAAAACGAGCGCTCTATCATGTGTAACAACTTTGTCTAAGACTTGTTGAAGAAGCTTCAGCGCAAACCCTCCAACACTCCAATCCTCTTATAAGTTATAAGCTTCGAGGGGAGGAATTTCATGCATCGAAACGATTGCCTCAGAGATTATTCCCGTAAACTTTCTCCAGTCAATATTTTTCGTGAGATCGCTCGCAATATCGACTGACTCGCGAGAATTTAATTCATTGGCGATCGATAAAATTATTGGTAGGTGATAACTACCGTTGGGAACTTTGATTACCTTCCACGTGCAATCCAGAGATAATGAAGAAGAACAAAGAGATGTATCTAGAGTACCTACCCGTGTAGGAGAGTTGGCTATCCTAGTTGCTTCACCAGTATTCAAAATTGTCATTTTGAAGTTGTCGCACTGATCATAAATAAACGTGGCATGGAAGTCACCTAAGATTAACCGCGGCTCTGGCGATTCATCGAGACTATAAAAAACTGATGTCGGCCTACCGTAGTTCTAGGAGGAATATGTATCGAGGAAATGCAGAGGACTAGGACATTGATGTGTGTCTGACAAGCGACAACCTTAATGCCTGTCTTCGATAGGACTCTATAGAAAGAATGATTTTTTTCGATTCCGAAGACGTCACCGAACGAATCATTTCAATGGAGGCGAATCGTGGAAATTCAACTCGTCGTCTGAAGAAAGTCATGTTTCGAAAAGGTAAAATTCATCACAGTAAAATCTGTGAAAAACAAACTGGAATTGATTTAGCTTAGGGATGATGGTTCTGCAATTCCACTGGCTAACAGTGGTCAAATCCTTGATCTCTTGCACTGAATCAGGCATCGAGGGAAAAGAACGCTGCTTAAATGGCACAATGTTCTTTCAAAAATACTAGAGGTGGGTTATATTTGTGATATAACCGCAAGGTAGAGGTAGGACTACCGTTGTATCAGTAATCATTTGTTTAAAGTTGCATCTGGGTATTTGCTGAATTTGCTGGACGTTTTTCTTGTAAATGTGTGAGTGGATGAGTGTTGAATTATAATTGATACAGGGAACAACATGAAATTCAACTCTTTTGAACTGACTAGTGGTCCTGGAAAGGATCGATGATTGGCTTTGTAACAGCTACTGAAAGTGGTTGATACATAATTATTTCTTTTCTCGAGAAAAATAACACGATATATATGTCCTTATTGTCAGTATGTATCTCCTCCTCTAGAGATTTACTGTCTTCATAAACGACAATCCTTACGTGCGATTCAGTATACAAACTATCTGCACCTAACGGTATGAAAAGCAACGATGTACATGGCTCCGATCAGATCGACAATAGAATAGAAACGGGAATCTCTTAAATGCTTTTCTTCTTCTTCTTCTTCTCCTTCTTGTAGGATTAAAGAGACTTTAAACCTTTTAGTTCATTCGTCTCTAGCCCTGAGAAGGGCCCTTTGAGACAACTCAATCCTTGAAAAAGATACTTCATTGTCGTTCGAAGCTTCTCGGTAAACCGTGTCCGCTTCCAGCAACATAAAACGACATTCTTGAAAAGGATTTCCGAGCTTATATAGAGCTTATATAGAGAAGTGTGTGTTTACATCCACTGTCGTCTGTTTTCAAAACAATTTTTAAGTGATTAAAACAAGCTTATCGGATCAATAAGTAGCAAGCATATAACTCTTAGACATTTCATCTTCCATACCACTTTGTTGAGCAGGAGAAGAATTTTTAACGCTCGAAATAAGAATCGATTTCTCCTCAGAAATACTCAGCGCAAATAATTATCTTTCGAATGAAGTGGTTACCATGCCATTTCGTTGAGCTTGACCAGAATTATTAACGCTCAGAGAAGATTTCTCCTAGGAAATACTCAGTACAAATAATACCCCCTCCCCACTTATTGAAAATGACGATTATTAGCGGCATTCGTAAAAAAAAATGATTTTATAACTGCTGTTTTCATCAATGTGGTTTCATTGATGTGGTGGAATATCCTCTACACCATATCAAACATTTTCTACTCTCTGCTATCAAATCCATAGTCAATAGCATCCATCTGTATCGAATTATCATCAATACTTCGGTTTTCGCTAAATGTTGAGATTTCTATGCCAGATAAAACGCCTTGAATGTATTCTGGAATGGCAAGTTCTAGAATACGCTTGACCACAGTGCAAGCTGGAAGAAATTTCTTTGACGAAAAATCCCCCGGCCAGAACGGGAATCGAATCCGAGCCCCCGGCGTCCCACATTATCATGCCGGGGGTTCGGGTTCGATTCCCGTTCTGGCCGGCGTCCCACATTATCATACCGGGGGTTCGAGTTCGATTCCCGATCTGGTCGGGGATTTTTCGTCAAAGAAATTTTTTTCCGACTTGCACCGTGGTCTTCTTTCTCGGAAGTGATGAAAAAGAGATATTATAATGTACCGGAACTTTCTGCATTTCAATGTTAGTTGTAAAAAAAACAAGTGTGTGTGACAAAATATTGCTACTTTCTGACAACAACAACAAAAAACTGCAATTCTAATCGCCACCTTTTTTCTTCGCTTTCTTCCAGGACTCCAACAATGGGATGATCGGCGGTCTGCAAGCGGAATTCGGTGGTCCTCCGTCGTCCCAGCTGATGACAACGCCGATGATGGCCACGGGCAGCGGTAGTGGCGGCACCCCGAACGGAGTGAGTCTGCATCCGACACCGCCCGGAGTTCACCACCATCCGGGTCCACCCGGTGGTCATTTACATCCACCGCTGCCACCCCAACAACAGCAGCAACAACAGCAGCAGCTTCAACAACAGCAGATGGGTGGACGCTCGGGTGGAACGGCTCGAGAGCGGGCAATGCACGCCGTTGAGTACTACAACAGCAATGTGCTGCGAGCAAGGGTTGGCGCAGGATTAGCTGGACCGAGGAATTCCGTCCACGAACGGTATCCGTACGTTCAGCGTCACCTGGGATCCAACATCGGCGGGAAACTGGCACCCCCGAGCTCGGATAACCTCTACCGAAGCAATTCGAGTTTGGAACTGATCCACGATCACAGTGGAAACCACGACGGGATGCATCCAGGGGGTACGAACCTCAGGCGGGAGTACGGCAGTCATGGATCGATCGATGTGATCTCTTCGGACCGACACCACGTTACGCCGACGACCGGCGAGAGCTTCCTTGCGATGTTGCAGGAGTACAGACCGGCGGTGTTTGGAATGGAGCATCCCCATAACCACCCAGGTCATCATGGTCATCACGATGGTCGTAATGGGAGCGGTTTGATGTGCTCCTCCGGTGAGGATAGTTTGGATCGCGGTAATGCGAGTCCCAAGCTGAGAATGAAATTCAACAGATTGTGGTCCTCATCAGGTGGACATGGAGGGGGAGCAACAGGTGGGGGAAAACCGGGACGTGGACAAACACAGAGTGCATCTTTGGATGAGGCAACCATCAGTCCCAACATATCGGTGCTATCGAATGTGAGCACAACGTCAACCACAACCACCGTTTCATCGGCCGATATCGAGGAACGGCAGCGAAGACGAGCCTTCGCTCATTTCGACTGTCAATCGTTGACCGCCAATTTGGGGTACGCAGCGAAGCTGCGGGGATTGCTTCTGGCTAGAAGACGTAATACAACCACCGGTGCGTCTGCGGCTGCTACCTATGGAACAAGATCTTCCACACCGGATGGGGATAGCGTTGATGAAGACTACGGCGATGGACAAGGGAACGAACTGCTGGAGAGTTGCCCCTTCTTCCGAAACGAAATCGGTGGTGAGGAAGAGCGCGAAGTTAGCCTCACGCGGATGCAAAGTACACTTCCGATCGGTCAGCAGCGTCGAGCCATTCATCGACCAGTGCTAGCCTACGGAGTCTCAGTGCTCGAGTGCGGCGTCAACGAAACCCTGTGGAAGGCGAACACTTGCCCGTACCAGAAGGGTTCTCGCCCGATCGAACAGATAGACAACGGAGCTCTCTACTACCGACAGCACTTCTTCGGTCAGGAGCACCAGAACTGGTTTGGAATGGACGAACAACTTGGACCGGTCGCTATATCTATCAAGAAGGAAAAACTCCCTCCCAGTGCGACTCCAACGCTTGCCATCCACGGAACGGATGTTGCTTCCACCGCCAACCAAACCCAGCAGCATCTGTACCGGTTGATAGTCCGAACGTCGGAGCTGTTGACGCTGCGCGGGTCCGTCATCGAGGATTCGATTCCGAACCCTCGCGGACCCGGCAAACATGTTAGTACCAAAGAAATTCTGGAATACGTAGCGCCAGAAGTACAAATCAACTGTTTGAGGTTAGGTATCTCGACACCCCAGTGCGAACAGCAGCTCCTCAAGCTGGACGAGCAGGGACTGACCAACAAATACAAGGTTGGGATCCTCTACTGTCGCGCTGGGCAGTCCTCCGAGGAGGACATGTACAACAACGAGGATGCGGGACCCGCCTTCAATGAGTTTTTGGACACCATCGGAAAACGCATCCGGCTGAAGGGTTTCGAACACTACAAGGCTGGACTGGACAACAAAACGGACTCAACGGGAACGCATTCGCTGTACGCCGCGCACCAGGAGTGCGAGGTTATGTTCCACGTGTCCACCATGCTTCCGTTCACCCCGAACAACAGGCAGCAACTGCTACGCAAGCGTCACATCGGCAATGACATCGTGACTGTTGTGTTTCAAGAACCGGGAGCCCTTCCGTTCACCCCAAAGAACATCCGCAGCCAGTTTCAGCATGTGTTCATAATCGTTCGCGCCGTCAACCCTTGCACCGATCACACCCAGTATCGGGTGGCGGTGTCCCGTTCGAAGGAGGTTCCGGTGTTCGGTCCACCTGTTCGGCCAAGTGCTCTGTATGCCAAAGGAAAACATTTCGCAGACTTTCTGCTGTCGAAGGTCATCAATGCGGAAAATGCGGCACATCGTTCGGAGAAGTTTGCCACAATGGCCACTCGGACGAGGCAAGAGTATTTGAAGGACCTCACCGGCAACTTCTGCAGTGCCACGTTGGTCGATACGGGTCAGAAGTTTTCCATTTTCCCCAGCAAGAAGCGGGAGAGAAGCAAACCCAGATTCTCGGGAGATCTAACGCAGAGGGGAGCCTTCTGCTGGCAGGTCGTTCTGCACGATAGTGGCCAATCAACGCAGGTGGATTGTTTCCTGGGGATTTCGGCGGAAACATTTGTGCTGATTGAGGAGTGCTCGAGACAGATAATTTTTGTCACGCCCTGCAAGGCGATTCTTGGATGGTCTACCAGCCAAAATTCGCTGCGAGTTTACTATCATCAGGGTGAGTGTGTAACGTTGAATATGCGCGATACTGGCGATCGGGACGAACAGCTGGAGGTAATCGAGCGATTACGGGCAGTGACGAATGGTTGCGGAGCTCTGGAGCTGAGCCTACGGAGAAACCCGATGGGGCAGCTTGGATTCCACGTGCAGCCGGATGGAGTTGTGACGCAGGTGGAAATCTCCGGCCAAGCGTGGACGGCCGGATTGAGACAGGGGTACAGACTTGTCGAGATTTGTAAGGTAGCGGTCGCTACTTTGTCCCACGACCAGATGGTGGATTTGTTGAAGACTTCGGCCCAAGTTACGGTGACAGTGATTGAATCATTCGCCGATTTTAGTCCCCGCAGGGGCTGCTTTCTACAAAACTGTCGATTCAACTCGATTAACTACGAAAATGATTACGAGAGTGTACCCGAGCGGGCTGACAAGAATGGCAAGAAACATTTGCCAAGCGCTCAGTTGCAGTCTGCGAATCATCGCAGGAGGTATGAGCGGAATTTCTCCCCTCCAAGATCGAGCAATAGCTCGGGATACGGCACTGGCAGTAGTAGTAGATCTTTCACCGCTCCGAATCCTAACGGAGCACAACCAAATGACCACCACCGTTACGTCCCTGATATGGGAACACTAACCAGCTCCTCCAGCGGCCATTCTTCCAATGACGAACGATGGTACGATATCCTGGATCCACCGCAGGAAGCCCCAGCTTCAGCTGGGCCACCTCTCCCAGAACCAAATAACTATAACCACCCGAAGCTAACGGCCTCCAGCAACTCGCTGCCACTGGCAGGCGGCAACCCACGGCCGCTTTCTCTACACAACGATTCCCGGCAGCAGTTGAGCGGTGGTAATCCTAACGCCAACGCTAACATTGCCCTGCTCAAGCGACTAATCATCAGTGACGGTGGCAACAGTCACGAGAGCAGTCCCACCGAACCTCTCTACAGCAGCTCGATGAAGAACTTGGCTAATCATCATCACCTCAGCGCCACCGAGGAGGAAGACCTATCCCGACACAATTCACCGCAGCTCAAGCGCTCTGCCACAACCACCAACATTTACGGAATCAACGGCGCCGGCAAGCGGCAGGGCGCCAACGGC
This sequence comes from Toxorhynchites rutilus septentrionalis, assembly GCF_029784135.1. NCBI lineage: Eukaryota > Metazoa > Arthropoda > Insecta > Diptera > Culicidae > Toxorhynchites > Toxorhynchites rutilus. The sequence continues at coordinate 66,068,608 of NC_073746.1, read as the reverse complement.
CCTCTCAGCTCGAGCAGTACATCCAGCTCACGTAACAACAGTCCTCGTCCGAACAACGGACCAGGGGACGCTAAATTGCGGTCCAAAAATCAAGCTCCCCAACGCAACAGCGTCAACTACACCGGCAACTCTCTCCAGGAAGACCTCATGAAGCTAATCAACCCGGATTACATTGCAGCCGCGTCCAGCGACGATAACTTCAACGCTGGGTCGCTGGAGAAAATGCAGAAGGGGCTCCCGAATAGCCACAGTCTGGGGAACATTTCCTCCCTAACCTCGGGCGGACTGAAACCGATCCAACAGTTCTCGCAGAAGTCTCGCTCGCGCGAGGGAATCAATCTGGGATCGCCGAACAACCTGAAGGTGGCAGCAGCCAAAAGCAACGGCAACGTACCGTCGTCAAATCAATCCGAGCCCGAGTCGCTGTCGGAAGTAATATTCACCACAGCACGACCCGCCACGGTAATATCTTCCACCACGAGCAATTGTTCCAGTCCGGCCAGCGAGCTGAACAACAATGCCAACGGGAGCAATAGGCAGCAGCAGCACCAGCTACATATCAACGAGGATCATCTGAAAATGTCGCCCAGCAGGAAACAGCAAATGATAGCCGCTGCGGGAGGTATTTTGAAGGGCACTATGACGATGACGAATGGTGGTGGGGCTGGTGGACCACCACCACCACCAGCAGCAGCCGGCGGCGGAAAGATTCCGTTGCCCGATATGAAGGAGATGGACTGGAGCAGCCTGGTGGATACGGCGACCAAAGCGATGACGCAGGTAGGTGCCACGGTATTTGTTGTGTACTGCGTGGAAGACAAAAATCCAAACTATATTATTGGGTGCGCAACTTGACCAATTCCCTCGCGCTCACGGGGCACCTTCTGACTTCATTACAGTGATGCAGCGGGGATTTTTCATTTGCATGGAATTTTACTTCACTTCACTTTGGACTGTGGCGGATTGAGGGACTCGTTGCTTTGGATACAACAATACAACACACGCTTATAACTTAAACTATGTACATCATATTATTTCTTAATATTAATTATATAGGGTTGGGGAAAAAGAAATGGCGTATTTCTGATCGAAATTTGACGTTTTATTTAACATACTTAAAATTATCCAATTTAAGTCATATATGCGCCGTTGCCATTTAGAAGGCAACTTCTTAACCCCCCTCCTTATTTGCGTTTTGATAATCACTTGGAGCCAGGTCCGGACTATACGGTGGGTGCAATAGGACATCCCATCCGAGCTCCCGTAGCTTCTGGCGGGTCATCAAAGATGTGTGAGGCCGAGCGTTGTTCTGGTGGAAAACAACACCATTGCTATTGTTCATTTCTGGCCGCTTCTGGTCAATGGTAGGCCAAGCGTCGTTCAAGCTGCTTCAAACGGTCAAGCTGCTCACAGTAGAGAACCGAGTTGAGGGTCAGGTCATAGTTGAGCATCTCATAGTGGATGATTCCCTTCTAAAACCCACCAAACACACAACAAAACCTTCCTGGTCGTCAATCCGGGCTTGGCGATGGTTTAGGCCGGCTCACCGCGCTTCGACCACGACTTTTTTCGCTTTAGGTTGTCGTACGTGATCCACTTTTCATCACCAGTCACCATCTTCTTCAAAAATGGGTCGAGTTCGTTCCGTTTCAGCAGTGCATCGCAGGCGTTGATTCGGTCTAAAAGATTTTGTTTGCGTCAACTCGTGTGGCACCCACACATCCAGCTTTTTTTGGAATCCAATCTTCTGCAAATGGCTCCAAACGGTTTTATGGTCTATACCCAGTTCCTGGTCAATCGAGCGAGTGCTCACATGCCGATCTACTTGGATGATTTCAACGATTTTATCGGTTTCCACGACGCTTGGCCTACCAGTACGAAGTGTATCTTCGACAGCCACTACACCCGAACGAAATCGATCAAACCAACGCTGTGCTGTGCGAATCGTTACAGTATCGGGTCCATAAACTACACGAATATTTTCGGCCCCTTCGTTGCAGTTTTACCTCGCAGGTAGTAAAAACGTAAAATATGGCGAATTTCTTGCTTGGTGGAATCCATCTTTGACGCGCTATAACTTGAGACTGAAAAGGACAATCACAACACTGTTAAAAGGACACTTGTAGCACAGTTTGTAAATAGTAAAACACAAGATATGTTTAAGTGTTGCCATATATTGACAATATACGACATTTCTTTTTCCCCAACCCAATATAAATCGAATCGAGGATTCATTACAATCACTATTGGCGATCTAACGCTTATGACAGACATACAACTGTACTAGCGTTGTACTTCAAAAATTGTATGTCTGTCACCATGTACAGCGATAGAACCATGCAAGCAACTCGGTACAATCGCTGTACCTGTACCGACCTGCTTCACCGCTGTACATGGCTACAGTTGTACTGTGCGCAGGGCCATAGACGGTTAGTGGTGGGTAGCATGAACAAACCAAACACTTGGCAAAATTCGTTTCATTGACTTTCTCTTGAGAGAATAACTCAGATTGGAGACTTGTTTGTTATGTTTGGTAGTTTAGACGCTAAATAAAAATCTTTTTCATTGAAATATGTGGTGAAAATTAGTTGAATTCCTTATTGTCAGTTTGACATGCGGTACAATGAACAACCAAAGTATGTCTGTACACGTACACGTACACGTACAGCGTTAGTACAGCTGTATGTCTGTCCCTGGTATAACGCAAAACGTGAATGATCGGTGAGACATCTGGATTGTGTTTTTGAGCTAAGAAAATAATGATAATGTAACCTAAAACTGAAAAACAAATCACGTATGTTTTACTTCCGGACTTTCCAAGGTAGTTCTCACATGCAAGAACCATGCATTTCCCTACTTGTTTTTGATGGTGCCCTCGAATTTCCGTCTTTGATTCAACCATTGTCAATATCTATATAATTTTCACTACTGAAAGAGATAAGAAAATAACATGTTATATTAGGCTGTCAAAAAAGTCCTGCGGTATTTCCGCGAGGTGTCGTTGTAAGCGCGTAGTTCTAATTGTATTCATTGTATCGAGTCATACTATAGCTCTTTGGAAAGGTATTTTTGCGCGCTATAATATAGTCCTTGACTGTGTTTTGTTTGGTTAAGTCGTTCGTGAGTTATAGTGTCGCAAATATGGAGCAAAATAAAGAGAAAATCCGACATATTTTACAGTACTACTATGACAAAGGCAAAAATGCATCTGAAACTGCCAATAAAATTTGTGCAGTTTATGGACCCGATACAGTTTCCATTTCCACCGCACAACGATGGTTTCAACGTTTTCGTTCTGGTTCTGGTGTAGTGTCGAAAATTGCGACAAAATCGCTGAATTAGCAGAGAAAGTCCGGCATAGTAGCAGCCGTAGCATCGGCCAAGAGCTGGGGATGAGTCATCAAACCGTTATTAACTTTGAATTTGAAGAAGCTTGGATTCACAAAGAAGCTCGATGTATGGGTGCCACACACGTTGACGCAAAAAATATCTTTAACCGTATCGACGCATGTGAATCGCTGCTGAATCGCAACAAAATCGACCCGTTTCTGAAGCGGATGGTGACTGGCGATGAAAAGTGGGTCACTTACGACAACGTGAAGCGCAAACGGTCGTGGTCGAAGCCGGCTGAAGCAGCTCAGACGGTGGCCAAGCCCTCATTAACGGCCAGGAAGGTTCTGCTGTGTGTTTGGTGGGATTGTCAAGGAATAATCTATTATGAGCTGCTTCCCTATAGCCAAACGCTCAATTCGGACCTGTACTGCCAACAACTGGACGGCTTGAAGGTAGCACTCATGAAGAAGAGGCCAATAAGGAAGCGAGCTTCTATAACAGGGGTATTATGAAGTTGGCATCTCGTTGGGAACAAGTCATCGAACAAAACGACGCATATTTGACTTAAAACAGATGATTGTAACTAATTTTATGAACAAATGAAAATTTAAAAAAAATACCGCAGGACTTTTTTGACAGCCTAATATATAAAAATGCGCAGAATTAAATTTCTTGAAAACTCATCGCAATCAAATAATATTTTATGATTATAACATTGTAATTTATGGAAAGAACTACAAACCTTCCATAAGCTCACATGGCAAAATTTAAAACCATCATCACTTTCACCGCAGCGCCGCCTAGGTGTAGATTTGTACGTTAGATCGCCAATTGACGAATTTACGTTGGATTTACAACCAGATGGCGCAGCGAGTAAAATGAGGATGTTTTGTTTTTCTGGTATGAAATTCGTTCAAATTTTCTAGAAAAATCAGAATTTATCTTCAAATTTCCCGGTTTCATGTATTCTTTCCTCGCTGAAAAGGTTAGAAAATCATCATTTTACAATGTGCTATGTATATTACAAGGAATGGCATGTTGAAAGTATTGTAACTTTAATTTTTTTCAACTAAGTAAACGATGAATAGGGTGTTTTGCGCTAAAAATACTGCAAATCCTTCTCGTATCGACCCCTACATAATCAATGATATCAGCCAATTTGATATGATATCGATTTCATCGCAATTATCCATAGTATCAATAACCGGTATGCATTATCAAACTTAAAATTTTCGAAGATTATCTATGACTTTGGTCAAATCGCGTGTTGAAACCATCGTAAATATACAAAACTCCAACTTTCTTACCATATACTGACGACATTCAATGGCTGAAATGAATCTAAATTGAAATAAAATGAATAATCCAGCCTGAGGGCATCCGTATACTAGCACATAGGATTTGACAGCGTCAAACATGTCCGGGTCGCAAATGCAATTTGCGACCACTGTCACTCGCGAGAACTGCCAAACTCTCAAGCTGGTGTAAAACAAGGCACTTAACATACTACCAGGTGGGTCAAAACGTGAAGTGGTTTTCTGCAGCCATTTAAAAAATACACAAAAGTAAATTAAGACGATTGAGCACAATTTGTGGAATATACTGATACTTTATGAAATACTCATTGCTATATTCATTATATTCATTACGTTTTACGCTGCAAGCGTTTCATTTATTGTCTTATTTCACTTAAATTCTTTCAATTTCTTAAGTTGGTTTACATTATAATATAATACTACATTTCAAGTGATCAACCTAGGGTTCTACGTTTTATATTATCATTCAGACCCTTGTGATCATCATGATCATTACATTTCACATAAATTTTTTTTTCAAAAAACAATTCTTTTTTTAGTTAGCGAATGGGCGCACCTTGTTCCATAGATTTGCCTTGAGTTCGCCGAGTAATTTGATAGGTTTGGCAATGACAGCTAAATTTGTAGCACATCTTGACTCGCGGATCATATCCCCTTGCCCGGGGCTTGGAATAATCACCATCGAATCTTGCTTTTCAGTGCGTAAAATAAACAAACACCCTCACTTTTGTGGTTCTGAGTTCTAATGTAGATGTCGCATGAGCTGATTCAGCTTTGCGTAAATTTGTCAATAGACGAATATACGTTAGAATTGCAACTAGATGGCGCAGCGAGTAAAATGATGATGTTTTGTTTTTTTGGTATGAAATTAGTTTGATTTGTTTTGAAAAATCAGAAATTTTCTGCAAATTTCCCGGATTCAAGTATTCTTTCTTCGTTGAAAAGGTTAGAAAATTATCATTTTACACTGTTTCATTCATAACATATGACGAATGATTCGGTACAAGTGTTATAATTTAAATTTTGTCACTAGGCAAATGATGGGTGGCATTTGTTGCGCTTCAAATATTGTAGATCCTTCTCGTATCGGCCGAAAGGAAGCCCCTGCATAATCAATGATATTAATCAACTTGATATGATATCGTTTTCATCGTCATTATTCACAGTTTGAGCTTCTGAAAAATGTCCGAAAGTTAGTGCTCATAACCTATATTCACTATCAAACATAAACATTTCGAAGATTATCTATGACTTTGGTCCAATCGGGTGTTGAGACCATTTTAAATAGACAAAAATAGAATTTTCTTACCATTTACTGATGATATTAAATGGCTAAAATGATCTTAAATAGAAATTAATGAAAATAATCACGACCGAATCGCGCTTTTAAGTGCGCACAATAAACAAACATCATCACTTTTGTAGTTCTGAGCTCTAATGTAGGTGTCGCATAAGCTGATTAAGCTTTGCGTAAATTCGTCAATTCTCAGTAGCTTCGCTTCGACTAGAACTGTTTCGGCAGTCTCCGGCATTAAAAATTGACTTAACTAGAAAATGAATTGACTAGCGTAGACTACAAAAGATTCTAGCTCACCTGTAGCGTATGTCAAACCACGATGAACTCAAACATCGATGCATGCACACGTCCATGGGAGAGAGAAAGAGAGGAACAAATTCTTTTTGGGGTAAGTCACTTCAAAATGCAATGAGGACAATTTCACTGGGAAGAATGAAATGATATAGTCGAGTCGGTAGAGCGAGATAGGGACTAAACGCCCGACTGACTGTTTAGTCGTTTTGGCGGAGAAACTGCGTGAAGAAGCCAAAAATCATTACTAACTGAAGACGGATATAGTCAGTCAGATAGTCAGCTGACTCTCTACAGTTGACTATGACTATGCAGAGCCCTGGTGGTCATACACTAGTTACACTTTTACTATAAATGGTAATTCAATTTTCTCTCATGATATTTCATATGAGTCAAAGAAAGGACCTGTATATAATAGTGAATTGGAATTTGTTTGTTAAATTAACAGTTCAATCTATAAAGATAAAAATGATTTGGTGTCCGTTCATCACGATTTAACTAAAGAACGGATCATCGAATATGAATAATTATCAAAAAATATAAAGAATAGGGTTATAAAAATCAAAGGGAAAGTATTGAATCCGATTGCATTCGGTGGAAACGTGAGTTTTCGAAATTATCTAAATTAAAATATCTCTTATGGGCGGAACGAAGTTCACCGGGTCAGCTAATTTGAAAATGAAACTCGTTAGACCATACCAAATAGACTAATCTATCGTTTTCGTTCATGTTTTTCCAGCTCACCGAATCTGCTTCAAAATCGTCACACCCACAAGCGAATGTCTACTACGATGACATAAATCAAGTCTTGAATGGAGTGGTGCAACAGCAGCAACATCTCTTGCAACAGCATCAGCAACACCAGCAACAACAACAACATAATCATCATCAACAACAACAACAACATCAACAACAGCAACATTTCCACCATCTTCCAACCCACCAAAACGGCAATGGAACGCCAACCCTCTCCGACCTTTCGACCACACCAAGCTCGGTTTCACCTGTGTCAACCGGTAGTGGAAGCACGGCAAACAGCGCTCAGCTAGCTACTACTATGCAGAATAGTTCCAGCCTGCCGGAGCTCCAGACCCAGGTGACCCAACTGTCGGATCGTGTCCTGCGAGAGCAGCGCCGGCGACGTTCCCTCGAGCACGCTGTACGACGATTGACCGAAGAAAACCGACGTCTGCAGGACGAAAGCCAAGCGGCTGTGCAGCAGCTGAGAAGATTCACCGAGTGGTTCTTCCAAACCATCGATCGGCAATCTTAACAAAATCATATCTAAAACACAGGTCCCTAAGCGTGCTTAGCCCCAATAGCGTCTTCCAAAGTTATTCACCTCTCAACGATAGAAGCAATCATCGCACCCATATCTTGTTAACAATGCATATTCCAATTGTTTTTTTTTCCAAATGCGATCAAACTGACGAAGGAAGCCTTTCTTTTTAATCACAAACGAAGAATAGTAATCGATAAGTTTTGTATCTCTTAAGCGACCAAAAATATATTTAGTAAGTGAATATAAATCGTAATTAAAACAACATTAAGCAACATGCAAACACCAATATTAAATATGCCAATATACACTCCAGTCTCACTGGATCGTTAGATCGGATTACATATTTATACACCCCGTTTTTTGCGAATTCTACGAAGAATCACATTTAAAAGTATGTAGACGAATTTAAGACATCTTCTATCGACAGTAGTAGTTCAAACGTAATACTTTGTAGGAATCGAACTTACACAGAGTGGAAACATACCAAATAAAATCTATAGTAGAGAGTTCGCTTGTAAATCTGTTAGTTTCTAAGTTTAATTAAATGTGTATTATTAGTTGCTATTATTACTAGGTAAGGTCGTTGTTAAATTCCATCGAAACAGTTACGGAACTGTCCTTTCATTTTTTTTTCTCTCGCTACATCCTCTCATTGAAAATATTATTTTAACTCTTCTAAGATACTTAAATGCTTGAAAATCATTATAGTTATGACCTGGTTAGATTTAGTTACATTTAAGTTAGGACTTAAAAACTTATCCTGTTGTGTTTGATAAACAATTCAAACGATGAACGGTTGAAGTGAAAGAACAAAACATGCAATCAACACAGAACCGCATACAGGTTAATCCAGATATAATCACGTGTTGGAATGTAGCAAACGAAGTTATTATATACATTTATATATACATACATATATACACACAAGTTCACAATACAAATCAAGCAACACTGAATCACTTATTGAAACATGAAAATATACGTTAAACATTGAACAGTTTCCCCTGACTTGGAAAGAAAGCCATACACAATAATCGGCCTGTGTCCGGAACCAGGCCTAGCGCCTAGGCTCGTTCAAATTTTAATTCACAATTACAACTTTGATATATTGATCCCCAGTTTTAATTTTTTTTTTATCCCATTTATTTATTTAAGGCTCATTAGCAATCTAGCTGTAACAGAGCCGAATTTTAATCGTGTACATGTCACATGGTTATCATATCTATAATTAGCACATTACACAGTTGCCATTCGCCAGTATTCCTTCTATACCATTACATATGGTACATTCACACAGTAGCCATTTAGGCGTAAGAGCATTCTTTCTGTTCTACCATTATCCAGTTGGACCACCGGACAGCGGAGACAGTTGCTTGATCATTGTTGAGTTATTTATAGAACAGTAGCCCGATGTGTCTGGCAGAGCAGAGCAGTTGTATGGATGAATCGATCTTATTTCGACCGTGGATCGATCTCCATCGCTGATGATTGTTGCGTGGACGTAGCTATTCTGTAACAACACAAAGATGGTCAATGAGGGTCCTGAGTTTTGAACTCACGATAGATCGCTTACTAAGCGAACGCGCAACCAATGTGGCTACGGAGACCCCCCAGTTTTAATTTTGATTAATACGATTTATATGCTTCATGTGAGCTTTAAAATGATGTATATTTTTCCTCCAGATACTCATTCAACACGAAGTTACGGCTTCTCAAAAATCACGAAAAATCTCGATTTTCCTAAAGCTTCTTTGTTTGATTGTTACTTCCAAGTTTCAACTACAAATATTTTATCATTTTTCTTCAAAAAAGCCTAGAATTGCAAAAGAAAAACTGACGCAAAGTTCTCTATTTCATGCTTTTCATGCTTTTTTCTGTACGCTGTGACCCTGATTTCTGCTGTATGTAGATAAACCTACAACAACCAAGAATTTTAATCCTCTAAGTCAGGGGTTTTCAGATTTTTTTTTATGGCAGAGCACTTTTATAGCAAAAATATTTGACGGAGCACCTCCATTTTTCAAACAATTACCCAACTGGGAACAACTCTATTTCGATTGCTCGTCATAGTTACACGACATCTGACCTATAGTAAACAAGATAAACCATTCCTCATCGATCAATTGTAAGAGCCGGACGTCTATTGTTCGTGCTCTGTTAGTAATAAATCGAAGCTGTTTTTTTCCTTCTTCTAAAGTGGTTTTTAGTTGGTTTTTTTCTGCTTTCATCGCAAGTGAACTGCACCAAAAGCAACAGGACGCGCCTCTCTGGGAAGCCCGGATCGGTGGCCTGTTCATTCGTTCCACTGAACGCCGTCAACAAAACAGAGAAGTACAACAATAGATTTTGCCGTCGCGCTATAGTGTTTACCTTGTAGCGCGCGGCTTTGTATCGCTCTCTAAATAGGGGTGTTCAAGGTTGTTCGGACACTTATAATTAATATTTTTTTTTTTGAAGAATTTTTTTTTGGAAAGCAATTTTAGTTTTGAAATATTTTTTTAGTTTACGTTAATTTTAAGTCTAAGTTAGTTTTAAGTTGAGTTTTTGCGCGCGCGTGTGTGTGTGTGTGCGTGTGTGTGAGAAAGTTTTTTTTTGTTTTTCATAGACGGTTGCGCAACCGTTATGGCGTCTGCTGATGATATTGTTGCGCGGACGCGCTATTACCAACAGTCCTCAAAGGCACCATGGGTTGTTTTCTTTCGGCCCAAGGAGAAATCGTTGAGAACTCTTGACATTTCAAGAGATTTGCTGCGTAAGTATCCGGATGTCTTGATACGTAAAGAGAGACCGGACAAACTGCGTGTAGAAGCACCGACTTTTGATGTGGCGAACAAGATTGTTGACCACGAGATTTTCAACAGGGAGTACCACATTTACATCCCTTCTCGAGATGTGGAGATAGAAGGCGTAGTCTCCGATGCGAGTCTGAGTGTTGAAGAATTGAAAAAAGCATCGGGTTGTTTTAAAAACTCCCTAATTGGTGAGCTTGTGAAGATTCTGGATGTTAGGCAACTACATGCAGCATCTTTGGAAGACAACCAAAAAGATCTATAAGCCTTCACACTCGTTTCGGGTGACTTTCGCTGGTTGTGTTCTCCCGAACTATGTGAAAGTAGATAGTGTTTTTTTCCGGTGCGCTTGTTTGTACCGCGGGTCTATAATTGCACCATCTGTAAAATTTTGGGACATTCTTCCAGCCATTGCGGCAACAAGTTCCGCTGCGGTAAATGTGGTGAAAAACACAGTGAGGATTCTTGTACACAAACATTGGAAAAATGTATCCACTGTGGCGAGAATCCTCACGCACTACAGGAGTGCCCAAAGTACAAACAGCACTCCGATAAAGTGAAGCGTTCTATCACAGGACGCTCCAAGCGGACTTATGCTGAAATGCTCAAGGCCGCATCAGCCGCTCATGATGAAAACCAATTTTCGGTTTTGTCAACTCAAGAATTGGACTCTGATTCTGATGAGGATCACACTACGGCTGCACCAGAATCTTCGACAAAGGATGATTCTCAAAAAAGAAAACTCTCTTCACCAATGATGCACCGTAAGAAAGCTAAAATGATCCTCAGAAGACTGTCTAATTCCAAGGATAATGGTAAAAAAACTAATCCGAAGACTCCTTCTCAGCCAATTCCTGGTTTCAGTAAGGATTATACGCCGTTACCCAGAAGAGAGAGAAACAAAAACGCTGCCCCTCGATCTTCTCATAGAAAATTCGCGTCCAATCGAGGATTGATAGCTTTTTCGGACATTGTGGACTTTATATTAAACACCCTCAATATTCAAGACCCCCTTAGAAGCCTTATTTCTGCCTTGCTTCCATCTCTGAAGTCTTATCTTAAGCAATTGACTGTTTCATGGCCCCTCCTTGCATCAATCATATCTTTCGATGGATAATTCACCTAACGTAGTAGGAGATATGATCAATGTGCTACAATGGAACTGCCGTAGTCTAGTGCCTAAACTAGACTCGTTCAAATTTCTACTTCAAAATTATGACTGTGATATATTCGCCCTTTCTGAAACATGGCTTTCTTCTGATACAGAACTCAACTTCCACGATTTTAACATTATTCGCCTGGATAGAAATGATTCTTATGGAGGAGTACTTTTGGGGATCAAAAAGTGCTACTCTTTCTATAAAATTCCTCTCCCAGCTCTATCAGACGTCGAAATTGTCGCGTGTCAAATAACGGCAAAGAATAAAGAACTTTGCATAGCTTCAGTATACGTTCCTCCAAATACTAACATTAGCCGTAGTCAACTTTGGAATCTAGTCTCGATTCTCTCATCCCCAGTTCTAATACTGGGTGACATGAACTCCCATGGTACTGGGTGGGGTGATCCTTATGATGACGCTAGAGCGGCTATTTTTTACGATTTATGTGACGATTTCAATTTAACTATCTTGAACACTGGTGAAGCGACACGAATTCCAAAACCTCCGGCTCGAGAAAGTCGACTCGACCTATCTTTTTGCTCAAGCTCGCTATCATCAGATTGTCAGTGGAAGGTCATCAATGATCCCCATGGTAGCGATCACTTGCCAATCAATATATCAATCAAGTGTAGCCCGCAATCCACTGAACCATCTCGAGTTCCATTTGCTCTAACAAGGAACATCGACTGGCAAAAATTTGCAACGGCGGTAACAATTGGTGTCGAATCAATAGATATACTTCCACCATTGGAAGAATATCGATTTTTCGTAGATTTGATGTATAAAAGCTCATTGGAAGCACAAAGAAGAAAAGTTCCAAGTGCTCCGTTTAAAAGAAAACCAGCCACTCCTGGCTGGGACGACGAATGCACAAAATTGTATTTGAAAAAATCGGATGCTTTCAAAGCTTTTCGTAGACATGGAACATCCACACACTTCGAGGAATATTCGAAGCTTGAAATACAGCTGAAACAATTAATTAAAGCAAAAAAACGCGGTTACTGGCGCAATTTCATTGAAGGTCTTTCTCGTGAAACCTCAATACGTACCTTGTGGAGGGTAGCTCGCAACATGCGTAACCGCTCATCTACTAACGAGAGTGAGGAATACTCCAACCGATGGATATTCGATTTCGCTAAAAAGGTTTGTCCAGACTCAGTTCCAGCCCAACATATTCTTCGAGAAACGTCTCTAAGCGGTGGACCTCTGGACAGACCATTCTCAATGCTGGAATTTTCTATGGCTCTTCTTTCATCGAACAACTCTTCACCCGGAAGCGATATGATTAAATTCGTTCTTCTAAAAAATCTTCCCGATATCGCGAAAAGACGCTTGCTAGACTTATTCAATACCCTACTAGAAAACAATATTGTGCCACCCGAATGGAGACAGGTCAAAGTAATAGCAATTCAAAAACCTGGCAAACCAGCGTCTGACCATAACTCATGCCGTCCGATTGCTATGCTCTCGTGCATTAGAAAATTGCTGGAGAAAATGATCCTTCGAAGACTCGATCAATGGATCGAGACAAATAATTTGCTATCAAGTACACAATTTGGGTTTCGTAAGAGCAAAGGAACAAACGATTGTCTAGCGTTGCTTTCTACGGATATTCAACTGGCCTTTGCGCACAAGGAGCAACTGGCTTCAGTATTCTTGGATATTAAGGGAGCTTTTGATTCGGTTTCCATAGAAATTCTGTCAGACAATCTGGACAGATGAGGACTTCCTGGAATTTTGAATAACTTCTTGTACAATTTGTTGTCAGAAAAGCGAATGAACTTTACCCTTGGACAACTGACAACTTCCAGAAATAGTTATATGGGTCTACCCCAAGGCTCATGTCTCAGCCCCCTTCTTTATAATTTTTATGTGAAAGATATTGACAGTTGTTTGGCAGAACAATGCACGCTAAGACAACTTGCAGATGATGGTGTGGTTTCCGTCAGAGGTTCCCATGCCGAAAACTTGCAAAGACCATTGCAAAATTCCCTAGGTAACTTGTCTTCCTGGGCAAGGAACTTAGGGATCGAATTCTCGCCGCAGAAAACAGAACTGGTAGTGTTTACTCGAAAGCGGTTCCCAGCCCAACTGCAACTCAAGTTTTTGGGCAGAAGCATTACCCAATCATTGACCTTCAAGTACCTTGGTGTCTGGTTTGATTCAAAATGCACTTGGAATACCCACATTACGTATTTGAAGCAAAAATGTCAAAAGAGGGTCAACTTTCTCCGTTCGATTTGCGGCACGTGGTGGGGAGCTCATCCGGGAGATCTCATAACGCTTTATAAAACAACTATTCTATCTATTCTGGAGTATGGCTCTTTCTGCTTTCTCTCAGCAGCTAAAAGTCACCTTCTAAAATTGGAACGAATTCAATATCATTGTCTGCGTATAGCTCTCGGCTGTATGCACTCAACGCATAACATGAGTCTCGAGGTTCTGGCAGGAGTAACTCCTCTACAGAACCGATTCTGGGAACTTTCTCTCAGAATACTGGTGAAATGCGGTGTCACGAACACACTTGTGATTGAAAACTTTGAAAAAATTCTTCATCTAAATATACAATCTTATGTATGAGAATTTATTACCACTATATTTCGTCAGATATTTGTCTTCCATCGTTTACTCCAGATCGTGCTCACTTCACCATCAGCAGTTCCTCAATTGAATACGATCTGTCGATGAAACAAGCAATACTTGGGATTTCAGATCAGCTTCGACCAACTTTCATTCCCCGTATTTTTAACCGAAAGTACCAAAAAGTCAATTGCATGAAAAGATACTTCACTGATGGGTCTCGCCTCAATGGATCCACTGGCTTCGGTGTTTTCAATGAAAATTCGAGCGCCTTCCGTAAACTGCAGGAACCTTGTTCCGTTTATGTTGCTGAGCTGGCAGCAATCGACTTCGCATTGGGGATGATCTCCAACAAGCCTGCAGACCATTACTTCATTTTCTCGGATAGTCTCAGTTCGCTTGAGGCTCTCCAGTCGATGAAAACTAGTAGGCACCCATCTTATTTCCTCGCAAAAGTGAGGCAGCAGATGAGTGCACTGATCGAAAGATCTTATAAGTTAACCTTTGTATGGGTCCCCTCTCATTGCTCAATTCCTGGCAATGAGAAAGCGGACACTCTCGCAAAGGTGGGTGCCCAGGAAGGCGAAATGTTTGATAGACAGATTTCATACGATGAATTTTTCCAATTACTGCGTCAGAGTTCCCTCTTGAGTTGGCAAACCGATTGGGACACTGGAAGTCTTGGGCGGTGGTTATATTCAATTATTCCAAATGTTTCTTCGAGAGCGTGGTTCAAAGGTTTGGACGTAAGTCGTGACTTCATTCGTGTAATGAGTAGACTTATGTCCAACCACTACTCGCTAGATGTGCATCTGCACAGAATAAATCTTGTTCAAAGCAACGTCTGTCGGTGTGGAAACGGTTACGATGACATCGATCACGCAGTTTGGCAATGTACGGATAATTACGCAGCCAGAGAGTACCTTTTGAATGCCCTTAGGGCCCAAAGAAGACAACCCTATGTTCCTGTTAGAGACGTGTTGGGAACTCGCGACATCTGCTATATGCAGTTGATCTATATGTTTGTGAAACGGACTAGCATAAGAATTTAATGCTTTTGTGTGTTTTTTTTTTCTTTTTCGTTATTAGTTTGTTTGTCTTGTCCCCTCATCTCACCGTCGCCCCCCCTCGACAGATAGTCGAACACCAGATGCTATCCCTGGTCTTTATGCACAATGCTACAGTGCGTGCGGCAACTCTCGGTTGAGACAACGATACCTCATACCCATATCCCTAACCTGATCCATCCCACAAAAATTGTTGCCCCTCTAACCTCGAGTAAACCGCGAGTAATCGGTCGAAACCTACTAAACATAGATTTAAGTTGAAATTCTGTAAAAACAAATCATGAATTAGTGGCTCCGCAAAGCTCATGCGATTGAGCCTTACAAATAAATGAATTGGAAAAAAAAAACAAGATAAAGCACTATATACCCAGTGAAATTAAAATAAAGAATGCTTTTTTTCAAGTGGGAGCATTTGCTATAACTTTGCGGAGCACAAATTTCCCGCGGAGCATCATTTGAAAACCCCTGCTCTAAGTATTACAAATTTATTAATATTTTGAAAAATTTTCCGTGTATTTATACTTTTTCAGTTTTAGCTGCCCTCTGTGTGTGGAGAAAACGAAATAAACGACTGTGCGACATTCCAGAGCACGGAAACAAACCCATTTGATAGTAGCAGTACGCAGCCATTCCCAATGACGATGGTACAGTGTTGACATCTGTGATGTGAATCATTCAATTCTCCAGCATTGTTGGAATCAAGGCGCCTCTATATATACCAGGTGAAACAATCATATGAAATGCACTTTCAGCCATATTGGAATTGCTGTCGGTATTGTTTACAAACAGCTGCCGGCAGCTCTCTACAAACTGCCACGACGCTTATTCGAACGATGCCTACTATTTTCGGCTTTCGCGAATTTATGTGAAAAAGAAGGGATGATTTTGTAGAATTTCATTCTCATCCAGTTCATCCACTACTCTCGCATGTGAAAATGCAATAATGGCGTATCCTAGCAATAACAAAACAAACAACCCCCACTCCACAAACCGTAATCCCCTTCTTATTGAAGTGATGATGTTGCTTCACCTGTTATACATTTATACAAGCGCCTTGGTTGGAATATGAATGAAAATTACAGTGGAACCTCGATTATCCACGAGCGGATGATCCGCGGTGCGTTTATCCGCGAAAGCGAGTTCCATAGCAATGCTATGGACTTTCTCAGAATTTAATCAATGAGTTTCTCAGAATTTATCAATGAGTGGTAGAATTTTGCTTTTTTGTTTTGGTCATGGCTTTCACATTATTTGACTTCTGGTGTACACGTCCTCATAGATGGAAAGTTTAATGATTTCTGTGTTGATAAAACATAGTTATCATGCTGAAATATTTTTTTTTGTGTTTGCATCTCTTGTTTAGTCATTTATTGCGTTATCCGCGATTTTCGAGATCCGCGGTGGCCTATCCAGACTATTCCGCGGATAATCGGGGTTCTACTGTATTTGCCCTTATTTTCGAATCGGATTTCGCAACTCAATTGACGGATTTACGTTGGATTTACAACCAGATGTCGCAGCTAGTAAAATGAGGATGTTTTGTTTTTTTGGTATAAAATTCGTTCAAATTTATCTAGAAAAATCTGATATTATCTTCAAATTTCCCAGTTCCATGTATTCTTTCCACGCTGGAAAGGTTAGAAAATCATCATTTTACAATGTGCTATGTATATTACGAGGAATGGCTTGTTATAAGTATTGTAACTTTAATTTTTTTCAACTAAGTAAACGATGAATAGGGTGTTTTGCGCTAAAAATACTGCAAATCCTTCTCGTATCGGCCTCCTACATAATCAATGATATTAGCCAATTTGATATGATATCGATTTCATCGCAATTATCCATAGTATCAATCACCGGTATGCATTATCAAACTTAAAATTTTCGAAGATTTTCTATGACTTTGGTCAAATCGCGTGTTGAAACCATCGTAAATATACAAAACTCCAACTTTCTTACCATATAATGACGACATTAAATGGCTGAAATTAATCTAAATTGAAATAAAATGAATAATCACCACCGAATCTTGCTTTTCAGTGCGTAGAATAAACAAACACCCTCACTTTTGTGGTTCTGAGCTCTAATGTAGATGTCGCATGAGCTGATTCAGCTTTGCGTAAATTCGTCAATTGACGAATTTACGTTAGAATTGCATCCAGATGGGGCAGCGAGTAAAATGATGATTTTTTGTTTTTTTGGTATGGAAATGACGAATTTACGCAATCAGCTCATGCGACATCTACATTCGAGCTCAGAACCACAACAGTGAGGAAGTTTGTTCATTTTACGCACTGAAAACCAAGCAAGTTTTAACACGCGATTTGACCAAAGTCATAGAAAATCTCCGAAAATTTTAAGTTTGAGAATGCATACCGGTTATTGATACTATGGAGAATTGCGATGAAATCGATATCATATCAAATTGGCTGATATAATTGATTATGTAGGGGCCGATTCGAGAAGGATTTGCAGTATATTTAGCGCAAAACACCCCATTCATCGTTTACTTAGTTGAAAAAAATTAAAGTTACAATACTTATAACAAGCCATTCCTCGTAATGTACATAACACATTGTAAAATGACGATATCTGAACTAAGAAAATGATGATAAGGTAACCTAAAACTCAAAAACAAATCACGTATATTTTACTTCCGGACTTTCCAAGGTAGTTCTCGCATGCAGGAACCATGCATCTTTTAATTTGTTTTTGATTGTGCTCTCGAATTTACTTTTTTGATTCCATTGTCAACATTTATACAATTTTCACTACTGAAAGAGGCAAGAAAATAATATATAATATAATATAATATAATATATGTTATATAAAATTGCGCAGAATTAAATTTCTTCCAAACACATCGCAATCAAATAATCTTTTAGGATTATGACATTGCAATTTATGGAAAGAACTATAAACCTTCCATAAACTCACATTGCAAAATTTAAAACCATCATCACTATCACCGCAGCGCCGCCTAGGTGTATATTTGTACGTTAGATCGCCAATAATATAGGATACTCAATTCATACGGAAAAGATCGATCATTGTTTTGATTCCAATAATGCGTTTATTTCTTAGCAAAGGCTGTATCGGCTTTGTTCATGATAGCGTCTCACAAGGGAACGTAGTCTTCCTCACATCGCTCTTTTTCATTGTGTCGTAGGAATCGCAGTCATTCGATCTCTACATTCGCGTACATGTCGATCATAAATTGTTGGCACAGCTAACGGCTTCTTTGAATGGCGTTGTCCTGACCATGTCGATTCATCATAAAATGCATGGAGCGTACTTTCTTGTTTGTTTCGCCTTCTTTAAGTGTCGTTCATAAATTTACTGCAAATTGAGAAATGATGTTAATAATGAATGAAGTACCTGTGGCGGGGTCTCATTGTTTAATGTTTATGCTATATTCGTCTTGTCCCTTCAGTACGGCTGGGATATTTTTCGCCGAGAAATCCCTTCTGACTTGCACTATAGTCACATTTATTGTAGAGCATGACTGTATTTCAGCATAGAAATCGCAGCTAAGTACTAACGAAAATGACGCAAAAATTACAACGTTGAAAATGCAAACTTTAGGAACGTTAATGCCTAAAGTTCTCGCGTCAGCGTGCAATCGGCTAAAATGATTCCAGTAACGCTTGCGAATTGAATTACATGCTCTGTAACTGGTGTTATATCAGAATTGATGACAATATCGTGATTGTCATTTTGTAATCCGAGCAAATGTGATTTGAAGAATTTCAATAATTCATTGTGCTCATTCAAAAAGCCTTTCAGCTCTCCGGCGATGCGCCTGGCTATTGACGGATTGAGGTTACTTGCGCATGTGTGGATGAAAATTCGATGAAGCGGATGTAGTGCCATCTGTCAGTCGAACGACGGTTCAACGCGGGAAAAATCTGTACCAATCTGTACTTTTTGACGAAAATCTGTACTCTGTACCGTACAGAATCTGTATCTAAAATAACGAAAAAATCTGTACCTTTCCAGATAAATCTGTACGCGTGCCAACACTGATTACGACCTATTCTCATGCTTACCAAGTTTTTTGTGCATAGTTTCATCAAAATCGGTTGAGCCGTTTCGGAGGAGTTCGCCCACGAACATCGTGACATGAGATTTTTTTTATATGTAGAGATAATGGAACTCGCTTTCGCGGATAATCGAGGTTCTACTGTATTTTGGATAATAACACTTGCGTGCCGATGTCATTTGTACCGTTTTCATCAACAAATACTGTTAGCCTCATGGTCAACGATTGCAAGCAAATGAAGTGCAGGAGCTTAAAAAACAATCCTATGTTTCATGCATAGACCTACGAGTAAAGTTCTTTATTTTTTAGAATACATAGTAAATTTTATCATGTTCCAGTAAATACAGCACGATATAAATGACGTCATTTTTTACATTCAAATCCGTTGTTTACAGAGGGGAATAGACGGCATTGTTTTGTATGCCGTGAACATTACTTTGAGTACGTACCGCACCTCAGTCGACATTTGAGACAAAGTAAAACAGCTCGTGCAATCGCCATAAATTCAATTGGCAAAGTGTTGGTCAGACGATCCATACGACACTTTGGATGTGGGATATGGGATGCAAACAAGAGAAACGTCATGCAGTTGATCAGCTGCTTTTGTCAGCGGTTTGTTTTGGTTCGGATTCGCGTGGTTTGTTTGCGTACGGCTCACGTTTTTGATTGGGGGTTTATTTTGTAAACTAGTGTTATTTTTCCGGAGAACGGTTCTGCTACAATTTGGTTTTTTATGTGAGAAGTAATTGATGGAAATTGCGAAATTGTGTGAAACGTGAAAAGAAAGGAAAAGTGTTCAGTGCCTGGTGAAGTGTATTGACAAACCATTATTATATGGTGTAGCATTTGGACAGTGTTGATATTTCTAGGCGTGAATTTGAGTGAGTAAGTCTTAAGTCATCGAAACGGATGCAAGTAATAATAAACCGAGAAAATTTCTGAACCCATTTTCCTATTGTCGGCATTTTCGCTGTAATTTTACGAATTACTTTTTATGTTATACAGAACAATAATATTTTTGCCAGCAAGTTTCGTACATGTAAATTGCTGGTCAGAAATGGCTTTGCGCCTGTTACCAGGATGAAAATAAACACTAATCTCTACTTTATTTAATCTCGATATTGCATTATTGAGACCGGTGACGCGGTGTCACAGACCGAAAGTTGAACTTCTCTGTATTTATTTGAAGAAGAGGGTATAATTGAATGAGAAAACTCCAGAAAATATGTTTTCAGCCTCCTCAGGAGAGAGTGATTTTTGATACTCTTACACAAATAGCGAAATTCGACTTTTTTCCTGCTTCTAATTGAAAGTAAGCAACTGAATATAATTCATGAAGTATAAAGAGCTATAAAATAATAAAAAAAGCGTATTAAATGATTGTGGTTTCATTGGTGTAAGAATAAGTGCATATCATAACTACAGGCTCGAGACAAACATGTGCTTTACATTTCATACAGTTCTAGCGTGTTTTTCGGCTTTTTTTTCGAAGAGAAGAATGCGTAACGACCTTCTAGAAATTTACCAGATGATAAAGGTTCTGGAACTTCAAGTTTACATATTTCTAATATTCTTTGCCTCTGTGTTCTTGATAAACTAAAATTAATTTTTTTATCCCATATATTTATTTTAGGCTCATTAGCATTTTATCTGAAACAGAGCCGAATTCTAATCGTGTACATGTCACATGGTTATCATTATCTATAATTAGCACATTACACAGTTGCCATTTGCCAGTATTCCCTTCTATACCATTGGTACATCTACACAGTAGTCATTTTGGCGTAAGAGTTTTCTATCTGTTCTTCCATTATCCAGTTAGACCGGACAGCGGAGACAGTTGATTGATCATTGTTGAGTTATTTATAGAACAGCAGCCCGATGTGTCTTGCAGAGCAGAGCAGTTGTATGGATGAATCGATCTTATTTCGACCGTGGATCGATCTCCATCGCTGATGATTGTATCGTGGACGTAGTTATTCTGTAACAACACAAAGATGGTCAATGAGAGCCCTGAGTTTTGAACTCACGATCGATCGCTTACTAAGCGAACGCGCAACCAATGTGGCTACGGAGACCCCCCAAACTAAAAATTAATGCCTATATTTTTATTGGACATAAAAAGATTATATAAAAGGATTTCTAGGAACTTCCTGCGAGTTGTTTTGTTGTGGATATTGTTCAGCCCATATAGTATAAAAACAAATATTCCCGAAACTGTAACTGTAAAAAATAAACCACCGATTAGTTTATAGTTTACAGTTTTCAATTCTTCCACAAGTGCAATTCTTTCACAAGTGTGTACACCCAAAATTTTTAAAATTTTTAGCTCATGTTTTGTCATCCCGATTTATGACATTAAATGAGATATAACATAACAGAAAATGTCATGACTCACAAATACGAGCGAGCGAAACAAAAGACAAATAAGCTTTCCGCATACTTTTCCACATACACCGCCCAGACCGAGATAGATATTGCTGTCCTTCATGCGCACCTTTTTTACTCTTAGAAAACACTTTCCAACTTCATTTTATAATTAGGTGCAACATTATCACGTATTTGCTGAACAACTGTTGAAGCATCATTAGTCATGTGGATAGCGTGGTCGTGTAAAATAGCTTTGCATTCCAGCCGGCCTTGGTTCGATCCCCATTGATGTCGAATGGATTTTTTTTTGGCACAATCCCAAATGAAATGAGAAAAAAAAAAACAGAAAGAGATGTCTGCACGCATACATACAAACTATTTTTTAACCTTTTAAAACAGCTCATTATTTGCGCATTTGACTCTCCAGCTCACTAAATGGCATCATTTCTGCCAAAGATGACATGTTTTCTGCCAACGCTAGTTTGGGTGTATATGTGTAACCATTGGCTGGAGGTTAAAAAGAATAACTATGCGAAAGTCATTTGTATTTTGCTTTTGCGCGTATGAATCTAACAACGAATAATATATGAATTCGTTCAATCCGGTAATGATCTTAATACATAATAATTATTCAATACATTAATACATTAATACATTCATTATTCAAAAATAGGAAAAAGTTACTTGCCCAAAAAGTTACTCTTATACTCGCGTCGGCGTCACAGCCCGAACGTGGTAAAAAAGTGACACATGTCCTCTTCGTACCAACACATACGATACACTAAACGGTGACGAACGAGGAATGACGAAGCTAGAAAGAATCGCAAAGTCGTAGTGTTGATGTTTTCTGAGAAATGAACGAATTATTGATTTTCTCGGTCTCACAGACCTATGCGCGAGTATAGGAGGGTTAAAGCAAATTTGAGGTGAACGGTGCCCAAAACATGAAAAGCTCAATAACTTGGTTATTTAACCCCCTGAAAGATTCAGAGTTAGGTATCCAACACACCGTATATGTAGTACTGGGCAAAATCAAGTACGCACCTTTGATATTTTCAAATTTTCTTGGTTTTGGTAGAATCTGAGGCAAATGGATATTTAAAGTGTTCTAACAAAAGACAGTACTGTAGGTGTACTTTCGGAATATGTTGGATACAGCGACATGAGAACGATACATGAACTTAAAAAGAGTATTTATTGGGAAATTGTTGTTTTCTGGTGAACAAAATAAAGTACGCATTACAGTAAATCAACATTCAAACTGATTCTTCTTTACGATACTATCTAGTTTGGCCACCTTTAGCTTCAATCACGAATTGCAGGTGTCAAGGCATACTTTCAACGAGGTTTCAGATATGTTGGGAGTTGATATTCATCCACCCTTTTCCAAAGCTTCAAATAGTCTACTCTCATAGCACAATCCCTGCAGTCTTCGGCGCACAGTTCTTGCGGAGATATTTAAATCAGTATTTTCACGAATCACTCGGCTGGAAGCGACAGGATTTTTAGCCACTTCTCGAGAAATTCAGCTATATCTATGTAATATCTATGAAAATTTGAATCTTCCCCATCTTATCAGATTGAACCGCGCACTAATAACGATAAACAAATAATCAAATACATTGTTGTGATGTTTTTCTTTGCAGGGATAGGAATGTTTTTAGACTTACGAGGGGTAGGACACTTTTCAAAATTTTCGTCGACAGGCTGCAATGTGAAATCGTTTTCGAAGTATAAAAAAATGGGTATTTGTTAACCTTACGAACTCTATGAATTGTAGAGGAATGTTATGAAACACAAAATAATTGTGGAACACTTCAAGCCCTCCCCAGTTGACGGTTTACAATTCTTCTCAAATAGTTTGTCATTTTGTATTTAATGAAAAAAATGGCTTCCAATCAAATAGAAGTAACAATAACTAATATTTACAGTACACTTTTACGTCTAATATTGTTATCCTTTCCCAACATTATTTTTTTCTTCTTCTTCTTTGTTTTAAAAAGGCTTTAAACTTTGTCACTTATTCGCCTCTATTTCCAAAGGTTCAATTTTTGTCCAACTGAGCCTTGAGTCATGAGTCACAAATTGTTGGTAAATATAATTCTTTAGAAGTCTGAAGCTGAGAGTATTACGGTTCGATTCCGGTTTTCAGTATTCGATAGACTAGAAGTAATGTAGGATTTCGTAGCCTAATGATTTACTAATCAGACGCATGTGAGTTCAATTTTAGGATTTTCCATCATCTTCCAAATAATTGGCTTTTTTCAAGGCTAGAGGTGAATGAACCTTGTACAGGCAAACCTTTTTTTGTGCGGGGGATAGGGACCGCCCAAAAAAAGTCGCATAAAAAAAATCGTGCAAAACTTCACCAGCAGCTTTAAAAAATCGTGTTCGGCACTCATTTTGAAAAAAAACTTTTTTGTGCGGTAGATAGGGACCGCATAAAAAAAGTTTTCCCCAAGAAAATAACTGAAATCCACGCCGCTCACCGTTCAATTTCCTTTTGATTCCCGGCTTTGCGATGGGACACTTTGCCTTTTCGGTTGCGCGTGGCTGTTTTGTGCTTTCAGTTGCATGTCGGAGCGTGTTGCTGTTAGAAATCATGTCATACAAAAACTTAGAAAAACTTAGAGCATTTGATGAGAGGAGGAGAATGATTTCAGAAGTGGATAATTTAGACGCAAATAAACCATCGAAAAAAACTAAATGGACGATAACTTCGTCAAACATGCTTCTTTTCATGCATCGCACAAAAAAAACGCACAGAAAAAACCGCACAAGAATAGAAAATCGCACAAAAAAAAACGCACAAAAACAGGTTTTACTGTAGTCTGAAAATCATAATCATAGAAATCAGATTTAGATAAAATTGTTTTTGCCCTTTTTTAAAAATAAGATTTTCCGGATATCAGCCTCGCTCTGGACAGTAAAGCAATCAAATTACTTGCAGTAGATCGCTATTCCGTTATTTTTAAAAATTACTTGAAATGGTTAAAATTGTACATAAAAAACGAACCAAATAAATTGGTATTCCGAAAATTTCTAGAAACTTTCATTCTTTGATGAACAACAGAAACGTGAATGATAACCGTTGGCACCCGGTGTCAATTGAATGCCAAATGAAGGTGTTCCTCTATGCGAAGAGGTGAAGTCACGACATAAAAAGTTTCAGATGAACCCGATCAGTAGTAGGTTACTTCCGGGGACAAAAAAGTTCATGAATATAATCAACGGCATATAGAGAATGGGGATGCTGAACTTTTTAATTTTCATCACAGCACAGCCGTATGGACTGAACTTTTGTCTAGGCAACGGGGGAAGATAACACGGAATGGTCACTGCAGTTGCTGCGGTATGTTGTACCCCACATGTATTTAAGCCAAACTTTTTTTCCTGTTCATTCGTATTCTGCTGAGTTCCTTTTTTTTCTCCGTCATCATCAGTATGAACTTTTGGAAGTTGGATCATTTATTACAGCGCGCGCTGTGCATTGGCTGCTGTAGTTTTTATGGCATCTCCTCCGACGCCGCCGCCGTCGCTCGAAAATAGGTCAGCACATATTGTCTTCCGTTAAATTTAATTAAATTGGTCTGATAATCAAACATATTCTGCACTAACAAGCGCCGAAAGCACCGTTCAGCGAGCAACGAGAGTGTTTCCCCATTTAGGAGGGACACCATGGAATTTCTGCAAATCGCGTGGAAATACTTTCGTAGAATATTTTGCTTACCATAAGAATTTTCTTCTGGTTCTTCCGGGGATGGTTTGGATGGAGAACAGATACAAGACAGCGCTAGCATCGTCCGCCTGTGTGGATGGGTGGAGTGTTCATCGTCGTCAGCTTTGTTTCTGTGCTTTTGTACTTTTCACGCAGTAGAGATAATTGCGTGATTGCGAAATTGAAATTAAATATAAATGCAATTTATTTACTACGGTTTTCGTTGCTTTTAGCCAGTCTTAAAAACACGATTGTGTGAACGCGATTATGTGAAGAGCAAAAAATTTAACTAGGGTAAGTTGAGCATACACGGAAACAAAATCAACAACAGGGCAGTTCAATATAAATTTAAAAATGGAAAAAAAAACTATCTTCGAGAAATCATTGCTTCAAAAATTCGAAAACGCGTTTTACCTTTTCAACGATAGTTCTTTATAAAATAAAGTGAGAAGGAAGGTTCGTAAGCATATGAACCGAAACAATAAAGGAAAAGTCATATAGCGTAGGGTTGCAAGTCAACTACGAGTCATGTTTGCTATTTTTTATGTTTCGTTATCACATCCACGTTTTCTAAGCGCACGTTCATGGGTCCAATCGCAGAACTGTTCATTGATTGATCTTCTAATCTATCCTTTAAATTTTTTTTACCAATTTTCAGTACTTCTACCAAAACTCGACATTATAATATCAGATTATTTTCAGACACAATTCTCGTGCAAGATTTTTCATACACTTGCAAATAACATGTTTCTCCGTTACGTGGAATAAATGTTTGATACAGAAAATGATAGAATGAAAACAGCCCTGTATCGGACAATTCGAGTTTTGCTCTTTTCAATACATTTGGCGATCCATTCTTATTTATATAGATAGGAGACGATATAGAAATGCGTTTTATCACATTAAAATCCATTTCCACTTACGACCGAAAATCAATTCCGTTACTACAAACATCAAATGGATTAACAACGCTTGTCAATATGTAATTGTAGAACACATGTGAATTGAGTTTTTCGTATTTTCCCATTTACCTTTAGAGTATTCCGATTTTTTTTTAATTGTCATGTTTGTTTGGAATATGTTTCGTTGAGATATGTGCATTATTTTTATGGGACTCCCTCTCCTTTCCAAAAGAGGAAGGGGTGTCATACCATCATAGAAACGTTTCTCGTACCCAAGAAACCCTCACATCCCAAATTTGGCTCCATTTGCTTGATAAGTTCTCGAGTTATGCAGAAATTTATGTTTCATTTCTATGGCAGACCCCTCCCCCCTTAGGAAGGTGGGAGGAGTTTTGAACCACCTTAGAAATGTTTCTTGGCCCCTAAAACCTCCATATGGCAAATTTGGTTCCGTTTGCTTGATTAGTTCTTGAATTATGCAGAAATGATTGCTTCATTTGTATGGCAGCTCCCCCTTAGAGAGAGGGAGCGGAGGGTCTAACCACCATAGAAACATTTATTGCACCCTAAAACCTCCATATGCCTAATTTGGTTTCATTTGCTTGATTAATTCTCGAGTAATGCAGAAACTTAATGACTTGACTTTTTAAATATATTAGGCTGTCAAAAAAGTCCTGCGGTATTTCCGCGAGGTGTCGTTGTAAGCGCGTAGTTCTAGTCGTTCTAGTCGAGTCATACTATAGCTTGATGGAAAGGTATTTTTGCGCGCTATAATATAGTCCTTGACAGTGTTTTGTTTGGTTAAGTCGTTCGTGAGTTATAGTGTCGCAAAATAAAGAGAAAATCCGACATATTTTACAGTACTACTATGACAAAGGCAAAAATGCATCTCAAGCTGCCAATAAAATTTGTGCAGTTTATGGACCCGATACAGTTTCCATTTTCACCGCACAACGTTGGTTTCAACGTTTTCGTTCTGGTGTAGAGGTCGTCTGAGATGCGCCACGCTCCGGAAGGCCTGTCGTCGAAAATTGCGACAAAATCGCTGAATTAGCCGAGAAAGTTCGGCATAGTAGCAGCCGTAGCATCGGCCAAGAGCTGGGGATAAGTCATCAAACCGTTATTAACCATTTGAAGAAGCTTGGATTCACAAAGAAGCTCGATGTATGGGTGCCACACACGTTGACGCAAAAAAACATCTTTGACCGTATCGACGCATGTGAATCGCTGCTGAATCGCAACAAAATCGACCCGTTTCTGAAGCGGATGGTGACTGGCGATGAAAAGTGGGTCACTTACGACAACGTGAAGCGCAAACGGTCGTGGTCGAAGCCCGCTGAAGCAGCTCAGACGGTGGCCAAGCCCTCATTAACGGCCAGGAAGGTTCTGCTGTGTGTTTGGTGGGATTGTCAAGGAATAATCTATTATGAGCTGCTTTCTTATGGCCAAACGCTCAATTCGGACCTGTACTGCCAACAACTGGACCGCTTGAAGGTAACACTCATGAAGAAGAGGCCATCTTTGATAAACAGAGGCCGCATTGTCTTCCATCAGGACAACGTCAGGCCACACACTTCTTTGGTGACGCGCCAGAAGCTCCGGGAGCTCGGATGGGAGGTTCTTTTGCATCCGCCGTATAGTCCGGACCTTGCACCAAGTGATTACCACCTGTTTTTGTCCATGGCGAACGAGTTAGGTAGTCAGAAGTTAGCCACAAAAGAGGCCTGGGAAAATTGGCTATCCGAGTTTTTTGCCAATAAGGAAGCGAGCTTCTATAACAGGGGTATTATGAAGTTGGCATCTCGTTGGGAACAAGTCATCGAACAAAACGGCGCATATTTGACTTAAAACAGATGATTGTAACTAATTTTATGAACAAATGAAAATTAAAAAAAATACCGCAGGACTTTTTTGACAGCCTAATATATATAGATTAAAGCGAATCTAAGCCAATGTAAAGCCTAGTCTTCTTAGAAAAAATATTACACATGCAGAAAACATGGATTTTGTTTTCGTAATTATTGATTGTATTTGTTTTTTTATAGTTCACATGATTTGAAAATAGAGGGCGCTCTATTTTTTTTTGTATGAAAGCTGAGGTTTTGCACATAACATTTCCAAAAATCAGAGAGGCGTTTTTTCTTTCGTTTTTGAGTTATGCTTTTCAAAGTTAACATGTTTTCAGCCTTCGTTTTATATTCTTTTGTGACTAGACTATCATTTTATCCGTAGATACTTGAATCAAATTCGATGATTGCTTTTGTATCTCATAAATTAATTTTTTTTTATAAAATTGGATTCAATATTTTGATAATACAACCTTAGGGGCTGTCCACATACCACGTGCACAGAAAAAGCACGATTTTAGACTCCCCCCTCCCCCTTCGTGGACACCCGTGGACACTTACATTCCCCTCCCCCGGTTGTCCACGTGGACATTATTCCTTATTTTATTAGAATAATTGAGGAACTAACTAAATTGCACATGAAATAAATTTTATTTCCATTTATGTTTATTTTATTTCAAATTTTACTAGCTATAGTCTGCCTGCCACGCTTTGCTGTGCACAGAGTGGCAACACAAAGCATATGGTTCATATGAGTTTAATTGTGAAATATTTGTAATACTTTGTTTTTCGATTATCTGCGAGGATATAAGCTACCTGGTTTGCCAACACGGAAACGCGCAATATATAGTTGAACAATCCACATCCGAATATAAATCACACAATTCCAATTGATCTTGAGCAACGTCAATCGAATAAAAATAGATGGATTTAAAATTATTATCAGATACAATATTAGTTCACGATTTTTCGAACACTTGCAAGGAGATGTGTTGCTATCACATTAAATACATATTCAATACTAAAAATTTAATTTACACAGCTTTATTTAAGAAGGGTGCTTATTTCATCTAGAAATCTTAAAGGTCCCTGAGCAACCACTATCCTTGAAGTGGATTGTATATTGTGTCATAATATGAGTTTCATCAGTGTCGAACTTTTCGAGTTTTTGAAACGCACAAAAACGAACAGAACAATTTTATATGCATAAATTATTTTTTATCAATTCAAATAAAATCAAGAAAATAAAAGATAAAATAAAATAAAAGAAAGTAGGAAACATGCTCTACAAATAATGATGACATGAACATAAAAAATACAGCATTTTCAAGCTACAAATTCCTAATTTAGGGATATCGTACGTACTTATTTTTAGTTTCATGTCTATATGCGTTGTCGACAAAAGACATTGCTAGAAAAAAATCGGTTTTGGATTGCTCTCAAAGTTTTTATAGAGTTTAAAAATATAATCCCAATAACAATCCAATCAACCTGATTATTTCGCTTCCATTTGATGCATAGAAAGTTCCAGTAGAACTATTTTCTACAGTGGTATTCTCTATCGAATGGAAAATTACCCTTTAATTTTGAATTAAGAATATTTCATGAAATAATGAATGCACAGCAAATCGATGGCCAAAACTACCCACTGCAAACTTGAAAATATTCTATACAAAGTCCAATTGTTTTGATGAATGCATTATTTTATAACAGAATTACATGTTTCAAAAATCACTCATACTTTCCGATGACGCATTTTGCTCCTCTATTTTTTTGTCGAGTGTAATTCTTTTTCTACTCCGGAATACGATTGGTCACAGGAAATGTCGGTTCATTTACATACTCGTTTCATTTTTAATCTTCAGCACAATACGAAACCTTTTCCGCCATAGTTCGGGGAATTTTCAGAGGATACTAATAGCGTATTCAAAGTATTATCAATATATATATATATATATATATATATATATATATATATATATATATATATTTCTATTTTTCAACTGCTTATTGATCATTCTGTATTGAGTGTCTAGATAAATTCCAAAATGCTCACGGGGAAAATTACATAACTATTCATCGATTTTTGGCCTACCTTGCCCGAAAAGTTATTTGTATTGCTCTTTACGCCCCTATTCTACATTCCACCGGATTTGCATTTCGATCGAAACCATCATTTCGTTCGAGTTATAATTTTGTATTCCCTATTTCGAACATTTTGCCCATTTAATGTTCGAAGAGTAACAGATCAAACGAAATGCAAAAACAACAGAATACAGAATGGAATTTTATCAAGTAGTTCGAAATATTTCGAATCGAACGAAATACAGAATAGGGGTGTTAGTTTTCCTCCGTTTCAATTCGTATCAAAGATCGCTTATAAAATTCGAACAGTTCACTAGATTGCAATTCAATTTTTTTGTTCATTTTTCCCAAAAAATCATAGAAACCTGCTGCCCGATTGAAACAGGGTAATTAACTTTCTATAAAAATTAAAAGAAATGTTTAAACTGTTGAGAAAACCTCCTCATAAATAGAAAACAATATTGAAAAATATGTTGTTAGTTAACTGATTCGGAATATTTCAGGTGATAGAGGGTCATATTTGATGAAAAATCTTCAACGCTTATGGTCAAATCCCAACTACGAAGGAAATTTCAATTGCTTCAATTTGAGGAAAGTTTTGCATATAATTTTGTTAGGAAACATCTAGATTAGTGGAAGATAACAATAAGGATAACAGTTTGGTGTCAAGGAAAGAATTGTTGAGTGGTTGGAGAGCTTCAAGTTGGTTGATAGAAACAATCCAGTTTATCATGCATTTTTGGAAAATTAATAAAAACCCATAAAAAATACAATTTTTTTAGTTCTTTTTACCTCTAAAAGTTACTTGGTTCAATTCATTTGAATGTTTTACGACTGCATTCTACGCAAAAAAATTATAGTTCAAATGAGCAGCATGATCACTCTAAGTAAAATTAGGCTTAAGAAAAGTTCAATAACTCTGTCCTGCGTAGCTAGATTTTTTCATCAAATATGATCCTCTATCACCTCCTGAATATTCCGAATCAGCTACCTAATTCCTGGTATTTAGAATAGAATACTGGCTCAATTGTTCAAAGTTTGACGACTAGCGGTGCAAGGAAAATCTCATGCAAATGTAAATATTCATTATCAGAAATTATCGAGTTTAAAATACTTTGGAAAAATGATTTCACACGCAATTCTGTATGAAAAACTATACAGATATTATTATCTTAAGACTAACTGTTCTCGAGATATAACAAAATCTATAGAAAATTGTATTTGATGAAAAAAAAAACATTTACGCATATAATGAAATCTCAACCATTATGGAATCGTTTTATTTTTACAGTTTTGTGCTATGAAGGTCTATGCATAACCGGTAACTATAAAAGTTCGATCATAGGAAATAGCTTGTTCATTCACAGTTTACATGATATATTTTTATAATACAGATTTCACTGAAGAAGATAATTGATATGAGAAAAAGTATATGAATGTTTGACTGGGCAGTACTCTCAGGCGGTTTATTGATACGGATCATTTTGAAATTCTAGAATATGTGTAATTTATATTATTTTTTTTTGAATGTACAGGTGATTGTATCCAAAAAAATATTCTTCCTGTCCACGTGAACTCGGTCTATACACCCTCCCCCCTCTCCGTTGTCAAGCGTGGACATTTTCTTACCCCCTAAACCCCCTAAAAAAATGGATCATGAAAAGTTTAGTAATTATATTTTTTTACTCTCTGGCACTTGGTCCACTCTGTCTGAACAAGGTATAATAATATATTCGATCAACTTTTCAATAACTATGAATTGTGCGTACATTGTGTTTCAATATGAGAAAGTCCATTGAAGGACAAAAGAAAAATTCTCTGATGCGAGGAAATCCAACATTTCATTTGAGATTCCTTCCATTTTCTGGTTGTCAGAAAAACGTCGCTATAGTCGTATGCACCTGGTCCACTCTGACTGCATACTATTATCAGCTTTTACTAATCAGTCAAAATAAATTGATGCCATAAACCTGGCTGTTTACAACATAAGTGTGATCTGATAGAAGAAGAATGTATAGTAAGGTGCCAATGAATGTATGGGAAAAAATCGGGGTTTTCGAAAAAAATGATGCCAAGTGTCTTAAAATTGCATGAAACGTCGAGATCTAGTGTCATCTAGAATTTTTTTTTTCAAAATTCGACACTATGGGACTTATTTTTTTCGGAATACGAAACGAAACGTATGGTTTTGGGTATCAATAAAAATAGTTATCTCGATTTTTCATTCGGAACTTACTGCTAAATGTTGATTTGCACGATAATATACCCTCTGCAAAATAGTAGCTCATTCGAACTTCATTCATTAGTGTCACAGGCGTAAAAATTTGAGTTTTTTTAAAAACCGAGAAATCACCGGAAATCGGGATTTTCAAAAAAAAAAAAAATGATGCCAAAACTCTTAAAATTGCATGACACATCGAGATAGTTTAAAAAAAAAAATTCTTGTCTTGTGTCTATTCAGACTGAAAAACGACCAAGCGCCAAAAAAAAAATTTTTTTTTTACAACATTTTTTTTTCAAGATAACATTGGCGATCTTTCATTTTTCAAGAAAACTCAAATTTTTACGTCTGTGACACTGATAAATGAAGTTCGAATGAGCTAATATTTTGCAAAGGATATATTATCGTGCAAATCAACATTTCACAGCGAGTTCCGAATGAAAAATCGAGATAACTATTTTTATTGGTACCCAAAACCATACGTACCGTTTCCTATTCCGAAAAAAAATAAGTCCCAGAGTGTAAATTTGTGAAAAAAAATGATTTTCGAGATGACACTAGATCTCGACGTTTCATGCTATTTGAAGACACTTGGCATCATTTTCTTCGAAAACCCCGATTTCCTTTACACCCCCTTGGGTGATTTTTCGATTTTCAAAAAATTCAAACTTTGACCATTTTGCGTCACTCTCCCTTAAGTCCGATTGAGCTAATATTTGGCATAGGGTGTTTTTTCGAGGTGGTGCACATTTTTTATGACGTAACTTTTTGAAAATAGAAATGACCATTTTCATTGGCACCCTAATGTACAGCTACAGCTTAAGGGTACCTGAAGCAGTACGGGTGGGGATATGTTGGCAACACGGATTCGCGAGTTCCTTATCACCCTAACAATGTACCACAGGGAGTACCACAGGATGGGCGAAAGCTTGACAAATGTCAGATCGATAACGCAGTTTCAGAGATCAATAGAAAAACAACCACAACAACCATCTTGAAATTGATTACAAAACGTTGTGCTGAATTCCTAAAATTGTTACTAATTAATTGTGGCTCACATTAGGACCGCAACATATTGTTACGGCACGGCGGGTAGATTGAAGTAGAGGACGAATAAATGTAAGCAACGAACAGAAGTAAAACATGTAAAAAAATGAACTAAAATAGTTGAATTACAGCTTAAAGCATATACTCAAACAAGACATACGAGTTCGCTATAAAGAAGTCCGAAACAAAATCACTCCCGTAACAAGACTACTATTAACTCATTTTTTCTCATTCTGTTACTTAGTCTGATCTGACGGTAACACAAGGAAAATGTTTCGTGTCGAGAGATGTCCCCAGCAAGCTAAACTTCTTTTTTTTTCAGATAAAATCGCAAGAAAACTCCTGATGAGTCTCAGGATAAAAAACAAGGTTTTTTTTACAAATAATATAGAATTTGGATTTGGATTTGGATATAGAATTTGAAATCCACAAGGAAAAATGCCTGCAAACATCGACCATACACATAAATTACTCAATGATCCGCAATTGGGTGCCATGTTGATATTTTGGACGATTGTGGTTCATCAATACATTGTCCAAAAGCTCATGTGAGATATTCCAAGAAATGTTCATAATCTCATCAAACCAACATTCTAATAGTTTTTTAAAAAATTTCTTTGGAAAGCAACCAAGCCGTTTATTTTGGAAGCTCTACTTTTATGTGCTATTGGATCAATAGAAGCATTAACAGCTTGAGATGAATTGAGACTCGGGGTATGAAATATGTGTAAGCAAACGCTTCAATAATACAATATAAAAATAAAATTTGTCCTCCCCATACTTTGTTCGGGGAACGCTGAAGCACTTCCTACAGTCATGGCAACTCACCTTAATTTCATCTCGCATTATAGTGACATTGGTGCACTTGGCCATGTCATCGCGCGTGGATGGTCTTGTTTTGTCTCTAACGAATTTTTTTTCCGTACCGAGCAAACTCCTTCAAGTTTCTTCGAATTTGCATACGAATGTTGCGCTAGACTCTATGTATTACATTATCATATTTTCTACTGTTCATTCTCTCAAGCCACACGAGACTGTATCCAGCGTCTTGTCTCTACAGTTTTCTTTCTTCCCTTCATGCACCGACACGAAGGTTCGCTAAGAGGGGACCCATTTTCGCCCGTCAGAACATCTTGGGCGAAGAAATGGTGGCGTTGAAAATTGCGCGAATGTTCAACTCTGATTATTCCACCCTATTGTATGGTTTAGAAAATTTCATGCATTCATTCTGCTTAGAATAGAATAAGTCAACAGTAGCTGTTTACTCGTTTCGAAAGGTTACCATGTAAAGCGCAGACAATCCCCGCAAGAAGAAAAAATTATGCAAATGAAAAAGCCAACTGTGAAAAGTAATCCTCTGCTACGTTTCGCCCGCCGAAGTAAAGTTTATGGAACGTGTAGGATCACAGGATTTTCTCTCGCCGACACTGCTGGGGCTGCGTGTGTATTAATATGTGTCGGCGGATGCGTTGATGGGTGGGAGAAAGCTTGTTTGTTTGGTGCAAAAAGTAGCTCTGGAGCTTGCAAGACCATTTTTCAACACCCTTTGCATTGGAATCGAAATTGAACACGACGACGATGGGAAAGGATGGGAGCGTTTATATTGCGTTCATATTCTGAATCTTCACGTCGTTTCGCGGCGCGAGAGGAGGAGGGGGATGTGGCAGCAAGATGGGATCATATGGCACAGACTCTTCGATGCTCGTAAATTGGGCGAGAAGCGATGAAAAGGGTGAATAAATTATTAACCCCACGGAGAGCTGCTCCTCCGAATGAATTCAATATGGTAATAGATGTATCCCATTTCGGAGCACGACGGGAGGGGATATCGTGTTGAACAGCGTTTGAATTTAACCGGTGTGATTTCCGTTATTCATGATTAGTTGAGACATAAGCTGTCTGCGTAAACAATCGGTATTCGCTTCATGTTGACGCCGTATTCACAGGAGATTCCAAAAACTTGTTTCCGTGTTTCCGTCAGTAGGAGGAAAATAAGACGGAGAGAAGTGCCATTTCCCGGATTCTCTTTCGAAGACTCTACGGTAAACTAACCTAGCAACTCTTATACGAGGGTCACTATTTATATTTCGGGAATAGGAACAAAAACAAATAGTTAAGCTGCGAATATATTTTTATTGTTTTTCAATAAATCGATACACTTTTGCATGCGCCTAAACCAATTTTCAAAGCATTTATTCCAATCGACACGAGCCTTTTTTTTGAGCGATTGTCAAATTATGTGGGATCCAACGTGAACATAATTTTCGCACAACTAAGTGTTCATGTAAAATCGCATATATACTGGTGGAACTAATGCTTAGGAATGCCTCAATCTCACAATAGGTTACATGACGATCTTGCTTAATCATTTCGTGCACAGCATCGATGTTTTCTGGCACTACAGTCGATTTTGGACGACCTTCACGAAACTCGTCGGACAGCGAACTACGACCACGATTGAATTCACTATACCAGCGATACACAGTGGTTTTTGATGGAGCTTCATCGCCAAAAGTCAAATTAAGTTGATTGACGCACTCTTGTTGTGATAATCCACGTCGAAAGTCGTAAAAAATCATCGCACGAAAATGTTCACGATTCAGTTCCATTTTTTTGCCGAGACCAAACTTTCAACTAAATATAAAATAAACAAATAGCGTCCGTATGACAAAATGTTCTGAGTACGTATATCGTCAAAAATGTCAAACTTTACGATGGAACCGTCAGATGGACTCACATGACATCAGTGTTGCCAATTCCCGAAATATAAATAGTGACCCTCGTACTACTCGATGGTATCTTTTGCTATAGCAAAAGATACCGAACGCTAAGCAGACGACGTTCTCCTTCACGTGGTCCTGGGATCCTATCTACACTTATTCTACCATTCCTTACGTTTCTCAAAATGCGTTCTTCTCTGTTATTATGTTTCTGCATAATTCAGTGTTTCTTAAAATAGTACAAATTGTCCCTGCTAGCTAATTATCATCCAGATTATGCTGTTTTCCATGAACGTGGTACGTTCGTTGTGTTCGCTTCTATATTCCGTCAACCCACTGTTTTAACGACTATGTTAGTTCAATCAGATAGCGATTGCGACTATTGTACTTTCGGAGTGCTCAAATAAAAGAAAGCGGCGTTATCTTTACCTGCATCGAACTCGGAACTGAAAGAGTTTGATTGTTTGTTGAATGTGTACAGAGCAGAATATAGAGAATATCCTAACAAACTATAACAAGAAATAAAAATATTAAAGTGAGGGGCTCAGAAGGGAAGGGGTATAAATGACATGTTCGAATTTCTCTTCATCGACTTTCTCGTTTGGTCATAACTTAGATGCAAACACATTCTCAGCTTATTCGACAATGTGGACCATAGGTCGGACCTCAATTAGCGGTTTCGATAGCAAAATATAATTGGAACGTTTTTGCAGCTGAGTTATCCACGAAAGAAAACGTTGATGGACAGAAAATCGATCAAGCCACTTACACCCCTTTCTTTCTGAGCCTCTCAAATAAATTATACTCCTTGAATTATTTATTTATTCAAGTAGGGCGTTCAAATGGTCTTTCTCAAAACCGTAAGATGAAAATTTAGGTATTGTTCATCTCCAAGACAAATGAACTTTTTAACACTTGAGCATCTAAAATTCGAGACATCATCATCATCAAACATTTATTAACTACTAGCTGACCCGGCAAACTTCGTCCCGCCCAAAATTTGTGTTTTGTTATCAATACCTTCAAACATTAACGTTTTCTTACTAAGCGCAAGTTCATGATTGATCTTCTAATTGACCCCGTTGGATTTACCTTTTACTAAAAAACTCGTAGTATAGGTCGGACTCGATTATCCGGGATTCGATAATCCGGAATTTTAGACTCGATTATCCGGAGTATTTTTTGATTTTCGGAAATTTTGAATAATTTGTATAATAATTCCATATTGAATAGCTAATATCAAATGAAAGGGCTTAACCGGTAGAATGAAGTTGTTTATGAAAAATGCAAATCCAAGATGACGGCCACTACAAAATGGCGGATTTTATATTTTCTCAGAACCCCATCAATATGGGTATCAAATGAAAGGGCTTAACTAGTAGAACACAGTTTTTTATGAAAAATTTAAATCCAACATGGGCGCCACCACAAGATGGCGCCATATATATTTTTTCACAATCCCATCAATATGGGTATCAAATGAAAGGGCTTGACTAGTAGAATACAGTTATTTACAAAAAGGCAAATCTAAGATGGTGGCCACTACAAAATGGTGGATTACATATTTTCTCAGATGAATATGGGTATCAAATGAAAGGGCTTGACTAGTAGAACACAGTTATTTATGAAAAATGCAAATCCAAAATGGTCGCCATCACAAAATGGCGCCATTATTTTTATCAAAGCTCCATCAATATGGGTATCAAATGAAAGTGCTCGACTGGTAGAACACAGTAGATCATGAAAAATCCAAATCCAAGATGACCGCAGTTCCCAAATAAACAATTACTTTTCAATGGATCCATCCAGCTTGCCTTGTTTGTATGTATGTTTGAGTGTTTGTAGGACTGTCCCACATTAATAGAAAATTGACCTCGTTCCTGTTGACTGATTGACCGGAAATTTGGAACATACATTTAATTCTACTGTCATTATAAAACTACCTATTCCATGATCTTGAAAAATTCAATTTGGCCACCGCTAAAAAATGGCTGAATGGCTTGACTAGGAGAATACACTACACTATGAACAACATAAATTCGAAAAAGTCGCCGCCACAATATGGTCGATGTATTTTTTGCAATCTCCTCAATATTGGTATCAAATAAAATGATTTGACTAATAGAATGCAGTGCATCATCAAAACATTCCGAAAAAAGTTAGGTAAGAAATAAAAATAAAATTTTTTTTTTAATGGTTTTAATGTAGAGCCGTTTACTGATGATACAGATAATTTACTAAAAATTAGAAAATACAATAATTAAATAAAACTTATTAAGTTAAACGGTTTAATATGCTAAAAGCTTGAAAATAATTAGACAAGTAGCAGTTAGTAGTTATCACATCCGTTCCTTCATTAATCTAGGGCAATGATGAGACTAAAATAAAATCTTGGGGTATATGATGAAACAACTGACTGTGGATAATGGAAATCCAACGTTTATTTCTTACATAACTTTCATCGGAATATTTTTATGATGTACTGTATTCTATTATTCAAATCATTTCATTTGATACCGATATTGAGGGGATTGCAAAAAATACATTGTCGACCATTTAGTGGCGGCAACATTTTTGAATTTATTCATTTTATTTCGTATTCTCCAAGTCAAATCATTCAGCCATTTTTGACGATGGCCAAATTGAATTTTTCAAGATCATGGAATACGTAGTTTTATAATGACAGTAGAATTAAAGGTATCTTCCAAATTTCAGATCAACCAGTCAACAGGAACAGGAAAATATGTAATCCGCCATTTTGTTGATATCTCGGCTCATGTCCAATCACTACAACCTAAACGCGCATCTCTATCGCATTGGGTTCGCAGCAAACAATCTTTGTGATTGTGGCGATGGCTACCACGACATCGAGCATGTTGTCTGGTCGTGTATCCGGTTCCATGCTGCTCGCTCTCAGCTCTCTAGAGCACTGAGAGCACAAGGCAGACAATCGGATATCCCCGTCCGGGATATCTTAGGTAGCCGTGATCCTGATCTTCTGCTTCATCTATACCTGTTCCTCAGAAACGCCGATGTCAACGTTTAATAATGTTTCCTTCGTTGTGTCCCTGTTTCATATCCCTCCTATCCGATCTATAAACTTTTACTTAGTCGCGGCAATACATACACACACTCTTTACAGATACACGGGCCAGAGGTTGTGCAGTCCATTGATGATCCAACAAGAGCCAAAGGTTGTACCGCTCATGACAACTCTACACGAGCTGATGATTGCGCCGGCTAGTGACCATTCTATCCTGGATTCTTCGAGTCGAGAAGACGCACCACGCTAGATATGGGGTACATACTAGGGGGCGTTGCTGATTAATGGTCAGCTGCATCCCAATAGGAAGTATCCCGTGTCGGGCACACGTACAGAGCATTGGAGACAGCAACATCCCAATTACGAGAACACTTGTAATACTAACCTCGAGCCGACCGCGAGTAATCGGTTAAATATTACTAACATTGATAATAAGAAAAATTGTCAAAATATTGAGCTCCGGCCCCGTCAGGCTAACGCCATATGAGCCTTGATAAAAATATATATTTTGGAAAAAAAAAATTTGTTGCGGTAGCCATCTTTGATTTACATTTTCCATAAATAAATGTGTTCTACTGGTCAAGCCCTTTCAATCGATACCTACATTGATGGGATTATGAGAAAATATATACATAATCCGCCATTTTGTAGCGGCCGCCATCTTGGATTTTCAAGATCATGGAATACGCAGAGATAAAGATGTGTTCCAAATTTCAGATCAAACGGTCAATAGGAAAGGGGTGAAATTTCTATTAATGTGGTAAAGCACTACTCACAAAGTTACAAAGTTACAAAGTCACAAACATACGAACGGGTCAACCTAAATAAAACCAGTCAATAAATAAGTGCAAATCATAATTATATTACGTTTACCGAGAGAAAATTCGTTTTTTTATGACTCGATTATCCAGAGGATTCGATTATTCGGAGTGAAAAAAAATCAATACTCCGGATAATCAAGTCCAAACTGTACTTCTACCAAAGCTCATCATTATAATATCAAATTATTTTCAGACACAATTCTCGTTCAAGATTTTTCAACCACTTACAAATAACATGTTCTTCCGTTACATGGAATAAATGTTTGATACAGAAAATATGATAGAATAATGACAGACTCCTCCTCTCTTCTCCTCTTTGAGAGGGGGGATGAGTGTCTATTCACCATAGAAGCGTTTCGTGCACCCTAAAATATTCACATGCCAAATTTGGCTCCATTTGCTTGATTAGTTTTCGAGTTATGCAGAAATTTGTGTTTCATTTGTATGACAGCCCACCCTAAGAGAGGGCGGAGGAGTGTCGAAACATAGAAACCATAGAAATATTTATTGCATCCTGAAACCTCCACATGCCAAATTTGGTTTCGTTTGCTCGATTAGGTCTCGAGTTATGCAGAAATTTGTGTTTCATTTGTATGGGAAACCCCCTTAGAGAGGGGGGAGGAGTGTCAAGCCACCTTAGAAATGTTTCTTCTCCATAAAACCTCCACATGCCAAATTTAGTTCCGTTTGCTTGATTAGTTCTTGAATTATGCGGAAATGTATGCTTCATTTGTATGGCAGCCCCCCTCCCCCCTCAGAGAGACGGGAGGAGTATCTATTCGCCATAGAAACGTTTTGTGTCCCCTAAAACCTTCGCATGCCAAATTTGGTATTCTCCTGATTAGTTTTCGAGTAATGCAGAAATTTGTGTTTCATTTGTATGGCAGAATCCATAAGAATCATAAGAATCAGACAGACAGACAGACAGGCAGAAATCCTTTTTTATAGACATAGATATCATATCACTGTACTAGGTTAGATTATAAATAGTGCATCTTCACTATAGCGAACAATTGCTACTCCGTATTTCGTGTACTGGGAGGGTTTAGAATCATTCGAAAAATTTTATTTGTTTTCTTGTATTGATGTTTTTAAATTGTATTTCGCTGTTACTCTAGTTAACCTTCATGGTCGGTACAATTTGAGGAGCACAAATTAGGCCAATAGAAATGTGGGATTTAGCACGTTGAGATAATACTTGACACTTTTCAATTATTCAATTGTTTATCTAAAAAAAGTTACAGGAAGATTGTGTCCGAGACACGACGGCATATGACGTAGGATAACGTTAGGTTATTTGTTGCATATTGATTTTGGATATGTTTGCAAAACTTCATTAATCTCATTAATCATAATCATAACCAATAATCTATTCGTTAATAATTTGATGGATCTAAAGGAAATTCCGATCCTTGACGAGATGGCTCCTGCGTTATGTATGGATAAAAGGAAAAGTGTATATGTAAAGTGAATGAATAGTTTCTCTGTTTTTGTTCAAACATATTAACATTAACACTGTTGTTCTACATTTTGTTTTATTCTAACTAATAATAATGAAATGAAAGTTCATTTTTCAAGAGTTTTAACCCTTTTGCGTACGATTTGCTTTTCAAAAGAGTGGACCAAATGCAAACGCTCTTCGATGGGTCACGCATCGAGTAATTTCATTACTTCGATGAGCTTATTAGCGCCTTGTGATACGCAGGCGCACTACGAGAGAGCCTCGATGTTGTTCGTTTTCTTCTTCTTCTTCTTTTTGGCTTTAAGAGGGTTTAAATTTTTCAGTTCATTCGCCTCTAGCGCTGTTCGTTTTGGAACAACCATTTTACACCGTGTGAGACTCGATGTTGTACGTGAAGGGGTTAAAATGTTTGTATGTATGAGAGCAGATTTCTCTTTCTTTCAGACTGAACGTCAGCTTAGAACTGTACCAAAAAAAAAAGAACGATGTCTCAAGCAGGGATCGAACTAAGGCCGGCTGAAATGAAATGCTGTTTAACACGACTACGCTATCCACATAACCACTGGTGCTGTTGTACAAATGCGTGAGAATATTACGCCTCATTATAAAATGAAGTTGGATCTTAAAGTATTCGTGTAAAGTATTTTCTGAGAGTAAAAAAAACGTGAGTCTGTATCATTTTCGGCTGGGGCCGTGTATGTGGCAAAGTAATTTGTGTACCACGCCAAAGGGTGATTGCGTATTTATTTGCAATGTGTCTCATCATTGATTTATTTTTCAGAAAAACAAAAAAATTACTTGTTCCTAAATGGGCACCTTTAGGATTTGACATAAAAAAATCCACTTTATGGTTTATTTAAAAATAAAAATAAAAATAGTTAATAGTCAATATGACCCCCTTTTGTGTCGATTACCAACTGACAATGCTTTGGCACGCTCTTCACGGGATTCCGGGGGTGTTGAGGGTCTAGCTCAGCCTTTTTCAACGCAGCAAAATTGTTTTGCTTGTTCGTGACGTTAGTTTTGTCCACCTTGTTGTCCAGAATCGCCCATAAATTCTCAATAGGACTGCCACACCATTGGTTTGATTCGGATCGATCGGCTTTCTTTGCTGTTTTCTTGGCAGTATGCTTCGGGCTCATATATTTCTGGAAGATGTAGTCCCATTTTCAGTATGGATTGTTTGAGGATCTCGAAGTAACCGATGTAACCATCGTCAGTCATAGTTGACCTGGCTAAGTTTCCCACCTCAGCCCATGAGAAACAGCCCCGCACCATGTTGCTTCCACCACTATGCTTCATAGACGGTTGTAGATGCCGTTCCTGGTCGCTCTTCTGTTACGCTAGGAGTCGCATTGTTTAACAACTCGAATTTGAACGCGCTCCCAGAAATCCAGAACTTGTTGATATAGTCCCTCGCAAACTGAAGTCGTTTTTTGTTGGTGTTGCTGATCATCCGTCGAAGTAGCTCTTCAGAGCCCGGTCTACTAAGCGCCATCGAATGGTGCGATTGGAGAGGTCCAAGTGGGTTTTTCGTCACTTTCCGGATGATTAGCGTGTCCATCGCGTCATCGCTGCCGAGCATCTGATGCTTTTGAATGACCAACTGAACCACACCACGGCTTAACACATACTTCCCAGCACATTTTCTGTTATTTTTAAGTTCATTTAATGGTATAAATCAGGATGTAAAACATATTCTAAAAATTAATTTTGGGTGTAGTAAATGAAGCTGAAATTTTGAAACAATAGAACTGAAATTTTTCATATAAATAGAAATAGAAATATTGCATAGGTTATCTTAATGTGCAAATGAACATTTTGCAGTGAGTTTCGTATGAAAAATTGAGATAAAATTTTTTATTGGCACCCCAAACCCTAAGTTCTGCCTCGTATTTCGGAAAAAACGAGTTTGTCCCCTGAGAGTCGATTTTTGATATTTCGATTTCATTTACATTTTATTACCTTTTGGGTGAAATTACTCGAATTTTGACGTCTTTGCGACACTACACCCAACTTTTTTTTTCTAACACATGTTTTGGCATCCCGGTTCATTACATTAAATGAGCCTAAAAATAGCAGAACTCCCCTCCCTCGCGGGACATGCAATTTTGCACTTGGTCGTTTTTTGTCTGAAAAGTCGATTTTCGACGAATTTTTTTTCGAAATAACAATAAATTTCGACGTTTCATGCAATTCTAAGACATTTGTCACAAAAAATTTTATTTGGGTACCACGATTTCCTTTGGGTGCTTTCTCGGTTTTCAAAAAACTCAAACTTTGACGGCTGTGCGACACTAGTAAATGAGGTCCGATTGACCTGATATTTCGCATAGGGTGGGTTTTCGTGGAAATCAACATTTTTAATCCAGCTTGCTTAGAAAATTCGAAGGTCACTTTTTCGCATACATCCACTCTAATATATATATATATACAGCCATTCCATGCCAAACCGATATAGTGGTTATCAGATTTTCGTGATAATAGGTAGTTTTGTTCATTATCGCAAAACAATTGACCCGTATTTTTTATCTTTTCATTAGGATGACTATTTCCATTTTAGGGTTTCCGAGAAATCAACTTTTTCCTCTTTTTTCCAAAAATGACTTTTTCCAAAAACTGTTAACTTTTGAACTACTAGATCGATTCAGATGATC
Organism: Toxorhynchites rutilus septentrionalis; assembly: GCF_029784135.1. Lineage (NCBI taxonomy): Eukaryota > Metazoa > Arthropoda > Insecta > Diptera > Culicidae > Toxorhynchites > Toxorhynchites rutilus. The sequence continues at coordinate 66,024,558 of NC_073746.1, read as the reverse complement.
GACATATTATTTTTTTTTTATATCTGTATTATAGTGACTTTCAACACTTTTGGCTGGTTCGTCACTTTTTACTTCCAATTTTGGAAGAATGTTGGGAGTGAGAATTGAACTCGTGATCTTCAGCGTGAGAGGTATGGATGTTACCACTACGCCAGATCGGCTCCAGCTTCGACATATTAAATTAAATCCAATCACCTGGTCTTTATGATTTTTTCAAGAACTAATCAAGCAAACTGAATCAAATTTGGCATGTGGGGGTTTTAGGGGGCAAGAAACATTTCTAAAGTGGTTCAACATTCCTCCTACCTTTCTGAGGGGGAGAATGAAACACAAATTTCTACATTACTTGAGAGCTAATCAAGCAATTTGAACCAAATTAGGCATATGGAGATTTTAGGGTACAGCAAATGTTTCTATAGTGATTGAACACTCCACTCCCTTCTCTAAGGCGAAGGGGGGGTCTGTGAAACGCACTCCTATATCTTCTTCTATCTATACCAATAAAAAAGTATCGTCCAATGTGTTGATAAGAGCAGAACTCGAGGAAGGAGTTGTCCGATTTAAAAGTAAAAGGTACATTCAATGGGGTCGATTAGAAGATCAATCAATGAACAGTTCTACGATTGGTGCCATGAAATTGCTCATAGTAAGAAAACGTGAATGTTTGAAGGTATTGATAACAAAAAACAAATTTTGGGCGGGACGAAGTTTGCCGGGTCAGCTTGTATTTACATAACTAATTTGAATTGAATACAATTTATATAAATAAACTTCTTCAATGCAAAGTCAAATAATCGTGCCGAAGACGTGTTCGCGTAATATTCGAGCTTCGAATAATGACCCAATCCGGATTATTCCTGTTACGATTCACAATTAACTGACGCAACACAACTGCATTTCATGCAATTATTATTCAACTGGTATTGATTCTTCCGGGATTGGGCGCTCAGCTTTCCTTCCGCTGGCTAACATTGGATTAAAGACGAAGCCGAGAGAGAAAGAGGCCGTATCATATAACATCCACCCGTCCTCTCGCCCCCAAACAACACCGTTTGCTACGATGTTCGGTACGACACTGAATTGGCTTTGGAGACTAGATCAATTTTCGCACTTTTCCGAGCATGCATTGCACATACAAATGGAACTGCTTTTCCAGCATTTGGCACTCATCCTCCTTTCCCACTCCCCCATTCCACACATAGTTGAATTGTTTTTGTTTTTGGTTGGGAGGCTGTGTATGAATTTTCCCTAGCTCAATGCATTGTCTAAGCCTACATCCCAACATATTGTGTCGAAAAAGGACTCAAGTGGAATTGAATAGCCGGCTGTTGTGTTGTTGCTCACCGTTCCGTTCCTAGCCGTGGCCGGGTGTATTCGTCTGGTTTCGCTGTCGGATTGGCGCTTTCAGGGTGAAATTTACGAACTAAAACTTCCTCCCGGTGGTGGGCAATTATCCGTAAAGCTGGAGGAGCTGTAGATTTCGACTAAAGCGAGTGGGACCGATCGCTACGAGTACGATGAGAGTGAATATTCTGCCGCTGAATAGCGGCATAATTTATCGAATGACGCATGAGATAAACTAGCGCTTAATGGGCTAACTTCAGCAGTTGGAAAACATTCCTAGGCCTGGTTTTAGGACGACGACGACGTTATTATTTGGTATGGTTGGTGAGGATTATTGCTATTGTTTCAAGTTATCATGGCCGATCTCATAGGGGTGGTTTGTGGCGGCGAATGGTTTTCGTCGTGTGCGTTCCGCCGCAACTGTGTGTCACGTTAGTTTAATTTCATTTTTCCCTTTTTATCTTTCAGGATTGTAATTTGTGTTGGGAGGATTCATTGGCTGAATTTCGCAGTAAGTACTTTTATTATATTACTTTCTCGCATTATGGACTTCAACGAGCCAATGATATTACCAGCTTTCATACTGCCGTCAAAATTCAAACCAGTTAAAATGCAAAAAAAACCATTGAATGGTGCTGAGTATTAGCGAACCATTGTCATTGTTCATAATTCGGTTACTTGCACTTTGAATAGTTCTTCTTGAGCACGAATCATTTATGAAACTCAAAGAGATCTTGTTAGCATTCGGTGTTCTTCTTTGTTGTGCTTTGAAGAATCGAAATAATTATTTTCATAAGATGAATTTCTCGGTACTGTTGAGAAATACAATCCACCCTCAGTCGAATAATCAACTACCGTTTGTTCAACACCTTTTGTTGGTGAGTTTACTTCGCCGTTCTCTCCCAAACAACTGAACTTTGCAATGGCACATAAATTTGGGGTCTAATATAAAAGAATGTCTGTGTGTAAGTAATCAATTTTACGAAGCGCACCCTAGGGGTGCCTTTCATCCGATGCTTCTGTTGGTCTGCTATCCTGGTGCAGGATTTATGCGCTTACAAGAAAGTTTTCCACCGGTCTGCACTACGAGAAGAAACAGAGGCGAGGTAAAACCGTTGTTATGCCCGCGAAAAAAATGAGGGCATTATTTTCTGACCGATGGTAGATACATTAATGAGGTCTTCACTCAGGTTTTTCTCTGCCTGTTTCTACGGTACTTTGACCGATTTCGTTTCGACTAATTGCTTGACGCGTTGATTACATCGCCAATGATTGATGTGTAACGTAGAAACGAAGATTGACAGGCGGTTGTTTACAAGCCCAAACAATATATTGCAACGCGCGGAGGAAAGGCCAGACACGAACGCAGACTCTTGGGGAGGGGACGCAGGGAGAGTTATGTTAGTGGGTGTCTCCATAGGAGCGACAAGTAGTATTTCCGGCTCTGACGTAGTAATTTTGTTTAGGCTTGTAGGGAACAAACGAGACATGAGCATGCGCGTTGCAGCGTAAGCATCGTGTGTTTTGGTGAGTTCCATGAATGTTGCAGTTAGTTTCAGGGTGGTCTGTTAATAGCGGACACACGTGGACTCGTGTACTAATGAGTTGGAGTACATAAAAAACAGAAAAACGCTTACTATACTGAATTATGTATTATATAAAATATTTCTCAAATTAATACGAAACTATAGAAGTTGCCTACAATAAAAAGAAATAAAAGAAGTGATAATAATAGAATAATAGAAAACGTTAATTGCACAAAAAAGTACAAACTAGCACCAGAAGTGAGATTACATAGCTATGGCGACTTCAATCAAAATAAAGTAGACTTCATTCCCGACAACGATAATGAATGCATTCTACTTCCAGTTGTCGGGGAAAATAAAACCCTCCATTATATATTTGACGGAATTGCACATCTCGGTTTGATCAAATAAATCACGTGAAAAATTCCCAAAATTTTTATTTAGACCTATTATTCACTAACATCACCGACGACTTTTGTGTCAATGAGTCCATGACTCCCCTTTAGAAAAATGAAAACTTCCACACAGCAATTGAACACTCAATCTTTATACATAACAGTTAATTGCCCATATAGCCTACAAGCCATAGAATGGCAAACTTTATTAAACAGCGCAGGAGATGTCAACTTATCAGTACATATTCTTTACGGAATTCTGAATAACATAATATCAGAATTTGTGCCGTAGAAAAGAAGACGAAGAAATTCAACCAGAAAATATCCTATTTGGTTTAACGCTCGAATAAGAAATTTAAAGAATATAAAACACAAAGCACCCAAAAAATACGAAGTCATTAAAATTTTCTGGAATATCAGAATATTTCTCAAGAACTAAATTTTACCATGAAAAGTGCACACGTAGGGTATATTGGAAAGATCTAAACTGGAGTCAAATCATGTCCGAAGAAATTCCTTAATTACGTAAAGTCTAAGCTCAAAAACAATAGCTCCCCAGCATCTCGATGCAAATGTGGCCAAAAATTCGGCCAAAAAAAAGCTCGATTGGCAAGCACGTGTGGCATGCGATCGTCAACTTTTTTCACAAAAGGGATTATACAGGGTTTTCCAACTTTAAATTCCGAAAGTAAATTGAAATAAAACACACTTAGAATTCGAATTTCGATGAAACTTTTATTTCAAATTAAAGTTTGGTTTATGCCATTATGTGTGAAATACAACATAATTCAAATGTCCACCTAGGGCTTCCTCGCACCCCTTGATCCGGAACAGGTAATTTTCGATGACTTTTCGGCACATATGGGGCGGTATCTCGGTCATAACTTCACGAATGTTGTCTTTCAAATGTTCAAGAGTTTGCGGAGAGTTGGCACGGTCTTTCGCATAACCCCACAAAAAAAAGTCTAGCGGGTTCAAATCGCATGATCTGGACGGCCAATTGGCATCACCAAAACGCGAAATTATGCGTCCCTCTAATTTCGTTCGCAATATGGCCATGTTCGGTCGTGTTGTGTGGCACGTGGCGCCGTCCTGCTGAAACCACATGTCATCCGTATCCATATCTACAATTTGTGGCAAAAAAAAATCGGTTAACATGCGGCCATAGCGCTCTCCATTCACAGTTACCGTCTCGCCGTCCTCGTTTTCAAAGAAATCGGCCCGATGACTCCACCAGATCATAATGCGCACCAAACAGTGACTTTTGGCGGATGCAATGGCCTCTCAACAATCACGTGTAGATTTTCTGAGCCCCATATAAGGAAGTTTTGGGTGTTCACATAGCCACCGAGCTCGAAATGTGCCTCATCGTCGAAGAAAATTTGATGCGAAAATTCAGCATTTTGCTGCTGTCGTTCGTATGCCCGACGCATTCCATGGTCACCACGCTCTAATTTTTGTATCAGTTGGACTTGGTCCAAATGCAAAATTCGCCACAATGATGTGTTTGACAAGCCCAATTGCTGAGCACGCCGTGGAATCGAAACATTCGGGTCATCCTCCACACTGGCAGCAACAGCAGCAATATTTTCGGCCGAACGCACATTACGATGATGCACAGGTTTCACAATATCCGCTACGGATCCAGTTTGTTCGAATTTACGCACTACATTAGCGATTGTGTGCTCTGTAGGCCGTCCATGACGACCAAAATCCGTCCGTAATGCTCGAAAAACATTTTGTGCGATACTAAAACGATCCATATTGTAAAATGGCAGACATTAAACTAACGATATGACGCTTTGGTTGACAGCTATGTCAAACGGTTGTCAGCGCAGGGTTGTATACTTTCGGAAGCCCGAAATGGAAAACCCTGTAAATGCTAAAATTTATGTGGAAGAATTCTTGAAGAAGAGTTTGCTTCCACTTTATAGAAATCACGAGGTTCCTCCTCTATGCTGGCCGGATTTACATTGTGCCAAGTCTACTCTACAATGATTTTTGGAAAACAACATCATGTTAGTCGAAAATGATCTCAACCCACCTAACTGCGGCCAATTAAACGTTACTGGGCAATTGTCTAGGCCAAGTTCAAGAAGGAAGGTACACTGTCTTAAAATATGTCAGAGTTAAAAAAAAATTAGTCTGCAGCGTCCAGAAAGTGCAAAAAGTCTACTGTGCAGAATTTGATGAGTGGAGTTAAATCTAAGGTTCGATAATTATTTTTAGAAATCAACAATAAGATTGATTTTTTCATTTCATTGCTATGTAAACATAATACTCTTTAATAAAATTCACTTTTGTAAACACTTTCTGAACGTTTTCAATTTTATTTTGATGCTTGAAACAATCCTTAGTCTACATTTGTTTGACGAAAATGAAAAAATAAATCAATAAAAAAGGAGAGTTTGAAGCATTGACTCGATGATCATGTGAACTTTACATGAAAAGGGGTAAAATTGAAGCACAAATTTATAAAAACTGCTTTATGAAAAATATTTGAAAAAACTGAAAGATTTGAGAATTTAACTGTTCAACTGGATCGAGAAAAAACTGGAAGAATCCAGTTTAAAATGGAACATTGGCAACGCAGGCCACTGGTGTTATTGCATAAATACCTGATAATATTACACCTCATTATAAAATGAAGTTGGAAAGTGTAAGCGTAAAAAGGAGAGCGTAAACGTGAAACTCTATCCTTTTCGATCTGTTTATCGCAAAACATTAGATCCGTTTTTTTTTTTGTTAGGGTGCCCGTTTTCATTTTAGAGAGGAAGGGAAGCGATTTGGCGTAGTGGTAACATCCATGCCTCTCACGCTAAAGGTCACGAGTTCAATTCTCACTCCCGACATTCTTCCAAAAAAATGGAAGTAAAAAGTGACGAACCAGCAAAATGAGTTGAAAATATACAGATAAAAAAAAAATTTTTTTTTAGAGGTCCGAAAAATCATTTTTTTTATAATTTATAACACTTGAACTACTGAACCGATTCAGAAGGTCGACATATCAATTTGATCTTTTTTGTAAAAAAAACTACATTTGCAGAAAATTTGAACTTTGTTTTCGTTGTTATCGATTGTATTTGTTTTTTTTTTGGTTTTCCTGGCCAAGGGAGTTCTATTTTTTTTATTTTTTCCTGAAAGCTGAGGATTTTTTACCTAATATATTTTGAAATCGGAGAGGCGTTTTTTTTCGTTTTTGAGTTATGATTTTTCAAAGTTAACCGACGGTCCGAAAAATATTTTTTTCCATCATTAAAAAATCATAACTTTTGAATTACTCGACCGATTCTAACAATCGACATACCAAATTGAAAACAATTCTGGTCTTCTTGAATTTGTTATTATTGTTATTGTGTATTTGTTTTTTATAGTTTTCATGGTCTCGGGACCAAGGGCGCAATGTTTTTTTATATATTTTTCTTGAAAGCTGAGTATTTTTTACATCACATATCCCAAAATCAGATAGGTGTTTTTTTCTTTCGTTTTTGAGTTATATTTTTCAAAGTAATCATGTTTTTAGTCTTCGTTCAATATTTCTATGCGGTTAGACTAGATCTAACTGGTATTCAGTTTTTTTCGTGAGTGTGATATTTTTTCAAAGAAGAATATCTAATTGGCTTTAATTTGATGATTCGAACATATGAATCGGCTCAGTAGTTCAAAAGTAAACAATTTTTAAAGAGAGAGGAAAAAAAGGGAAAAAATGATTTTTCGGACCATCGGTTAACTTTGAAAAATCATAACTCAAAAACAAAAAAAAACGCCTCTCTGATTCCAAGATATGTTGTGTTAAAATTGTCAGCTTTCAAGAAGAAATATAAAAAATATAGCGCCCTAGATCCCAAGACCATGAAAACTATACAAAAATACAATCAATAATAACGAAAACAAAATTCAAATTTTCTGCAATTGTACTATTATTACAAAAAAGACCACATAATTTTCTTTAATTTGATAGGTCGCTGATCTGAATCGGTTCAGTAGTTCAAAAGTTATGAATGTTTGGAAAAAGTCATTTTTGGAAAATGCACCCAAACAAAAAAATAAAAAATACAGATCTAATATTGTGGGATAAAGAACAGATTTACCACCTTTCACGGAAATCTGAGAACAATTATATTGGTTTGGCATGGAATGGCTGTATATATATTTTTGACGTTGACGATACCAGTTCAGAAAATGTTATATTTTTATGAAATAGTTTTAAATACATTGGTTTTGATTGGGTAAACAAGCTGACCAGTCCGGAATCTGAAGCCCCTATTCATTAAACCATGACCTTCCAGATTTTATGAATTGATGCCAAAATACCCAATTATCAAATAGTTTTGCATGCAATAACAGCAGTAAATGGTTCTGAAGTACTTCGTTGCACTTTTGACTGTTCATTCGTGTTGATGGAAAGCAAAGGGTAACGTAGTACTAAGAATCATTTACTGCTGTTTTTGCATCAAAAATAATGTAATAATGAAAATGAATATTCACACCTCAATGCAACGGGCGAGTGCATGAAAAATGTCATCTGCGATTTTGTTTCATGTTTCATAGAAGATCAAACCACGTTAATGATCCGCCTTTTTTTAGCCCATCACAATATTCAACTGAAGAATTTTTACTCAAATTTCGATACGTTCCTTAAAAATATCAGAAGGGACGATCCTTAATAATATTTAACAAAAAAAAAACAGGAAGTGTGTTGTATCTGTCGTTGATTTAGTGATCATTTCTAGATCAACATGTCAAAAGGGTCTATCTTCTTGGCTCTATTCTCTTCATCGAAATTCTCTTTCGATAACCACGGCCTTTCAGACAGATTTAGCTCCAGTTTTGCCATGTAGTTTGATAAACGAGGTCACCTTTCACACTTCATATCGTCGAACACATCTGGAAATGATGTTACTGCTGAGTTATTAATGAAAGAGAATGTAGATGAAGAGGGACTTCGAAAACGAGAGCGTTACGTTGGAGGCACAAGGTTTTATGCATCCAATATTGGATATGAAAATATTCTACTGATGGGGAAGAATAATCTTCAGAAGCTTTCCTGTTAATTGCCTTTGATAGAAAAATCACAATACGAAATGCATTTGATCTCAGTATTATATGAATAGAAAACATTGAAGTAAACTCTTTCGCTTGAATGTAATTTTCAATTCCAAAGGGAATTGGCAGATTATTTTTCAGCAACGATGACATCTTTACGGATTCTTCTCGATGTTCGATAATTACCAAACGAAAAAAGTTGTGCGCGTGTATGTGTGTGTGGCGGCTGCTCCGATGCTGTTACTTTCTTGGTCGTCTTTTCAGTGGCATAACTCTCCTCCTGATGGATTCCCTTCTGGCCTAAGGTGCACAAACAGGCTCTTGGTAACACCGTTCATCAGCGTTTTCATGATGAACGAAGTTAGCTTCACCACAAAAGCGACAACATGCTCCAATCGCTGTTTAATTATAACTGAGTAGATTTCCGAGCGGCACTCGCATATATACCGATTGGTGATTTCAATAGCCTGTTTTGAAAGTAATTTTAAGGTTATTGAAACAAGTTTTTGGATCAAAAAGTACAACCCGGTGTAGAAATTAAAGACGTAGTCTTACGTCAAAAACAATAAATTTCAATCTTACGCGTCAAGGGTTCGATAGTATATTTTATCCTAAAAACTATTGTAAATCCAATCGCTTGTTTTTCAATGAATATAAATTGAAGGCGCAATCGGTTGACTTCAGAACGATCTAAAATCGGATAAAAAATTGACAAAGTTATAATACTTAGTAGACCAAAGAAGACCAAACATCTGTGTATCTTTCATATTTTGAATATCCTCTGAATGAACATTCAGCACTCACGCCACAAGTGAACTGATAAGCAACTGCTTTCCATTTTCCATCCTCCCCTTCTAAGGGAGAGAGAATTTTCTCCGATTCGTGCGTCACTCAAACCGATATCATCATATCGGGCGGGTATCCTTCGAAAGGAACCGATCTCCGACGCTCAGTTGCAGTCGAGTCGCAGTCCGAAACGGTAGTGTGAAAACGAAACATTCGCCCACAGAACCCCTCAGCCCAGTTGCTCGTTGCTCGTGCAGGGGGCAAACCATAAAGGATAATCTAAAAATACCAATCGTCCACCTCGGAAACCCAAACATTCTCGACATCACCGTAGTCGCTGTCGTTGTCGTTGTTCGTGACGAAAGATTGTCGGCGGGGAGGCGTTGGGGTGGTTGCCATCGCGCGCGATGAATATAATCAGAAGTGGAAAATGATGTCAGTCCCACCGCCGAATGCCTAAACTATTCCGGATATGGTCGACGGGAGGATGTGGGCGCGGAAGTGCCATCCAGTTCAAGTAGTAATGATTGGGGGCCGTCGTGGGTCGTCGTCGTGTCCAGTGCGCGACCAGACAGCACAGGATAGTGTGTGACAATTTTGGGCCCGAATTGGGCTGTGAAGATCTATAGATGGATGGCTTGGTCAGATGTGGTGAGGATTAATATTCTTCAACAGTGAGTGGATATTACATAAGAAAAATGAGATGCTATGTAACAAACGAAATTCGGCAGGCGCACGGGATGTTTTGAAAACAATACCAGCGGCTATAATGTGATGATGGTTGTTCGGTGAATTCCATTATATAATGTGTTGCTACCCATTGTTATGTAGTGAAGGTTGTGCGATTGTGAGACTGTTTTTCCTTCTCGGAAACGGTACGGAATTGGGGTGTGGGGCAACCGATGAACTCGAAACGTGACTTCGCAGTAACTGGAACGACGTCACGTATTGCCGCCGCCGCGAATATCCTTCGAACGAATCCGAAGTGAGTGAGTGAACTGGATAAATCTATGCCCGAGGAGGGGCAGCACTTTGCGAGATAGGAAGCTCGCCTCGGTTCGGTTTTGTGTTGTGACGAGGAGCAGAGTGTAGCAACAGTCGAACGAGAAAGAAGCCAGTCAGTCAGTCTTTTCGGGAGAAAAATAGTGCACTGGAAATGTTTGTGCATGATGGGATTTGGAATTTGAGCCTTTCCTTATCGGAGAAACCTTTGTCAAGCAAGCCGAACGCAGAGCGAAGATGGCAGTGATGAGTGGCATAATAAGTATCGGGATTAAGTTTTCATCGCAGACGAGGATAATTGCGAAATAAAATACTGATGCGTAACACCCCCGCAACTGTTGTGAGCGCTATTAGAAGTGTGTGTGTAGGGGGGAGGTTATGGATCGGATGTGGATAGTAATCGCAATCGATAAAGCAAACCGAGTCGTGTAAATTTGAACTCCCCGCTCTCGGGTAGACGGTCGTGAGTTTGTCTGTGTGTGTGGGTTTATGTTGAAAAGCTATTCAGTAGCGAGTCGATTTTATTACGATGCTAGAGCAACTGATAACGACAACAATAACAACAAACGAGACGTCAACAATCCAACGATTCGAGGTTGAATATCATGCTCACAGAGCACCGTCAGCAGCAGGAGCAGCAGCAACCGAAACACGAAGGAGGTGCGGTCGCCGCTCTTCGGAAAGCACTTGCCAAGCAAAGTCAGAAAATCACACGGAATCAGTTCTGCTCATCCCAAGATAATTTGGGGGCTTCCGAGTATCGGAAGGACAGGAGAATCCATGGACTGCAGCTACCGTTGCATCCACTCCAGCTAGTCGGTTGGGTTGCGTTAGTTCTGTTTGGCTATTCGACGTTCGCTATCTTGCTGCCAGCACTGAGTCCCTCGGTGCAGCAGCCTCTATACTGTCTGCTAGTGGCGCTCTATTTGCTTCATCTGGTTTCGCATCTGGCAGCACTGTTGCTCGATCCGGCCGACGCCGAGCTTCGTCGTAACAGGACCCGAACGGTTGTGCCCGAGTTTGACCGCAGTAAGCATTCGCACGTGATTGAGAACGGTCGGTGTCATCTGTGCAACATCAAAACCAGCAGCCAGCGGACTAAACACTGCAGTGTCTGCAACAAGTGCGTCGGTACATTCGATCATCACTGCAAATGGTTAAATCACTGTGTTGGCGGGCGAAACTATGCGGCATTCCTTATGTGCGTGGTGAGTGCTGTCATCGCAGCGTTGGTCATTTTGACCGCTGCAATCGTGGAGATTGTGCTCTACCATGTGCAGCCTGAGTGGCTGAATCTCGCGTGGTTTGGTTTTTCGAGTAATGCCACCTCCACAGCGATTGTTGATATCGCCACGGAACGCACCGATAGCGAGCTGAAAAATGAAACGCTAGCTAGCACTCCATTGCCGATGCTTTTGGATAACATCACTAGCTCTGCTCAGGATCTACTACTGAATCAAACATACTTCAATGACACACCGGACAATATCACCGATTGCGAGGAAGCGGTCACCGTCAAACCGCTTGAAGCAACCGGGATCAGTGTCAACAACACCATCCTTTTGGTGTTCATCGGATTTCTTGGTATCCTGGCGGCGATAGCAGCCGGACTGCTGCTCCATCTGTGCTTCTTTCACATCTACATATCCTTCCTTGGCCTCACCACCTACGAATATATCCGCAACAATCGGCACAATGTCATGACCAACCTGCCCACCACCATTGCTCACAGTGCACGCAACCTGGCGAACGGCCCTTCCACCGCTACATCCGCAACGGTCACGGCCACCTCGAAGCTATCGGCAGTGACGAACTGCACCAAAGCCAGCTACAACATACCCGATATCTACATCTGCTCTTCGATCAATCCTTCGGTCCTACCGGTGCTGGGAACCCTGAACGACCTGAACCGGCAGCGACCTCGTACCTTGCATTGCTGTGATAACTCGAAGGAATGTACGAACAATATCACTTCGGCCGGTCTCCGGAAGTTGGATTCGGTTTCGCTTGGGAATAGCAGTTCCGCGACCGGTAATACCACCACCCATCAGAAGGCTGCCTTCTACATGTGTTCGATGCTGGAGGAGCGCAACGTCGCCGCGGTCAAGGGTCACCCACGGGAGAAGTGTGAGTCGCGAACGTTCCATTGTTGCTCCCAGTACAGCCAAACTGTGAACGGGGATGACTTCGAAACCACCACCACTTCGGAGTCGTTCGTGCAGTACAGTGAACAGTGCACATTTTGTAGTTTTAAGGTCAAACCGTCCGGGAGTGTACCGGACAAGAGTGATGAAATTGTTACGCTCCAGGAGAAGCAATGTTGCGTCAAGACGCACACCAAGCACCACCGGTGGAAAAGAAAATGGAACTGCTGTTCGAATGTTCCGGACAGTCCAGATGTTCCGGGTGATCCGGTGCGATCAATATCGGCCGTTGTGCAGCAACAGCAGCAGCACCGGCAACCAGAGCCACCCTTACCCGCGATCACCAATGTCCTAGAACATGAACGTCCCCAACATCATCAGCAGTCTCTGCTGCAACAGCAGCGGCAGCAGCATCCCAGACAATGCGAACTGACAAATAATGAAAATCGTGCCAATAACAATAGAAAAAACAACTGTGTTAGCAATAATAACTGTAGTACCAACACCGGCAGCGGTGTCAGTAGTGAAAATGGATACTTTAGCCCTAGCAGCCCGGTGTCGATTGGTAACCACCAGAATGCTGTCAATAATAACCACCACACCACTAGCTACAATACACGCTCTAGCACTAGCAACGGGAACAACAATCGCATCCTGAACGATGCCAACGGCAACGATATAACGTTGGTGCCCAACAGTGTCTCACCGGTTCCGAAGCGTCCGCGAGCCCGCTTGGTACGACCTTGGCCCGTTGTTCGTCTACGCCACATGATCAGAATGATCGATCGCTACCGTAGACCGCGCTGTAGACCAGGCGTACAGCCTCAGCAGCAGCCGCAGTCCCAACAAGGCACCGCTACCGTGAAACAGAACCAGGTACGACCGCTCTCAACGACGGAATGCACTTCCGCGGTAATCGCGGGCATATCCGGGGCTTGCGGACCAGGCTCATCATCCGTCCAGCAGCAGCAGCAGCAGCAGCAGCAGCAACACGGAAAGATCCTTCCCACATCGGTTATCAGGAGCGAAGCTCCGCCCACGATGCCGGCGTTGCCGCCGCCAGCCCGTCGCAAGCTCAAGAATACCACCGACGATCTGCAGGAACTCGCCGATACGCTTGCCTTAATCCATCAGCAGCACTCATCCCCAAATCAACAGCAACAGCACCAGCAGCAGCCATCAATCCGAATACCGCTCAATCCGTCGTACAGGCGTAGCCGCCGAAAGAACATCATACGTAACCGCAGTCCCACGCTGTCGCCCATCCACGAGTCGGGCCTGTCCAATCCGACCTCGCCGCAGCCCTGCCGGCACTCGTCGTGCTCTCCCAGTATTTCGTCGCTCGCCTCCGGTGTGGCGCTAACGAACGTGGTGTGCGGTAGTGGTTCCCACAGGAACCACCTGTCGTCCAGCGTTGATAGATCCAGCTAAGCCCCAGCTCTGTCTCTCAGTGGGTGCAGCTCGCAAAAAACTAGCAACAAAAACCTTATGTATACTCGCTATGTCTATGTCCGTCTCTTTTTCTCTGTATGTTCCTCCAGTCAGTCATTCAGTCAGTGTTGAATCGTGTTAAAAAACCCCTCTATTGTAGCTAAAGCAAACCAAATGTGAGATCAGAAGTATTTGTGAAACAACGAAATGACAATTTCTAAGAAGAAAAATTTTGTGATGAAATATGAAGAGCTGAAAATCATTGGATTTTATTTTTTGGAGATGCGAGTTTATCTTTTAACCACGGAACGATGGCGAACACAAAAAAAATAAGGAAAGAAGAATTATCTAAATTAGTGTTAGTTAAATTAAATTGACTGTGAGCAAAAATAAAGAAGACATTAAGAAGGATACCAGAAAAAAAAATCCGTAGAAACGGAAAGCGTCCTATATATTATTATTATTATATATTTGTTTTATGAGACAAGGAAACAAAGTTTTAAAAAGAAAGTATATCGTAATAAAAGTATTTGTTTCTAGAACGAGTAAAACATCCAGAACTCACGTCTCGTCTTTCATGATTTCTTGAGAAAACTACTTGAATTGTGTTTGAGCATGTTATGGCTTGGGGTCGTCCTGGCTTGAGAGGCGCAAAGATCACTTAATGTGTCATTTTCGTGCAACGAATTGATTCAGTCTCGGACTCGGTGTTTCGGTAGGTTCCCGTTTTGCGAAGGTTCACATTTTATTAATTATTTAGCTTTTTAAAATAGGAACAAAATATTTACTAAAGTGTATATCTGCCACATAAAAAATGGATCTCCTGACATGAGGATTTCAGATGCTGAAATCACTGAGTTTCCCTTGCTAGCTTCAGCGGGAGCTGGGAAGTCGTTTCAACGTGTTCCTCGGAAATTCGGAAGAGTTCACCCGCCTCTACAAGCCACCCGTTTGCAAAAAAAGAATGCAAACCTCTCTTCTTTATCTCCCGCTCATCCCCTCGCCTTCCGACTCTGTTATTTACGCTGTTGTGTCCTCTCCCCGTGTCTAGATCTATCCAGAAGATGCACTAGGAATCGGGTCGTGGTCTGTTTTCTTCGTAGCTTGACCGGATGACATCCGGGGCGGGTGTCTTGAGTGTCACCCCTCCAATCAAATTTGTTTGTCCAGTGTTGTTTTCTTTCTCTAATGAAAAATCAAATTTATTGATCTAAGAAACCTAAATTTAAGGATATAAAAATAAAGGGTGATTTTTTAAGCGTTTAGAAATAGAAAAACACAGGAAAATTGCAATAAATATAAAATTTATTATTCGGGGTTAAAGAGCTGTCAATGCATCCCGGAAAATGTGCAATTCGGTGAGGTTTATGGTCCGAACGAACCATTGTCCCATACTTCTTTGAAGATGAAGATGAGAACAACGTTATTATTAGCTAGCTGAACCGGCGAAAATTGATTTTTTGACATTCACGTTTTCTTATTAAGCAAACGTTCATGGGTTCAATCGCAGAACTCTCCATTGATTGATCCTCTAATTGACTCTTTTCAATTTTCTTTTTCTGTAAAATTCCTATTACTTCTACCAAAACTCGTCATAATTCTTTCGATTCTTTCCTCGGGGTTTGTGCTTACCAACACGTTTGACCTTCCATTTTATTTATATAGAGAGAAGATATATGTAGAGGTGCGTTATTTCTCCTGAAAATCAATTACCATTTTCGAACAAAGATCAATTTCGTTTGCGCAAACATTGGGTAAATGATCTTGGTTTGTCCGATTTTGGGTGTTTACGCGCAACTATTAAACGCAAATCGATTTTTCTTCATGAAAATCACAAATAATCAATACGAGTTTGGGTTTGCTGAAAAGCCCCAAGTCTCTAGTTGCTAATATTACTATGGTAGTATTGGCGTTGAAACTATTCAAATTTTTATGTTTTATTATGGTTTGTCCACCTCTGATCATGGTTTGTCCAAAAAATGATCATGGTTTGTCCGGTTTTAGAAATCACCATTTTTGAATGAAAAAAATCGTAGATGTTGCAATTCTCATTGCTTGAGTTTACTGTCATCATATTGATCCATTCATAATTTAGGCATTCTTCAGAATATTGAATATTTCTAGAATATTTCTTGGTCATTTTCAGAATTTAGGTCATCGAAATGCGTTAATCGCATGGTTTAGCAATGTAAATCTGATACAAATGGTGTGCAAGCATGATGTTTACAATATTTGTAAGTGTTATAATCAAGAAAAGGTCTGAATACGTGCCAAATAATCATCTGGGGATTGATTGAAAGTTGACACCAATAGAAGGTGGGGTTTATAATCCTTGAAAACATGTGAATCCGTAAGAATATACTACAAAACTACTGTAATTCATGAAAAAGACTATTTTATTTATATGTTTTGAAACATTCGAATACCTGACACAGGTGTGCTTAATTAGTGCAGTCAAAAATGTGGACAAACCAGGATCATATTTTCGACTGGACAAACCAAAATCATTCACCTTATCAGGTGTACCGGTAAGTTTCTTCGGTTCTACAACAGATGGCGTAACTTGATTATTATTCCAGTGGATCAGATTTCCAGACAATTGTTGGAAAGCTACTGTCATTGCGCGTCTTTTTCAGAAGCGTAAACAACATAAAGGGTGTGTCACATCAAATTGCATCACGGAAAAAACGCTGTAGAAATTTAATTTTTAGGAATTATATCTTCAGCTTTCGCTTATAATCAGATAAGAGTGTATAGATCACGTTGGCCATGCTTCACTGTAAATTTTTCGTAAATTTGGAAAAATGTCGTCGAACGAAAAAGAGCGTCGTGAATTAATCCTGTGCACTCATTTCGAGAATCCGGAGTTGTCACATCGGGACATCGTTAAGATGCTGGGAATCGTCCAATCCACGGTCAGCAGAGTACTAAAACGATACTTCGAGAACCTAACCATCAACCGGAAGGTGAAGAACGGCAAAAATGGATGCTCCGTCAGTGAAAAAGATCACAAGCGCGTAGTTAAGCAGTTTAGACGTGATCCGAGAAGTTCGGTCCGGGATGTCTCCAATAAGCTGAATTTGTGAAGTTCATTCGTCCAGCGGACCAAGCAGCGGGAGGGCCTGCGTACATACAAGGTTCAGAAGGCTCCTAACCGCGACGAAAGGCGAAACATGGTGGGGAAGACGCGAGCCCGGAAGCTGTACACCGAAATGCTGACGAAGCCGCATTGCCTGGTAATGGACGACGAAACCAACGTCAAAGCGGACTTTCGTCAGCTGCCGGGCCTGTTGTTCTTCTCCGCAGAGGACAAATTCAGCGTTCCGGAGGAGATTCGCAAGCAGAAACTATCCAAGTTTGCCAAAAAGTACATGGTGTGGCAAGCGATCTGCTCTTGCGGAAAGCGGAGCGCCCCCTTCGTGATGACCGGCACGGTAAACGGGCAGGTTTACCTTAAGGAGTGCCTACAGAAGCGCTTACTACCACTATTGAAGCAGCACGAGGGCCCGACCATCTTCTGGCCGGATCTCGCTTCGTGTCACTATTCAAAGGACGTGTTGGAGTGGTACGAAGCCAACGGGGTCACCTTCGTGCCGAAGGAAATGAACCCGCCCAACGCGCCGGAGCTTCGCCCAATAGAGAAATATTGGGCGATTATGAAGCAGGCCCTCCGGAAGAACCCAAAAGTTGTCAAATCGGAGGCGGACTTCAAGAGAAAATGGATTTCTGTTAAAAAAAAACTACAACCTGACGTTGTACAAAATCTTATGGACGGGGTAAAGAGGAAGGTGCGAGCATACGGGCTTGGGCTCGAAGTATGAATAAAAAGAAAAAGCCAAAAGTTTTTTAATAGTTTTTATTTTACTGTCTAAAATTTTCAAAAGGATCGGTCTACTGGGCGAATTTCTACAGAGTTTTTTCCGTGATGCAATTTGATGTGACACACCCTTTAGTTGTTTGCCACTTCGAATATGTCGAATTTCGTACCAAAGAGAGGGTTTTTACGGGGAATGTTACTTCATTTCATCAATATGAAGAAAAAAGCTTCGGAAAGTCATCGCATTTTGGTGGAAGTTTATGGCGTTTGCACGGTTCGAAAGTGGTAAGACGAAAAACGTTCCGGACCGCCAAAAAAGTTTGAAGATGAAGAATTGGAGGCTTTACTCGATCAAGATCCCTCACAAAAGCAACAAGAACTTGCAGATATACTTTGAGTAGCTCAGAAAACCATATCCGATCATTTAAAAGCAATGGGAATGATCCGAAAGATAGGACATTGGGTGCCGTATGAATTGAAGCCACGAGACGTCGAACGCCGTTTCTTCACGTGCGAACTGCTCCAACGGCATAAAAGAAAGGGTTTTTTACATCGAATCGTTACGGACGATGAAAAGTGGGTCCATTGCGACAATCGTAAACGTCGGGCAACGTAAGGATACACCGACCATGCATCAACATCGACGACCGTGCGGAATATTCACGGCCAGAAGGTTATGCTGTCCATTTGGTAGGACCAGCTGGGTGTGGTGTACTATAAGCTGCTAAAACCGAATGAAACCATTACGGGGGATCTCTACCGATGACAATTGATGCTTTCGAGCCGTGCACTGAAGGAAAAGTGGTCACAATACAAGCAAAGACATGATAAAGTTATTTTGCAGAACGACGATGCTCGGCCGTATGTCGCGAAACTGGTCAACTTGGAAATTCAACGTTTTCAGTTCGCTGTTAGATACTGCTAACATGAAATTCCTTGCTTAAGAGTGGGTGGTAGGCGAAAGGTGGTAAAGACGGACACCTCAAGTAAACGTTGATTTTTTTCGTGAAATTCACAAAAAAATATATAGCTATCTCACCACAAATTGATAGTCTAGTTCTCTTTTTATAATAAAATTTATCTTTGAGGCAGAAATTTTGAAAAATGAATGTGTCCGGCATCTTTGAAAAAAATAAAATCGAGTCGGGAAAGACGGACAAATAATGGGAAAGATGGACACTAACTGAAGGAGTAGATTATCAAATTGTTTTCAAACCAAAAATTCCTTTCCCTTCGGTGGAGTTCCCGTCTTATCCGACTTGATTAGTATTTTTTTTTTTCATCAATATTTCTGGAGTAAAAATGAGAAAACTTCACCGCTGATTCGATCAACTGGAAGAGAAGTGATGCTAAACACTCACGTAAGGAAAAATACTTCAAAAAATTACTCAATAACAATGAAAACCTTATTTTTTGCAAACGAAAATTTACATCAAGCTGATCTTTGTAGATTACTTTTTTGTTCTTATTAACAATTTTAACAGAAGGGCAGCTAGGTGTACACAGTAAGTGTCAAAGGTATTGATACACTGTATTGTAAGTTTATACATAATAAAAATAAAAAATAAAAATGTAATTTATCAATCATACATAGGTGCCGTCTTTCCCATCCTGTCCGTTTTTCCCGACTTTTTCCTACCACCAATCACTGATTAGAGGCGAATAAACTGAAGAATAAATAACGGTAGACGTTTATGCTGAAACTTGAAAGTTTTTTTTTCGAAACATATATAAGTATCATGGTCATGGCACCCATGTACGGGAAGCGATGGGGCAAACCGCCCCATCGCTTCCCGTACACTACGCCACTGTTCCGGTCCAAACCAAACGGAAAAGCGCTAGATATAACCCGGATCTGGTAAGATAGTTCTTCACAGGTTGGACCAAACAAACTGTGTGTTGACGTGGCTAATCGGAAGCACACCAACGATATTTTTGTCGCCCAACGATTTACGTTGGAATACCGTGTCTACGTTGTTTCCCGTGACGTAAAAATTTCGAGGGTGATAACCGAAGTGGGTCTGACGTGTGAATCAATTAAGAGTATTGAAGTTGGCAGGTTTAAAAAGTTTCTCTTGTTGAGTGTTAAAATCTTGGACTGCCTCCAACTCGGAACAGATTTCCTTGTAGAAGAAAAAACGTAGTTTCGAGTCATTTTTCTGGTTCCGTTCTTTCTGGCTACGTGATGGTAGAGAAACTGAGGCTACCTGTTCTTCTTTTTGTCCCTAAGACCATGACTAAAGTTTATTTTTAATAGTAAATTAGAAATTCGTGTTTTTTTGCCCTTAGAGTGCATAAGTCAGGATGGTTTAAAAAATCGTGAAAATATACAATTTTTTTTAAATTTGTGAGTTTTGGACCTTTTTTTTTGTTCGGTACGATATAACAAAGCAATGAGTAAAAAGATTTGGAGGGACTGGTTTCACACACAAATCACAAGAAAAGACCGTGAACGAATCTCTCGTGGAAACGTAACGTTATTTCTTGAATGTCAACTCAAAAATAGTTTGACTTATACAAAGTACAGCTGATTCGATATGGTATGGTATGAACCTCGGCCATTGAAAAAAATTTTTTTGCAGAAAGGCAGTTTTTAAAAATAGCTTTTAGCAGGTTTTTTTTGCGATTTCTGTTTGTTTACAATAGTAAAATTTAAAAATAATATTGTTTTATGGTTCTTGCGGTAGAGAGATGGATATAAAAGATTTATTCACATCAAATTATGAATAAATCGGTTCAGTAGAACTTAGATACCCCATCCAATGGCTATAACTTTGTAAATAATGGGATTTTCGAAAAAAATCCTTTCTAGGGTAAATTCTTGAATATCTAAACTTGAGAAATATGTATATAATATATATATCTAGCTGATAACAAGTCTGTCTGTAACGGCAGCGAGGACATCCTTTCTTATATTAGCCTGTAGGTTTAAGTCTGAAGGCCGTACTCGAAAAAAAAATGCAACGGACAAAAAAGATCAGAAAAATTTCCTTTTATTTTGGATTGTTTTGAAACTTCTAGAGAATAAATAAACATATATGTGCTAAGTTTTTGCGAAGTTGGTTTATACAACCTCCTCTCCTAGGCTAAATGCGCACACCTTGGACTTAACGCTACCAATCAAGTCCTATACAACACTTGTGCCATCTTGCGCCATTTTGCACCATCATACAAACTTTAATCCACTCTTTCTTCAAATCCTGGTCGTTTTTGAGAACCTTTCCTGAACCTTTCCCTTCATAATCGCCCAGAACTTTTCTATTGGCCGAAGTTCTGACAAGTTTGATTTTTCTCCTTCGGCACAAAAACAACATCGTTGGCTTCGTACCACTCCATCATCGGCTTCGCGTAATGGTACGATGCCAGACTCGACCAGAACAGAGTGTCGCCTTCGTGGGCAGGCGCTGCTGGAGGCACTCTTCTTTATATGTTTGACCGTTGATGGTGCCGATCGTTACGTATGGCTTGTTGAATTTGTCGCACCCAAGTACTTCTTGGCGTCCTTTTTTGCCAGGAATCTTTCCGGAACATCCAGACGGAACATGTCGACGAAAAACTCCAGGCCGGTAATTCTGCTTGGCGTTC